>NC_041383.1:117104059-117129654 GCF_002162155.2 Triticum dicoccoides
CCTTTTTCGTAAGTGAGTCGTGCACTTCGATGGCACATACGCAATATTTTTTCTCCTCGATGGCATGTGAATAGTGCACGTACTCAACGACGGAGCATGGGATGGTAGCAATGACATGGTCAGCCCTTTTTTGGAGAAAGTACGTACTACTAGTAAATAACTTTGATGTGTCCCATCAACTCGCAGAACGACGAGAAGCTTGATTACGCCTTCTCCCTTGCCAATGCGTGTGTGGTGGCTCGCAGCACGAGGAGAAACTTTTGCTTACAAGCGGTGGACGTACAGCATTTCATTTGGTGTCAGATTGCTAGAAGCACTACTATAGAACCATCGACTTTCGAAAGAGGCGAAGAGCCAAGCGCTAGGTCACCTACTAACCTTAGGCTAGGCGTAGTGGGAGTAACATAAGTAGGCGCACCTCCTTTTTTTATTCTAGAAACAACCACACGTGAATATCAAGGTGCTGGTTACGTAGAACAAATTTCCTGCAGTCCGTGCTCAGCCCTCCTCTATCTCTCTTCTCAGCCAGCCAGCGGACGCATGGAGCCCATCGTCTGTTTGCTCACATGCGGCCCCACATATCAGTGAAAACGCAAGAGGACCCACTGAACCTGCACATCTTTCACCTCGACGTGCTGGTGATGAAAAACAAATCCAATAACGATCTTCGGTGGCCTCTTTTGGAGTTACTCAAGAGTAGTAAGATTCTATTTACAGTTTAACCTAAGATGCACATCTCGTGGCTTCAACTACCACTCTATTTTCTTTCATGACATGACCTAGGTGCTGGATGTCCCACGTGTCGGCAAAAGGAGGAAGAACCCGACCAAATCTTCGATTGTGCTCTCGGATTAGACTAGTTGTGCTAACTTAAATTTTTTATTGTGTAGTTCCTCCGTTCCAAAATACTTGACTTCCATTTTTCCAAAAATGGATGTACCTATATACTAAAACATGTCTAGAGACATATATATTTTGACAAATAGAAGGCATGTATTGTGCAATGGAGGGAGTAGAATGGATGCAAGTTTTTGTATTGGGAAGAAGAGTACATCCATATATTGATAGAGCATTGGAGTTGGCCTTACAAGCGGGACCGCAGTTGAGGAAACCGACTATCGGCAAACCCCCACCTCGCTCGCCGCGCTATGGCTGTGTTAGAGAAACGATGAGGTTGAAGAGATTGCTCTAGCACGGACTCCAAGAAATATGGTGTCTGATGGAAGTCGTGCTGGTGGAGTGTGCCATACTCCTGGACGTGAATGCTTGTTCTGGCCCATGCCACCCTACTACTCCTACTACTTACTATATAGTACTAGTATCGAGGATTCAAGTTGCTAGTTACGTACAATATTGCTACAGTAAAAACACCCGGACGACGCGCGAAGCATGTGAAGATAGTAGAAATAGTGTACTACTATTGTTGATTGGCCTCATCCGATAACCTGTTGCAATGCACGTACAATTATGTATTCGGAAAATATTTTTTGCCTCGTCGCACCACTCACGCACAGAAGCAACTCGAAAGCCATTCATAAATTTAGTAAGTTTATCATAGGCATATCATTTTATTACATACAACAGGTCATCAACCCACATTGACAACGAGGATACATTATAAATACTAAAGTTTTCACCACACAACAAATAACAAGCAATGAAATGAACTTCAACTCAACAAATCCTCGGCGTTGGAAACGCTTGCTTTGAACCACAAGTGATTCTCTAGGACGGGCCATCTATTGTCGATCTCGAGACCAATGCAGGACTAATCATCCAGGCTGAAGTGGCCTACTATATCAGTACCAGGGTAGGGAACCACGCTAATGTCTGAGGTATAGACACAATTGCTTCTCATAAATGGTGCTAGTAATGTTGTGTCAACAGCAGTTGGATCGCCTTTCACCATCATCGGATAGTTTTGTCCAAGGAAGAGCGAGTTTTCTCCAAGACTATCAATTCTGTACCAGGGAGAAGGTGTTGGCGCTAGCACACTAGTATCCATCCTGAATACCATGTAACGGGTGTTGGAATAGGTCCGGAGAGTGCGACCATGGGAGACTACACCTGCTTCCTTAGCAGTAACATCATGAGTGGGCTGTATACACACGAGAAGAGGTGATCCATCGGAATTAGTTGCCAGGCGCCAAAGAGTATATGGGCGCTGCTCATCCTCATGCTCGTGATCATCACCATCGTCATCTCCCCCTTGGTTATAAAGAAATTCAAGTATAGGTGGTGGAATGTTCACAGGACCTTGGAAACACAAGAAGAAGGTTAATTAGTAAAGGGAAACTTGCTAACCCGCATGCATGTGGATGAAACAATTATAATTACCATGGAAGACAAACGTACCGAAATCATAACGATTCCATGCAAAAACATTGCCACGAGTGGTGGCAGCAAACATAAGGTGAAAGGATCGAGAAGAGGTGTCTAGAGGGGGGGTGATTAGACACTAGGTTCCCAAAGTAGCAGTTTTTAACTTCTTTAAGTTGGAGTAGAGTTTAGGCACAAGCTTAACACTCTCAATACATATCAAGCAAGCATGCAAAGAGTATATGAGCAGCGGAAAGTAAAGCATGCAACTTGCAAGAATGTAAAGGGAAGGGTTTGGAGGATTCAAACGCAATTGGAGACACAGATGTTTTTGTCGTGGTTCCGATAGGTGGTGCTATCGTACATCCATGTTGATGGAGACTTCAACCCACGAAGGGTAACAGCTGCGCGAGTCCACGGAGGGCTCCACCCACGAAGGGTCCACGAAGAAGCAACCTTGTCTATCCCACCATGGCCGTCGCCCACCAAGGACTTGCCTCACTAGCGGTAGATCTTCACGAAGTAGGCGATCTCCTTGCCCTTACAAACTCCTTGGTTCAACTCCACAATCTTGTCGAAGGGTCCCAAGTGACACCTAGCCAATCTAGGAGACACCACTCTCCAAGAAGTAACAAATGGTGTGTTGATGATGAACTCCTTGCTCTTGTGCTTCAAATGATAGTCTCCCCAACACTCGACTCTCTCTCACAGGATTTGGGTTTGGTGGAAAGAAGATTTGAGTGGAATGCAACTTGGGGAAGGCTAGAGATCAAGATTCATATGGTAGGAATGGAATATCTTGGCCTCAACACATGAGTAGGTGGTTCTCTCTCAGAAAATGTATGCTGGAAGTGTAGGTTCGTTCTGATGGCTCTCTCCACGAATGAAGAGGAGGTGGAGGGGTATATATAGCCTCCACACAAAATCTAACCGTTACACACAACTTACCAAATTCGGTGGGACCGATTGAGAAACTCGGTCAGACCGATTTAGCAAATCTAGTGACCATTAGGATTTTTGATGGGACCGACATGCAACTCGGTTGGACCGACATGGTTAGGATTAGGGCATAACATAATCTTAGTGAGACCGATTACTCAAACTCGGTGGAAGCGATTTTGGTAATAAGCTAACCAGAGAGTTGGTCAGGCAAACTCGGTGAGACCGATTACACAAACTCGGTGGGATTCATTTTGGTAATAAGCTAACCAGAGAGTTTGCATTGTAATCTCAGCAGTACCAATTGCTCAAACTCGGTGAGACCGATTTTGGTAATGGACATACACAGAGAGATTAGAATCCCATCTCGGTGAGACCGAGGTCCCTATCGGTGAGACCGATTTGCCTAGGGTTTGTGGCAGTGGCTATGACATCTAAACTCGGTGGCGCCGGATAGAAAGAATCGGTGGGGCCAAATTAAACTTTGGGTTTAGGACATATGTGGATGTGAGAGGGTAGTTGAGGGCTTTGGAGCATATCACTAATTACGTTGAGCAAGCAAGCCATTAAGCAACACCTCATCCCCTCTTGATAGTATTGGCTTTTCCTATAGACTCAATGTGATCTTGGATCACTAAAATAGAAAATGTAGAGTCTTGATCTTGGAGCATGAGCCAATCCTTTGTCCTTAGCATCTTGAAGGGATTACACATCCTTTAGTCCATGCCACTCCATTGTTGAACTTGTCTGAAATATACTAGGTAAAAGTGTTAGTCCAACAAGAGATATGTTGACACTAATTACCAAAACCACCTAGGGAGCACTTGTGCTTTCAATCTCCCCCTTTTTGGTAATTGATGACAACATACATCAAAGCTTTAGATAAAGATATAGAGAATAGCAAGTAAAGCTTTGGAAAGACATGTAACAAGCATAGGCTCCCCTTACATGTATGCAATCATGTGAATATGGAATATAAAAGCATGTGAATGCATGAACATGACAGAGTAAGCAATGTGTTACATGTATCTTGGCCATATGCATCAGAGCAAAAGATAGCAACAAATGTGTATGTGGGAAATGTACCTTCATGCTCACGAGTCCTTCTTGCAAACAATATGTACATCAGCAAGAATTCCTCATATGCATGACTGTGATGCATATACTTACCTTGTGGTCTTGAGTTGGCTTAGGATGGAATGAACCTGTGTAAACAAGGTTAGATAACACAGATACACCTACTAGTCAGAGCAAACAGAAGAAACCACAAGAATACCAAGACTGGGATGACATGTAGAGAGTGAGTACTAAGTACCACATTTGATGTAGACATGTCCCTAAAGGTAAATATGTGCAATGAATTTAAATGATTTCTTTCCCTTATATGTCTTGCTCCCCCTGAATCTAGCATGGGATACTGGGAGAAGATAGGGAACAGAAAATCAGAGCAAAAAGAAAAATCAGAGCTAATGCAAATAAGCACATATGAACATGTTTTTCTTTTGCCTCATGAAGACATGTGACATCTCTCCTCTTGAACACCAAGCATCTGGGATCCTTGAGGATTACTCTCTTCTTGAGTATTCTCTCCCCCTGAGATCTCTTTCTCTCCCTTTGGAAGTGATAAGCTTTGATGTGATCTCTCTCTCCCCCTTTGACATCAACTTCCAAGAAGGGCCTTCTGGAATTTGTCGTGAATGGGTTTGGTCCTTGAGTCACAGCATAAAGCATTGATAAAAATGTGATGCTTGCAGAGGACAAGATTCATTGAGTGGAGCTGGATCAAAAGTAAAACAGGAACAAGTGGCAAGATGTTTTTCTTGTAGTGAAATCGGTATCTTCATACCCTTGAAGATCGCTAAGCGGAAGCGTTTATCAACGCGGTTGATGTAGTCGTACGTCTTCACGATCCGACCGATCCAAGTACCGAACGCATGGCACCTCCGAGTTCTACACACGTTCAGCTCGGTGACATCCTCGCCTTCTCGATCCAGCAAGACGGGCGAAGTAGTAGATGAGTTCCGGCAGTACGACGGTGTGGTGACGGTGTTGGTGAAGAACAATCTCCGCAGGGCTTCGCCTAAGCACTACGCAAACTATGACGGAGGATAAACTAGAGGGGACGGGGTTGCCGGCACACGGCTTGGTGTTTCTTGATGTGTCTTTGGTGCTAGCCCTACCCCTCTATTTATATGTTGAGCCTTGGGGTCGAAACTTGGAGTAAAAGCCTCCACAAAGTCGGTTTCACCCGAAAGGCAAGAGTCCTTCTCGGACTCCAGGGCAGACGCCAGGGTTCCCGGCGTCTGGACCCAGACGGCAGGGACCCTGGCGTCTGGCTCCTGGACTCCGCAAAACTTCCTTTTGCGCTTTCCAAAAACCTTGCAGGCTTTCCCCTTTGGCCCAAATAACGTGTTCTCGTACCCAAACATTTCGGGAAACATCCGGAACCCCTTCCGGTGAATTCTGGAACCCTTCCGGAGATCAAACACTATTATCCCATATATCAAACTTTATCTCCGGACCATTCCGGAGTTCCTCGTCATGTCCATGATCTCATCCCGGACTCCGAACAACATTCGGTTACCAACATACATAACTCATATAATACTATATCGTCAACGAAACGTTAAGCGTGCGGACCCTACGGGTTCGAGAACTATGTAGACATGACCTAGAACTGTTTCCAGTCAATAACCGATAGAGGGACCTGGATGCCTATATTGGCTCCCACATATTCTACGAAGATCTTTATCGGTCAAACCGCATAACAACATACGTTGTTCCCTTTGTTATCGATATGTTACTTGCCCGAGATTCGATCGTCGGTATCTCAATACCTAGTTCAATCTCGTTACCGGCAAGTCTCTTTACTCGTTTCGTAATACATCATCTCACAACTAACTCATTAGTTGTAATGCTTGCAAGGCTTATAGTGATGTGCATTACCGAGAGGGCCCAAAGATACCTCTCTGACAATCGGAGTGACAAAACCTAATATCAAAATACGCCAACCCAATATGTACCTTCGGAGACACCTGTAGTACTCCTTTATAATCACCCAGTTACGTTGTGATGTTTGGTAGCACCCAAAGTGTTCCTGCGGTAAACGGGAGTTGCATAATCTCATAGTTACAGGAACATGTATAAGTCATGAAGAAAGCAATAGCAATATACTAAATGATCAAGTGCTAGGCTAACGGAATGGGTCATGTCAATCACATCATTCTCCTAATGATGTGATCCCGTTAATCAAATGACAACTCATGTCTATGGTTAGGAAACATAACCATCTTCGATTAACGAGCTAGTCAAGTAGAGGCATACTAGTGACACTCTTGTTTGTCTATGTATTCACACATGTATTATGCTTCCGGTTAATACAATTCTAGCATGAATAATAAACATTTATCATGATATGAGGAAATAAATAATAACTTTATTATTGCCTCTAGGGCATATTTCCTTCAGTCTCCCACTTGCACTAGAGTCAATAATCTAGTTCACATCGCCATGTGATTTAACACCAATATTCATATCTGTATATGACTAACACCCATAGGTCACATCGTCATGTGACCAACACCTAAAGGGTTTACTAGAGTCAATAATCTATTTCACATCGCTATGTGATTAACACCCAAAGAGTACTAAGGTGTGATCATGTTTTGCTCGTGAGAGAAGCTTAGTCAACGGGTCTGTCATATTCAGAGTCGTATGTATTTTGCAAATATTCTATGTCTTCAATGCTCTGCATGGAGCTACTCTAGATAATTGCTCCCACTTTCAATATGTATCCAGATTGAGACTTAGAGTCATCTGGATCGGTGTAAAAGCTTGCACCGATGTAACTCTTTACGACGGGCTCTTTTATCACCTCCATAATCGAGAAATATTTCCTTAGTCCTCACTAAGGATATTCTTGACCAATGTCCAGTGATCTACTCCTAGATCACTATTGTACTCCCTTGCCAAATTCAAAGCAAGGTATATAATAGGTCTGGTACATAGCATAGCATACTTTATAGAACCTATGACTGGGGCATAGGGAATGTCTTTCATTCTCTTTTCTATTTTCTGCTGTGGTCGGGATTTGCGTCTTACTCAGTTTCATACCTTTGCAACACAGGCAAGAACTCTTTCTTTGACTGTTCCATTTTGAACTACTTCAAAATCTTGTCAAGGTATGTACTCATTGAAAATCTTATCAAGCGTCTTGATCTATCTCAATAGATCTTGATGCTCAATATGTAAGTAGCTTTGCCGAGGTCTTTCTTTGAAAAAACTCCTTCAAACACTCCTTTATGCTTTGTAGAATAATTCTACATTATTTTCCGATCAAGAATATGTCATTCACATATACTTATAAGAAATGTTGTAGTGCTCCCACTCACTTTCTTGTAAATACAGGCTTCACCGCAAGTCTATATAAAACTATATGCTTTGATCAACTTATCAAAGCGTATATTCCACCTCCGAGATGCTTGCACCAGTCCATAGATGGATTGCTGGCGCTTGCATATTTTGTTAGCACCTTTAGGATTGACAAAACCTTCTGGTTGCATCATATACAACTCTTTTTTTAAGAAAACCATTAAGGAATCCAGTTTTGAATTCCATTTGCCAGATTTCATAAAATGTGGCAATTGCTAACTTGATTCGGACAGACTTTACGCCTCGCTACAGTTGAGAAAATCTCATTGTAGTCAACACCTTGAACTTGTCAGAAACCTTTTTGTGACAAGTCGAGCTTTGTAGATAGTAACACTACTATCAACGTCCGTCTTCCTCTTGAAGATCCATTTAATTTTCTATGGTTTGCCAATCATCGGGCAAGTCCACCAAAGTCCACACTTTGTTCTCATACATGGATCCTATCTCAGATTTCATGGCCTCCAGCCATTTTGCGGAATCTGGGATCATCATCGCTTCCTCATAGTTCGTAGGTTTATCATGGTCTAGTAACATGACTTTCAGAACATGATTACCGTACCACACTGGTGCGGACCGTACTCTGGAAGACCTACGAGGTTCTGTAGTAACTTGATCTGAAGTTTCATGATCATCATCATTAGCTTCCTCACTAATTGTTATAGGAATCACTGGAACTGATTTCAGTGATGAACTATTTTCCAATTCGGGAGAAGGTACAATTACCTTATCAAGCTCTACTTTCCTCCCACTCACTTCTTTCGAGAGAAACTCCTTCTCTAGAAAGGATCCATTTTTAGCAACGAATATCTTGCCTTCGGATCTGTGATAGAAGGTGTACCCAACAATTTCCTTTGGATATTCTATGAAGACGCACTTCTCCGATTTGGGTTTGAGCTTATGAGGATGAAACTTTTTCACATAAGCATCGCAGCCCCAAAGTTTAAGAAACGACAACTTGGGTTTCTTGCTAAACCACAGTTCATATGGTGTTGTCTCAACGAATTTAGATGATGCCCTTTTAACATGAATGCAGCTGTCTCTAATGCATAACCCCAAAACAATAGTGGTAAATTAGTAGGAGACATCATAGATCACACCATATCCAATAAAGTGCGGTTACGACGTTCGGACACACCATAACGTTGTGGTGTTCCAGGTGGCGTGAGCTGTGAAACTATTCCATGTTGTTTTAATTGAAGACAAAACTCGTAACTCAAATATTCGTCTCCGCGATCAGATCGCAGAAACTTTATTTTCTTGTTACGATGATTTTTCCACTTCACTCTGAAATTCTTTGAACCTTTCAACTATTTTAGACTTATGTTTCATCAAGTAGATATACCCATATCTGCTCAAATCATCTTGTGAAGGTCAGAAAATAATGATACCCACCACGAGCCTTAATACTTATTGGTCTGCATACATCAGTATGTATTATTTCCAATAAGTTAGTAGCTCGTTCCATTGTTCCGGAGAACGGAGTTTTTGTCATCTTGCCCATGAGGCATGGTTCGCAAGCATCAAGTTATTCATAATCAAGTGATTCCAAAATCCCATCAGCATGGAGTTTTTTCATGCGCTTTACACCAATATGACCTAAGCGGCAGTGCCACTAATAGGTTGCACTATCATTATTAACTTTGCATCTTTTGGCATCAATATTATGAATATGTGTATCACTACGATCGAGATCCAACAAACTATTTTCATTGGGTGTATGACCATTGAAGGTTTTATTCATGTAAATAGAACAACAATTATTCTTTGACTTTAAATGAATAACCATATTGCAATAAACATGATCAAATCATATTCATGCTCAACGCAAACGCCAAATAACATTTATTTAGGTTTAACACTAATCCCGAAAGTATAGGTAGTGTGCGATGATGATCATATCAATCTTGGAACTACTTCCAACACTCATCATCACTTCCCCTTCAACTAGTCTCTGTTTATTCTGTAACTCCTGTTTCGAGTTACTAATCTTAGCAACCGAACAAGTATCAAATACTCAGGGGTTACTATAAACATTAGTAAGGCACATATCAATAACTTGTATATCAAATATACCCTTGTTCACTTTGCCATCCTTCTCATCCACCAAATATTCAGGGCATTTCCGCTTCCAGTGACCATTTCCTTGCAGTGTAAGCACTCAGTTTCAGGCTTTGGTCCAGCTTTGGTCTTCTTCACGGGAGTGACAACTTGTTTGCCATTCTACTTGAAGTTTCCCTTTCTTTCCCTTTGCCCTTTTCTTGAAACTAGTGGTCTTGTCAATCATCAACACTTGATGCTCTTTCTTGATTTCTACCTTCGTTGATTTCAACATCACGAAGAGCTCGGGAATCATTTTCATCATCCTTTGCATACTATAGTTCATCACGAAATTCTACTAACTTGGTGATGGTGACTAGAGAACTCTGTCAATCACTATCTTATCTGGAAGATTAACTCCCACTTGATTCAAGTGATTGTAGTACCCAGACAATCTGAGCACTTGCTCACTAGTTGAGTGATTCTCCTCCATCCTTTAGGTATAGAACTTGTTGGAGACTTCATATCTCTCAACTCGGGTATTTGCTTGAAATATTAACTTCAATTCCTGGAACATCTCATATGGTCCATGACGTTCAAAACGTCTTTGAAGTCCCGATTCTAAGCCGTTAAGCATGGTGCACTAAACTATCAAGTAGTCATCATATTGAGCTAGCCAAACGTTCATAACGTCTGCATCTGCTCCTGCAATAGGTTTTTCACCTAGCGGTGCATCAAGGACATAATTCTTCTGCGCAGCAATGAGGATAAACCTCAGATCACGGATCCAATCCGCATCATTGCTACTAACATTTTTCAACACAATTTTCTCTATGAACATATCAAAATAAACATATGAAAGCAACAACGCAAGCTATTGATCTACAACATAATTTGCAAAATACTACCAGGACTAAGTTCATGATAAATTTAAGTTCAATTAATCATATTACTTAAGAACTCCCACTTAGATAGACATCCCTCTAATCCTCTAAGTGATTACGTGATCCATATCAACTACACCATGTCCGATCGTCACGTGAGAGGGAGTAGTTTCAATGGTGAACATCAATATGTTGATCATATCTACTATATGATTCACGCTCGACCTTTCGGTCTCCATGTTACGAGGCCATATCTGTTATATGCTAGGCTCGTCAAGTTTAACCTGAGTATTCCGCGTGCGCAACTATTTTGCACCCGTTGTATTTGAACGTAGAGCCTATCACACCCGATCATCACGTGGTGTCTCAGCATGAAGAACTTTCGCAACGGTGCATACTCAGGGAGAACACTTCTTGATGATTAGTGAGAGATCATCTTAAAATGCTACCGTCAATCAAAGCAAGATAAGATGCATAAAGGATAAACATCACATGCAATCAATATAAGTGATATGATATGGCCATCATCATCTTGTGCTTGTGATCTCCATCTCCGAAGCACCGTCGTGATCACCATCGTCACCGGCACGACACCTTGATCTCCATCGTAGCATCGTTGTCGTTATGCCATCTATTGCTTCTACGACTATTGCTACCGCTTAGTGATAAAGTAAAGCAATTACAGGGCGTTTGCATTTCATACAATAAAGCGACAACCATATGGCTCCTGCCAGTTGCCGATAACTTCGGTTACAAAACATGATCATCTCATACAATAAAATATAGCATCACGTCTTGACCATATCACATCACAACATGCCCTGCAAAAACAAGTTAGACGTCCTCTACTTTGTTGTTGCAAATTTTACGTGGCTGCTACGGGCTTAGCAAGAACCGTTCTTACCTACGCATCAAAACCACAACGATAGTACGTCAAGTTAGTGCTGTTTTAACCTTTGCAAGGACTGGGCGTAGCCACACTCGATTCAGCTAAAGTGAGAGAGACAGACACCCGCCAGCCACCTTTAAGCACGAGTGCTCGTAACGGTGAAACCAGTCTCGCGTAAGCGTACGCGTAATGTCGGTCCGGGCCGCTTCATCTCACAATACTGCCGAACCAAAGTATGACATGCTGGTAAGCAGTATGACTTGTATCGCCCACAACTTACTTGTGTTCTACTCGTGCATATGACATCTACGCATAAAACCTAGGCTCGGATGCCACTATTGGGGAACGTAGTAATTTCAAAATCTTCCTACGCACACGCAAGATCATGGTGATGCATAGCAACGAGAGGGGGAGTGTATCTTCATACCCTTGAAGATCGCTAAGCGGAAGCGTTTATCAACGCGGTTGATGTAGTCGCACGTCTTCACGATCCGACCGATCCAAGTACCGAACGCACGGCACCTTCGAGTTCTGCACACGTTCAACTCGGTGACGTCCTCGCCTTCTCGATCCAGCAAGACGGGTGTCGGTATCAATACCGGCGGATCTTGGGTAGGGGGTCCCGAACTATGCGTCTAGGCGGATGGTAATAGGAGACAAGGGACACGATGTTTTACCCAGGTTCGGGCCCTCTTGATGGAGGTAAAACCCTACGTCCTGCTTGATTGATATTGATGATGTGGGTATTACAAGAGTAGATCTACCACGAGATCAAGGAGGCTAAACCCTAGAAGCTAGCCTATGGTATGATTGTTGTTATTGTTGTTGTGTCCTACGGACTAAAACCATCCGGATTATATAGACACCGGAGAGGGCTAGGGTTACACAGAGTCGGTTACAATGGTAGGAGATCTACATATCCGTATCGCCAAGCTTTCCTTCCACGCCAAGGAAAGTGCCATCCGGACACGGGACGAAGTCTTCAATCTTGTGTCTTCATAATCTTGGAGTCTGGCCGATGGTGATAGTTCGGCTATCCGGACACCCCCTAGTCCAGGACTCCCTCAGTAGCCCCCGAACCAGGCTTCAATGACGATGAGTCCGGTGCGTATATTGTCTTCGGCGTTGCAAGGCGGGTTCTCCTTCAAATTTCATGTGTCTGCCGAATAGTGTCCGGCTTCCTTATAAATGTTGCGCTCCTTGGCTTCCACGTCCAATAATGGCCCTCTTCCACGTGTCGTCTGAATGCGAAAAGCTAGGGTATTTTTGCATTTTACCCCCTAGCCGCGCGAACGAGCCGCCTATAAGAGAGGCGAGGATCTAGATCCAACTCACACCATCCTCCTTCCGCAAGTACTCATCGAAGCGCCTCTGACAAAAATCCATTCCATCATGGATAGTCGACGCGGCTCCTCCTCTCGCGCTCCCAGCCCTCAGCCAGGAGATTCGGGGAGATGCTCAGTTCCACACAGCGAGCTAGTGATGCTCCAAACCGAGGGATATCTTCCCCCAGCCTTCATCGTTCCGGTTCGAGCCAGACTGGCCACCTTCAGGGGTGGAAAGTAGGCGGAGAGCGTCCCCAACCCCTCCAAAGGAGAGCGGGTATGCTTCGTCCCTTATCTAATAAGGGGACTCGGATTTCCCATACATCCGTTTCTCCGGGGGCTCCTGGAGTTCTACGGACTCTAGCTTCACCACCTTACACCTGCCTCCATTCTGCACATCGCGGGCTTTGTAGCTCTTTGCGAGCTGTTCTTGGGCATCGAGCCCCATTTTGCACTGTGGAAGAGATTGCTTTGCCTCGTACCCCGTTCTCACGAGGGGTCGATATATCAAGTGGGCGGAGCCGAAATATGGCGCATCACCGGGACCGGATATCTATCAGGCACCCCGAAGAAGGCGTCCGAAAACTGGCCTTCGGAATGGTTCTATATGGAGGACGCCCCTCTGCCGGATCCAGTTCGGATCGGCCTCCCGGAGTTCAGCAACGCTCCCTTGAAGAAACGCCTGAGTTGGCGCCCGCGGAGCCCTCAACGGGAAGATGATGGGAGCGTCCAATATCTGATGGGCCAGATAAGGTTACTGGCCCACTCCGGATTGACCATGACTGGAGTCATGGCCACGTGCATTACACGAGGGGTGCATCCGCTCCAATATAGGGGCCACCCCATGTGGGATTTCAACGGGGAGGATGACGCCACCCGTCATGGCCGCAAGGGGCCGGATCGGCCGCCGATCTGGTGAAGATCCTGTCCGGCTTGTACAAGGGGGAGAAGGAGGACTTCCTCCGCACGAGTCCATTGAATGGATTCTCCATGAATAACCCTTGGAGCTGGGTAAGCGGACGTTTATCTGTCCGATCCATATTCCCAAAGTCAAGTGTCTCACTTTGTGATTCTGACGCAGGAGCTGCACCGGGACGTGGAGGGCATACAAAGCCTGACTCCACAGCCCGAGGATCCAGGACGATCCCTTGATCCGGCCTCCGAAGAGGATCCAGACATAAAGGTGGAGCTGATTGACGGGGTGTTCCACCAACTTAGCATGGACAATGCTCTAGTCGCCATTACGGCTGACTACCCCGGTTTATCTCCGGCTTCCCAGGTGACTACGACCGGAGTCCTGACACCATTATTTGATCCATGCTCATTTCTGACCATCATATACCAATGGTGCATCGCAGGAGGCGCCTTTAAGGCGGGAAGCCGAACCCGCGGCGGCTGACCAGCAAGGGTCAGTTCGGCCCAGCAGGCGGAAGAGGAGTGCGGCGCGAATCGAAACGTCGCCGCAACGGTACGGCGCACCGTTCTTTTTAAGGGAAAGATCCCTAGGAGGTATATTGACGCTCATGATTTTCCCAGGAGGAAGAGTGCTCGCCGGACAGTGTTCGGAGAGGTTGCCAATCAAGCCTCCGCCAGCCATGCTCCAACGCGTGGTCCGGAAGGGGAGGCGAACACAAGACATGAGTCGGATGGTCCTCCAACGGAGGATACCGACAAGCTGTCTGCCACCAGGTCTGAGGTGGAGAGCGCCATGAATCACAGGCACCGCCGGACGGTTCTTCGTGACGCGTGTTTCTCTCTGGAGGCACTGAATGCCTTTAATGCGGGAGACGCGCACCTCTGTGCCGCTCGAGATGGTTTAACCAGAGCCACGGAGCAGTATGTGAAAGACATACGGGTGAGGAATTTTAATAGTTATATATGCTAGTAGCCCCCGAGACTTAAAATAGTTAGAATAACTGATTTAAGGACCATTTGTTTATGCAGGATCTTACGGAGAAGAATACCTGTCTGTCCCAGGAGCTTCAAGAGTGCAAGGCCCAACTTGAGGCCGCACTAGCCGCCGCAGGAGGAGGCACAGAGACTCCCTCTGGTAATACATACTTCAAAAAGATAAGTAGTTTATGAAGTACGGCGTGTGCGTTAGTCTGACAATTGAATTGCAGAGGGTGCCGGATTGGAACCGGACAAGCAACATCTGCTACGCCAGCTGAAGGCCGGCGAGAAGGTGCTTACAAGGGTGCAGCAGGAGAGGAACAAACTCCAAGATGCCAACACCCGGCTGGGCGAAGAACTAAAAGATGTTCGGGTCCAGCTGGCTGACTCCGTAAAGGAGAATCGGCGGCTTCGTCGCGGCATTTACAGTAAGTGCTTGAGCAAACTCTTTTGAAAAGAAGAGTTCGGCGAGGAAGTCGATTGACAGAAATGTGTCTGTAGGTGTGCTCACGGGTCGTCCGGTGGAGGAGATGCCTGCTTCCACGGGTGACCTTCTTCCTAAGTTGCTGCAACTGCACGAAAGTATTCGGCAGGTGATGAGCGGCGTTGTCCAGGACTTATGGCCGTCCGTCTCCCTACCCGAGGGTCTTGGAGGGCTTGCTGACAAGCTTCAGGGA
Source organism: Triticum dicoccoides (assembly GCF_002162155.2). Lineage (NCBI taxonomy): Eukaryota > Viridiplantae > Streptophyta > Magnoliopsida > Poales > Poaceae > Triticum > Triticum dicoccoides. Next base: position 117,119,454 of record NC_041383.1, read on the forward strand.
GTACGGCAGCGCTTCCGTCTATGGAAGATATCGGCCTGCCGTCAAGGCGCCAGAGAGGCCTGGGCCATGGTGAAGACGCGGTACACGAAGGCTAATCCAAACCACATGGCCGAGGTCGGACCTGTGGGGCCTAATGGGAAGGAGATCCCTATGAGCTTAATGTACGACCAAGTAGAGTTGGCCGCGAAATATTCCCAATGGGACTATAAGCTAGACAGCCTGTTAGATGGGATTGAAGAGGAGTTCAATCAATCAATTTGACGATGTAATTTTAAAATGACATGTAAAATGCCTTCTAGCCAAATTGTAGATCGTTTGTCTTTGCGGACCTTTTCGCTTCAACCTCGGGACCCAACAGTCCGGAGTGTGTCCGAATACCCTAGCGGTTAGAAAAACCGAGGCATGCATGGAGACCAAGCGTAGGGGTCATTAGTGCTTTATCAGACAAGTGCCCAACTAGTTATGTTATATTACATGGTTAGTAAGAAACATCTTCTAGGGAGAATAGTTCCGTTAGGGGTTCCTTTCCCTGGGAGGCATGCCCTAGGTGCATGTCTGTACTGCGAAAAGAGCAGAAAAAGCATCTGGGGGCAGATAAGTTTAAATAAGTAATAAATCATCTTTCAAGTCACCGACCGATTATTCCCTTAAGAACGCTAGCTTTCGGCTTCACCCAGTCTGAGGTACACATCCGGCTGACCCGGCAGTAACAATCACAGAGGTGCTCCCTTTACCTCCTAGCCGAACAATCGGGAACGTAGGGGTAAGCACAGGAGCCAGGCAACCCAGCTTGGCCAAAACTTAAGTCATATCGATGCATATAATGGTGAAGAAAAGGTACATGCGGAAGTATGACACATGTGTTGGGCATGAAGCCCGTATAAATAAGCTTCTGTTAAAGAAGCCCCCAGGTATAATGAGTGCTAGTAGCACATCAAGTGTGTGCGAACAATCCGCAGATCAGCCCATCAAAGGCTTTTACTAAAAAAGGGGGGAAGAAGGAGGGGAACAAGAGACAGTGAAAATGTAAAAGGTGGACGGAGGAGGGAGACGAACTCTAAGTCCAGCGCTAGGCGTAGAATCTTCGGAGACGGGCTGCGTTCCATGGGTTCGGCTCGAGTCGGTTGTCAGATGCGTTACGTAGATGGTATGCTCCGCCGGTCAGGACTTGGTCGATGATGAAGGGACCTTCCCATTTGGGCTTGAGTTTGTCCTTTTTCTTGTCCGGTAGGCGTAGAACAAGTTCGCCAACATTGTAAGTTTTGGCCCGTACTTCTCTGCTTTGATCTCTTCGAGCCTACTGCTGGTAAAATGCGGAACGAGCTTTTGCCACATCCCGCTCCTCCTCTAAGGAGTCCAAACTATCCTGCCGATCCAACTCGTCTTCTCTTTCTTCGTACATGCGAACGCGAGGTGAGTCATGAATTATATCGCAGGGCAAAACTGCCTCTGCGCCGTACACCATAAAAAATGGTGTGAACCCGGTAGTGCGGTTCGGCGTGGTCCACAGCCCCCAGAGTACGGAGTCGAGCTCCTCTACCAGTGCGTGTTAGATTCCGTGAGGGACCGCACTAATCTGGGTTTGATGCCGCTCATGATTAGACCATTTGCACGTTCGACTTGACCGTTAGTTTGGGGGTGATAGACTGAAGCGTAGTCGAGTCTGATGCCCATGTTTTTGCACCAGAGTTTAACCTCGTCGGCCGTGAAATTCGTGCCGTTATCAGTGATGATGCTGTGGGGGACACCATAACGGTGTACTACCCCGGATATGAAGTCTATCATGGGTCCGGATTCGGCCGTTTTAACTGGCTTGGCCTCTATCCATTTGGTGAATTTGTCCACCATGACCAATAGGTATTTTTGCTTGTGGGTTCCTCCTTTAAGGGGTCCAACCATATCAAGCCCCCAGACCGCGAACGGCCAGGTGATGGGTATAGTTTTGAGGGCGGTGGGTGGCATGTGGCTTTGATTAGCAAAGAGTTGGCAACCGACGCATCATTGGACTAAGTCCTAAGCATCTGCCCGGGCAGTCGGCCAATAAAATCCTGTACGGAAGGCCTTGCCTACAAGGGCCCGGGCTGCGGCGTGGTGCCCACCGAGTCCGGCGTGAATTTCAGCCAGGAGATTTTGCCCTTCCTCTTCGGAGATACACCTTTGAAGGACTCGGTTGTGCTTTTCTTATAAAGTTCTCCCTCATGGACCTTGTAGGCTTTAGATCGCCGAACTATGCAGCGGGCCTCATTTTGGTCTTCGGGGAGTTCTTGCCTAGTTAAGTAGGCTAGGAATGGTTCCGTCCACGGGGCGATTACTGCCATTATTTCATGGGCTGAGGGTGTTATTTCATTGGCTGAGCCACTGACTGTGTCAGAATGTTCCGTGTTGGGTGGCGCGGTTGGTTCTGGGTTGCTATTTCCGGACTCCTCTTCCCATAGTAGGGATGGCTTAAAGAGCCGCTCCAGGAAGATGTTTGGAGGGACGGCGTCGCGTTTTGCACCGATGCGTGCCAACACGTCGGCTGCCTGGTTATTATCCCGGGCTACATGGTGGAATTCGAGTCCTTCGAACCGAGCTGACATTTTTAAGACGACATTACGATAGGCTGCCATTTTCGGATCCTTGGCGTCAAAGTCTCCATTTACTTGGGATATTGCGAGGTTTGAGTCCCCGCGCACCTCTAGGCATTGAATACCCATGGAGATTGCCATCCAGAGACCATGTAGAAGGGCCTCGTATTCGGCTACATTGTTAGAGTCCGTGTACATTATCTGAAGTACGTATTGGACTGTGGCTCCGGTTGGGGACGTGAGTACGACACCAGCCCCCAAGCCAGCCAACATTTTGGAGCCGTCGAAATGCATGATCCAATTGGAGTATGCGCCGTACTCTTTAGGGAGTTCGGCTTCGGTCCATTCGGCGATGAAGTCAGCCAAAACTTGCGACTTTATAGCTCGCCTTGGTTTGTAGGTTATGTCAAATGGTAAGATCTCAATGGCCCATTTTGCAATCCTGCCCGTCGCGTCGCGGTTGTTTATAATGTCGTTGAGGGGTACTTCGGAGGCCACTGTTATCGAGCACTCTTGAAAGTAGTGTCGCAGCTTCCGGGATGCCATGAACATCGCGTACGCTATCTTTTGATAATGTGGATACCGGGACTTGCATGGGGTTAAGACAGTGGATACGTAGTACACTGGTTTTTGAAGAGGGAATTTGTGTCCTTCTGCTTCTCGTTCGACGACGAGCGCTGTGCTGACAACTTGATGTGTTGCAGCGATATATAATAACATTGGTTCGCCTAGGTTGGCCGTGGCCAGGACCGTATTTGTTGCTAGTATGGCCTTTATTTCTTCGAGTCCGGCCGTGGCAGCATCCGTCCACTCGAAGTGTTCGGTGCGCCGGAGGAGGCGGTAGAGAGGCAATGCCTTTTCTCCCAAACAGGAGATGAAGCGGCTTAAAGCCGCCACGCATCCTGTCAATTTCTGTATTTGTTTGAGGTCTTTTGGGATATCCAGTTGTGGCAGAGCTTGGATCTTGGCTGGGTTTGCTTCAATTCCTCTACCGGATAGGATGAAGCCCAAGAGCTTTCCGGCTGGTACGCCGAAAACGCATTTTTCCGGGTTGAGCTTAATGTCATATGCTCGGAGGTTGTCGAATGTGAGCCTCAAATCGTCTACTAGAATTTCGACGTGTTTGGTCTTAACGACCACATCGTCTACGTATGCCTCCACTGTTTTGCCGATCTGGGTAGCCAGACATGTCTGAATCATGCGCTGATATGTTGCGCCGGCGTTTTTAAGTCTGAAGTGCATTGTGTTGAAGCAGAATGGTCCGTATGGAGTAATGAATGCCGTTGCGGCCTGGTCTGTTTCCGTCATTTTGATTTGATGGTATCCGGAGTATGCGTCGAGGAAACACAATGAATCGTGCCCCGCGGTAGCATCGATGATTTGGTCGATGCGGGGGAGGGGGAAAGGATCCTTTGGACAAGCCTTATTAAGGTCTTTAAAATCCACACAAAGACGCCAGGATTTGTCCTTTTTTGGTACCATTACCAGGTTTGCTAGCCAGTCCGGATGTTTTATATCTCTGATGAATCCGGCTTCTAATAGTTTGGCTAGCTCCTCTCCCATTGCCTGTCTTTTGGGTTCGGAAAATCGTCGAAGAGCCTGTTTGACTGGCTTGAATCCTTTTAGGATAATTAGGCTGTGCTCTGCCAGCCTGCGTGGGATTCCTGGCATATCTGAAGGGTGCCAGGCAAAAATGTCCCAATTTTCCCGAAGGAATTCTCGTAGTGCGGCTTCTACATCAGGGTTTAGTTGTGCCCCAATGGAGGCCGTCTTTGTGGGGTCCATTAGATGGACCTGGAATTTGCCTATTTCGTCTGCTGGTTTAAAAGATGTGGACTTAGATCTCTTATCGAGTATCACATCGTCCCTATTCACCGTGGAGCGTACTGCAGTGAGTTCTTCTGCCGCTAGTGCTTCGGATAGTGCCTCTAGGGCTAGTGCGGTTGTCTTATTTTCGGCGCGGAGTGCTATGTCCGGATCACTGACCAGAGTGATGATTCCATTGGGCCCGGGCATTTTGAGCTTCATGTACCCGTAATGGGGTACGGCTTGGAAGATTGTGAATGCCTCTCGCCCTAATAGAGTGTGATATCCGCTGCTGAACGGGACCACTTGGAACGTGACTTCCTCGGACCTGTAGTTGTCCGGCGAGCCGAACACCACATCTAATGTGATTTTTCCTGTGCAGCGTACTTCCCGACTATGGATTATTCCTCTAAAGGTTGTGCTGCTTCGCTCAATGCGGCTCCAGTCTATTTCCATTTTTTGCAGGGTTTCCTCATAGATGAGGTTTAATCCGCTGCCGCCATCCATGAGTACCTTGGTAAGACGAAAGCCGTCCACTATGGGACTGAGGACCAATGCGGCTGGTGCTCGGGCTATTCAGAATTTAGGTTCGTCGCTGGCATTGAAGGTGATAGCCGTGTCGCTCCATGGATTTGTTGTTGCTACTTGGTAGACTTCGGCGAGGCTGCGGATTGTTTGTTTCCGCATATTATTTGATGTGAAAGTCTCGAAGACTGTTAATACCGTACCGGTACTGTTGGGCTGGTTTTCCGGGGCTAGAAGCCCTTCGCCACTTTTGGCCACTTGCCGTAGTATCCAACATGCCCGGAGGCTATGTGTTGGAGTGGCGCCTTCTGCATTATGGATTTTGCAGGGTCCGCTGAGCCATCCCTCCAGTACGGTTCCGTACCCTTTAGGGGGGTTTTTCTTTTTGGTTTTTGACCCAGGTGCTTGAGCATGGTGCACCCTTTTATTCCGGACTAAGGTTGTGTTTAGGGCCGGATTGTCCCAAAATCTAGTTTCGGTTTTCCAGGCACTCTCCATCGCACAGTATTTTCGTACTATGGTCGCCAGGTCGGCGAAGCACGTGACCTTTCGACGACTTATGGCATTCATGATTCCCTTGTCCGTGCAATTATTGCAGAAAATAGAGATTGCGCTTTTCTCATGGCAGTCCTTTATCCTGTCCATAACCAGGAGGAATCTGGCCCAGTAACGATGTACTGTTTCATCGGGCTCTTGCCGTATTTGATATAGATTGCTTGTGTTTGGGTGGGCGGGTGGAACTAAATTCGGAACCCCGCCCAAACTGAGGCTCAAAGGCCGAGGAGTTTTTGGATCTGGAAGCTTGGATTGCTGGAGGTCGTCCAAAGAATCTAGTCCGCTGCCTGACTTTAGGCTCAGTACTCGATTGACGTCCGTCCCTCCGCGGGAATCCGGCATGGAGGGATCAGGAATCTGGACATAACTGGTTTTTAACATAGAAGAAGAGTCGCCGCGTTGTTCTTCTACCACCGCAACATGGTGGGTAGCCTGGGGAGAGTTAATTTCTATCAGATCGGTTTTAAGCCCAATCTGATCGTAGTCTGTAGCGACTCCCAGGGCGGCGATGCGATCCAAGAGCTCGTTTACGGAAGAGAGCTCCATCGGATCCAGCTGCTCGGCAAATTCCGAGTTGATGCGAAGATCGCTTTTGATGACCCGAGAGGTCATCGTCGAAGCGGTGGCCGAACAGGCGGTCATAAGAAAACCGCCCAGCCGGATAGCTTGACCGGCGGCCAAAGCTCCTTTGGCAATGGTACCGTCTTTGAAGACGGGAAGAGGCATCCTTCCTGATTGCGACGGCACAGAGGAACTCCCAATGAAAGCACCAATGTCGGTGTCAAAACCGGCGGATCTTGGGTAGGGGGTCCCGAACTGTGCGTCTAGGCGGATGGTAACAGGAGACAAGGGACACGATGTTTTACCTAGGTTCGGGCCCTCTTGATGGAGGTAAAACCCTACGTCCTGCTTGATTGATATTGATGATGTGGGTATTAGAGGAGTAGATCTACCACGAGATCAAGGAGGCTAAACCCTAGAAGCTAGCCTATGGTATGATTGTTGTTATTGTTGTTGTGTCCTACGGACTAAAACCATCCGGTTTATATAGACACCGGAGAGGGCTAGGGTTACACAGAGTCGGTTACAATGGTAGGAGATCTACATATCCGTATCGCCAAGCTTGCCTTCCATGCCAAGGAAAGTCCCATCCAGACACGGGATGAAGTCTTCAATCTTGTATCTTCATAGTCTTGGAGTCCGACCGATGATGATAGTTCGGCTATCCGGACACCCCCTAGTCCAGGACTCCCTCAATGGGCGAAGTAGTAGATGAGTTCCGGCAGTACGACGGCGTGGTGACGGTGTTGGTGAAGAACAATCTCCGCAGGGCTTCGCCTAAGCACTACGCAAACTATGATGGAGGATAAACTAGAGGGGACGGGGTTGCCGGCACACGGCTTGGTGTTTCTTGATGTGTCTTTGGTGCTAGCCCTACCCCTCTATTTATATGTTGAGCCTTGGGGTCGAAACTTGGAGTAAAAGCCTCCACAAAGTCGGTTTCACCCGAAAGGCAAGAGTCCTTCTCGGACTCCAGGGCCAGACGCCAGGGTTCCCGGCGTCTGGATCCAGACGCCAGGGACCCTGGCGTCTGGCCCCTGGACTCCGCAAAACTTCCTTTTGCGCTTTCCAAAAACCTTGTGGGCTTTCCCCTTTGGCCCAAATAACGTGTTCTCGTACCCAAACATTTCGGGAAACATCCGGAACCCCTTCCGGTGAATTCCGGAACCCTTCCGGAGATCAAACACTATTATCCCATATATCAAACTTTATCTCCGGACCATTCCGGAGTTCCTCGTCATGTCCATGATCTCATCCGAGACTCCGAACAACATTCGGTTACCAACATACATAACTCATATAATACTATATCGTCAATGAAACGTTAAGCGTGCGGACCCTACGGGTTCGAGAACTATGTAGACATGACCTAGAACTGTTTCCGGTCAATAACCAATAGCGGGACCTAGATGCCCATATTGGCTCCCACATATTCTACGAAGATCTTTATCGGTCAACCGCATAACAACATACGTTGTTCCCTTTGTCATCGGTATGTTACTTGCCCGAGATTCGATCGTTGGTATCTCAATACCTAGTTCAATCTCGTTACCGGCAAGTCTCTTTACTCATTCCGTAATACATCATGTCACAACTAACTCATTAGTTGTAATGCTTGCAAGGCTTATAGTGATGTGCATTACCGAGAGGGCCCAGAGATACCTCTCCGACAATCGGAGTGACAAAACCTAATCTCGAAATACGCCAACCCAACATGTACCTTCGGAGACACCTGTAGTACTCCTTTATAATCACCCAGTTACGCTGTGACGTTTGGTAGCACCCAAAGTGTTCCTCCGGTAAATGGGAGTTGCATAATCTCATAGTTACAGGAACATGTATAAGTCATGAAGAAAGCAATAGCGATATACTAAACGATCAAGTGCTAGGCTAACGGAATGGGTCATGTCAATCACATCATTCTCCTAATGATGTGATCCCGTTAATCAAATGACAACTCATGTCTATGGTTAGGAAACATAACCATCTTCGATTAACGAGCTAGTCAAGTAGAGGCATACTAGTGAAACTCTTGTTTGTCTATGTATTCACACATGTATTATGTTTCCGGTTAATACAATTCAAGCATGAATAATAAACATTTATCATGATACTAGGAAATAAATAATAACTTTATTATTGCCTCTAGGGCATATTTCCTTCAAATCGGTGGCACCGAGTGGTATGCTTCGGTTGCACCGAAAGGATTCGGTTGGATCAAAAACAACAAACCGGTGAGACCGAGTTCATCGCAGAGAACATTTGTCACCTTAGCTCACTAGACAAGGTAGATTTCACAAGGATTTGCAAGGAATTAACTGAAAGATTTGCAGTGAATTGGATGCAGGGAATGCAGAACAAATAGAAAAGAAAGAAATCTAGATGAAGTTTTTTTTGAAAGGGAAAATAAACATGCATGAGACAAATGCAAGAGCACAGAAAAGAACACAAGTAAACTTCATCTAGAGATGGTCGGCGACAAGGTCACCTATGTTAGAGTATATTGACTTAGGAGTCAAGTGAGATCACTTGATCATAGGTCATACTCATCGTTTAAGCTCAAAATGGGGTTACCATTTATCATTTAAGCATCTTGATGTATTCACATCTTGTCGAGTTGCTTTGACTCATGACTTGGAGTAAAGCTTCTCTAAGATGGAATGACATACCTTGGGTGGTGGTGTTGATCATGTAGTTGAACTTATGTTGGTTGCTCAAGGTTGATGTCGTTTATCAAGAGTTGGGAGCACCACTTTGAATTTGAGTTCATCTACCTACATGGGTTAGTTTTTGCAAGAAAGAGCACTTGTGTGTCCAAAATGACAATTATGAAACTCAAGATATAATTTGTCAAAGGATATGTTTGAATGGTTCCGTGCTTCCTTGTTCTTCAACCACCATTGTGTAGAGACTTGGTGATGTAGAGATTGCTCAAGATATGAGTAGGTTACAATCTCATGGAATTCAATTCAACCAAGTACCTACATGGGTTAGATAACATACAAGGTGCAAATATATCCAAGGCATAAGATTATCATCATAAGAGAAATATCAAGGATTAGTCATAAGCTCATGTCTTGCATGTATCCAATGGAGTTTCTACTCCAAGTTTGAAGCATCAATGATGTTCAATTCACCCCTTAACCTGCAAAACACTTTCTCATCAAGTGGTTTAGTGAAAATATCCGCTAATTGTTTTTCGGTGCAAGCATGCTTAAGATTAATGTCCCCTTTGGCAACATGATCTCGATGAAATGATGACGAACTTCAATATGCTTAGTTCGAGAGTGTTGCACGGGGTTGTGAGCAATCTTGATAGCACTTTCATTGTCACAAAGTAATGGAACATGTTTCACGTATATCCCATAATCTTTAAGAGTTTGGGTCATCCAAAGTAATTGAGCACAACATGAACCAGCGGCAATGTATTCCACTTCGGCGGTGGATAAGGATACCGAGATTTGTTTCTTGGAAGACCAAGACACAAGAGATCTACCAAGAAATTGACAAGTACCCGAAATGGACTTTATATCAACCTTGTCACCGGCATAGTCCGAGTCGGAGTAGCCAACAAGATCGAAAGAGGCCCTCTTAGGATACCAAATGCCAAAATTTGGTGTATGGATTAAGTATCTCACTATCCTTTTCACGGCCTTAAGGTGACATTCTTTAGGAGAAGCTTGATATAGTGCACACATGCACACACTTAGCATGATATCGGGACGTGAAGCACATAGATATAACAATGAACCAATCATGGAGCGATAAACCTTTTGATCAACCGGTTTACCATCTTTGGTCAAGTCAAGATGTCCGCTAGTAGGCATGGGTGTAGTCATACCTTTGCATTCTTGCACATTGAACTTCTTGAATAAGACCTTGGTGTACTTTGTTTGAGAGACAAAGGTTCCCTCCTTAGTTTGCTTGATTTGCAAACCAAGAAAGAATTTGAGTTCACTCATCATTGACATCTCAAACTTCGCCGACATTAGCTTCCCAAACTTTTCACCAAAATGAGGGTTAGTAGAACCAAATATAATATCATCAACATAGATTTGGCACACAAATAGTTCTCCATTGACCCTTTTAGTAAAAAGAGTAGAACCGGGCCTCGCCGGGCCCGTAGCCGGCGCCGCCTCGGCCCTCCGTCGCCATCGTCGGCGCCGCCCGCCGGCGTGCCCCCCTCT
>NC_041383.1:117130190-117136141 GCF_002162155.2 Triticum dicoccoides
CGCCCTCGGCCTCCTGCTCACCCGCGCCCTGAGCTCCTCCGCCCAAGCACCTCACCGCGACCCCGCCGCCGTCCTCCTCGCCGCCCGACGCCAGCGACCTCCACCGTCGCAAGCCCCGGCACCCCGTGCCTCGCCCGAACCCCGTCGTCCTGCGCGCCGTTCGGCCCCGCCGCCGCCTACTCGCCGGCGTGGCTTCCGCCACCCCCTTCGTCGCCAACCGCCATCGTCGCCCGGATCTCGCCGCCGCCGGCCGGTGTTGACCCCAACCGGGACCGCCTCGTCCCGCGATCCCGGCATCCCGCGATCCAAACGCGCGGACGCACCGCGTCGTCCCGCGTCCTCGTCGTCCCGGCTCTTCGCCGTCCAAGCCGGGCCCTGGACCGCCTCATCCCTCCATCCAAGCGGCCGCCCCGTCCCGGAACCCCTCCGTCCACTTTTCCCGCGAGGTGAAATTGGCTAAGTCCCCAGATCTGCTGTAATTTTCATGCCATGTTCGTCGTGCTATATCTCTGCATCCGTAGCTCCGTTTTGTGCGTGTAATATGTCGAATTGTTCGCCTCGACGAGTACATCATTTCATTCCATTGCATCATATTCATTTGAGCTCATCTTGATGCCTGAATCATCATTGTAAGAGTGCTTCATGATGTTTTCTGTTGTCTGTTAATAGAACGAGCTCTTTTGTCATTTTGCCATGATTGATGTGTGCATCCTATGAGGTTGATGTCTACATGTGTTTTGATCTATGCTATGTCTTCTTTACAGTGGTGCCATCCATGCATTTTTGTGATCAATGTGGTGACTAGCACAAGCATGCAAACTAGGCATCGTGATGTTGCTGATTTTAGTCCCTATTCTGCTTTTATTTTGATTCCATGTAAACATGATGTTACAGAGAGATCCATGCATATTTTGAGATACTTCAGTAAGAGTGTTTTGAACATGTGATTATTGTCTATCCATTCATGCCTCTTGCTGAAATTATGGAGTAGTATAGCATGTCATTTGAGTGCTCTACTTTTGCTTCAAAATGTTTCCTGGCAGATTGTTTACATGTTATTCAATTTTACCAAGGTTGCTATAGTTGATCCTTGCATGCTATGGACTTGTTCTTGACTTGGTTTGTTTCAAAAACTTGTCTTCTTGATGATGCTATGCTTATCTTGTCATGCAATGACTTGTGGTGAGTGAATCGAGCTTGTTAAGTAGGGTACATGATGTTGCTGTTTTGCTAGGCTGAATCTGTTATTTCGTGATGTTATTTTCTGCAAAGTCTGAAATTGTTATAACTTGCAATCTTACCATGTGTGTTTGAGCATGTTCTACTAGTTTCTGGAGATAGCTCAGTGTTCATGTTTTGTTGTGCTTTACCTGTACATCATGCCCATGTCTTTTGTTTTCATGTTGAGATGTTGTAGCATGTTGTTTTGATGCTTGCAATATGCCTAGTTGCTGTTTTGGATAGATTGTTATTATAACTTGTTTCATGTGTGTGTGTTGAACCGTTCCTCCGTTTTGAGTGTGCTCTATATGAAACCTGCTTAGAATTGCATGTAGTTCCATATTATCATGTTGCATCCTTGTTTTGAGGTGTTTGCTTGATGTTTGTATGCATTTTGCATCAATGCCATGTTTAACTTGTGTTGCTCATATCTTCTAGACCGTAGCTCCGAATTAAATGAACTTTATATGTAACTTGACTAGAATCTCGTGTAGATCATCTTTGTGTATCTTAACTTGCTGTTTACCAACTTCAACTTAACGTTTGTTCAGATCTGGTCCAACTTCAAAATATGCATATGAGGACTTACCGGAATTGTTATATGTTGTTCCCGGCCTCATTTAAACTTGCCGTGATGTGTTGCTCTTGTTTGCATCGTCCCTTGCCATGAGTAGCTTCGCGTAGCTTTGTCATGCATCATACTTGGTTGTGCATCATGACTTGTTCATGTGTGGTGTGTTTACCATGTTGTGTGCCTCTTCTTGTTAGTTCATGTTTCGTTGCGATCGTGAGGATTCGTTCGTCTACGGTTGGTTCGGCTTCATCCGTTCGTCTTCTTCATGGACTCGTTCTTCTTCCTTGCGGGATTTCAGGCAAGATGACCGCTACCCTGGATCTCACTACTATCATTGCTATGCTAGTTGCTTCGTTCTATAGCTATGCTGCGCTACCTATTACCTGTTTATCAAGCCGTCCCATATTGCCATGAACCTCTAACCTTTGACACCTTTCCTATGCAAACCGTTGTTTGGCTATGTTACCACTTTTGCTCAGCCCCTTTTATAGCGTTGCTAGTTGCAGGTGAAGTTGAAGATTTCTCCATGGTGGACAGGATTTTGGTTGGGATATCACAATATCTCTTATATTATTAATGCATCTATATACTTGGTAAAGGGTGGAAGACTCGGCCTTTTGCCTGGTGTTTTGTTCCACTCTTGCCGCCCTAGTTTCCGTCATACCGGTGTTATGTTCCCGGATTTTGCGTTCCTTACGCGGTCGGGTGATTTATGGGACCCCCTTGACAGTTCGCTTTGAATAAAACTCCTCCAGCAAGGCCCAACCTTGGTTTTACATTTGCCTCACCTAGCCCTTTTTCCCTTGGGAGTCGCGCTCTCAAGGGTCATCTTTATATTATCCCCCCCCCCCGGGCCAGTGCTCGTTGTGAGTGTTGGTCCAACCTGTCAACCGCCGGTGGCCACCAGGGGCAACTCTGGGCTGGCCTACCGGAAGTTTGGACAATCCGGTGTGCCCTGAGAACGAGATATGTGAAGCTCCTATCGGGATTTGTCGGCACATCCGGGCGGCTTTGCTGGTCTTTTTTTACCATTGTCAAAATGTCTTGTAAACCGGGATTCCGAGTCTGATCGGGTCTTCCTGGGAGAAGGTCTATTCCTTCATTGATCGCGAGAGCTTGTCATGGGCTAAGTTGGGACACCCCTGCAGGGTATAATCTTTCGAAAGCCGTGCCTGCGGTTATTGGCAGATGGGAATTTGTTAATGTCTGGTTGTAGATAACTTGACACCAGATCCGAATTAAAACGCATCAACCACGTGTGTAGCCGTGATGGTCTCTTTTCGGCGGAGTCCGGGAAGTGAACACGGTTTCTGGGTTATGTTTGACGTAAGTAGGAGTTCAGGATCACTTCTTGATCATTACTAGTTGACGACCGTTCTGCTTGCTCTCTTGTCGCTCTTATTTGCGTATGTTAGCCACCATATATGCTTAGTTGCTGCTGCAACCTCACCACTTTACCCCTTCCTTTCCTATTCAGCTTTGCTAGTCTTGATACCCATGGTAATGGGATTGCTGAGTCCTCGTGGCTCACAGATTACTACAACAACAGTTGCAGGTACAGGTTGTGTGATGATCATGACGCGAGAGCGATGCTTGCTTGCATTGAGTTCTTCTTCTGCTTCTTCTTCGATCAGGGATAGGTCCCAGGTCGGCAGCCTGGGATAGCAAGGTGGATGTTGTTTGAGTTTCTGTTTGTGTTTCATCCGTAGTCGGATGATGCTCTTTGTATTGTGATGTTGTATTCGTGTGGCATTGTATGCCTTATGTATGTATCCCCATCTATTATGTAATGTTGATGTAATGATATCCACCTTGCAAAAGCGTTTCAATATGCGGGTCTATCCTTGGTGGGACCTTCGAGTTCTGTTTGGATAGGGTCGCATATTGGGCGTGACAGAGGCCTACCATGTCGAGGGGGGAGGAGTGTGCGAGCATGTGATTAATGAAAAGAGGGACAGGAGTGTGCACCTGCATGGAATCGTATTGGACATATGGGGGCATGGACAGTGAGAAGAGAAGAGGGGAAGTATATATGTGTTTGTTGTAGGCACACTTGGCTAGAGAGGTATATCGACCGGTGTGTGCCAAAAAGAAGGAGCCGTGGCCTACACACATCGCTGGTGGACGACCTAAAGAGAAATAATGAACGTGCGTGATGGAGGGGACGCTAAGGGTGTGTGGGGGGGCGTGTGCATGCATGATAGAAAGTTAGTGCTATCTAGCTACAAATAGAAGAGGATCGTGAAGGTGTAAAAGATGAACAAAGATCATAATTCGTTATAAAAAAGTGGATACGAATACTTGAAGAAGATATCAGAATGTAGAACATTGATTATAATTTGGGCTAATGTGTGGCTTTTGCAACTCAGGTCTAAATACTTGTCATAATGTAGGGGGCGGGGCACTATACTTCGTGTGATAAACACGGTGTACGTATGGAACATGGTTTAGATTATGAATATATAGTTAGTACATAAAATGTACTATTATTTGAATCAACATCAAGTGTATTCAAAAAATAGAATTCGAGTTCATGTAGTACACATAGTTCATATCTATCTCTATATTAATCATGTGGTGTGTTATTAAGGTAATACACGAATGATGGTTGAAGTTGGCAACAATCATGATTGTAGATTTTTATTGAAATAGAGAAACAAATTCAAATTTAGTTCGAATTGCAGCGGTAGTATAGACATTTGGAATGCACTAAAATGTTGGTATGAATAGGTTACATGCATTATACAGCAAGCGAAAAAATTTAATCGGACATAACATGGATTCATACTCCCTCCTTCCATCTATATAGGGCGTAATGAGATTTTTAAGACCGCCTTTGACTATTGACAAGATTAATAGTACATGACATGCACAATATGGAAATTATATCATTGAAAGAACCTTTCATAGACGAATTTAACGATGTGCTTTGTGTAAGTTGCATGTCATATATCATTGCTCTAATATTTGGTCAAAGTTAGCATCGAAAAACGCATTAGGCCCTATATAGATGGAAGGAGGGAGTAGCTTTGAATAGCATTTGTATAGTAAAATGGGGCAAAGACTCTCTCTTTGTGTGGTGTGAATAGTTTTATTTTTTCATTTTCTTTTTGGTTGAGGGAAGTGTGAATTGATTTGGTACGTACAAGTACAATATTACTACATGTTACGTTAGGATTGTCCCTAAAATTCAACCCACGTCTTGTTATATCCCGAAAATTAAGATATCGTGCTCTCAAAACTGGCGCCTTCACAACCTGCACCTTGCTATCCCGAAATTACAACGCGCGCGAAAACTCCCTCCAGCTGCCAAATCCCGACACGCGAAATCCCCCTTCTAACCCTGAGACAAAAGGGCCGCTAGTTCAAATCGATGGGGTGTACTTTTGTAACACACCCTACATTTTGGACAAGCGCGTCCCTAAGTCATGCTTCACCCCTCGCATCTCCCTGTTTTCGCCATTCGAAATCCCAGGCCGCCATAACCTCTCCGCTCCAGCCGCGAAACCCGGCCCTCCTCCATCCGCCATGTCACCTCTACCCAGCCGGAGCATCTTCCCCGACGGTGTCGTCCACCGCAACAGCTCGACGTCCCTCGTCCACCTCCCCGGTTGAGGATCCGTCGTCCATCTCACCGTCCCGCCGGTTCAGCCGCCCTGTCCTCCGCCTCTAAGGAGCTGCTCCGACGATCGCCTCGTCTATCGTGGCTGCTCCATCCCCACAGCGCCGCCTTAACCTACTCCACCGGAACCGCAACATCCTCACTGACTCCTCGGACAAAGCCGAGGCCTACTCGGCGCCAGCAAAGAGGTTGTACACTCATCGCATCACACCTTCTCCTTAACTCGACCTCCCGGCACCGATGGTGCTCCATCCTGCACCCCCATGGAGCGGCTACCTTGAAACCAGCGCCGCGGGCGACATCTCCACGGCGGCTCTCCCCCAGTGCGAGGCCCCTTCGGCGGCGGCATCCATACCAGCCGGATCTGCTGCTGCTGCTCCGGCTCTCGCTCGCTCGCGCTGTTGCTCCAGCTCCGACTCTCGCTTGATCGCTCGCTCGCCCAGGTGCTGCTGCTGCTCTCCCCCTCGCTCGTGCTGCTGCTCTGCTCCGATTAAGCCACACTTCAGTAGACTGAATCGACTTTTGGGTCAGTCG
>NC_041383.1:117136500-117148211 GCF_002162155.2 Triticum dicoccoides
GAAGTTAAGGAAGAACCACCCGCAGCGGGGATGGGGGCTCGCCGGAGAGGTACCCCACTATCTATCTTAGGGTTCAGGGTGGAGGGGGCCTAGAGAGCTGGCCGAGGCGGCGGTGGCGAGTTGTTTCGAGGCGGCGAGGCGGCACTGGGGCCAGAGGTTCGGCCGGTGGTGGCTGGCGGCTCCAGGGGGTGCAGGTTGAAGATGAACTGCAGGCCCTTCCTAAACTACATGTCAAGTGCCTCTCTGCTACCATTGCGTTCAGTTTCGACAGTAGCATTCAGATTCCACAGTAAATTTCAGTTTCGACAGTTAAGTTCAGAGTCAATAGTTTTTACCTCATCTGTTGTAGTCAGGTGGTTTTGGTGATGTTAATTTTACATCCATTTTACATCATCTATTTGAGATGCTATTAGAATCCCACTTAAGATTGACGACGTCTGTCTTGTGCTGCTTCAGCCTTGATGTCTTACGGCTCACTGGAGTTGCTCCAACGACAGAACAATCCATCACAACAGAGCAGTGCCCTGGACGCCGTCTACAGATTCCTCAGATCTTCCACCACACCACCGATAACCACCTCTGCCTCAACTGCTTCAGCGACCAACCCAATGATGCTGAGGTCGACACGGCTACGGCAAAGAGGTTGTACACTTGTTGCATCACTTATTACTATACATTCACGTCGATCCATTAGGGCTATTTTGGTTCAACGAAAAAACATAGCAATAGGGAATTTTCCAATGGCACTCTACTATTCAATTATTCATGCATTTTGTTGAAAGGAATAAAGCAAACAATCCACCTGGACCTACTTTTCAAAATCCTATGCATGAAAACAAGACCAAGTGCATTAGTGCCAGAATAATATTCTAACTATACATGCTTTCATATGGTTTCACTTTATTTTGGCCATGTTTCTTTACATTCCTCTGCTCTTCCAATTCCTGTAAACCAAACACCCAAGTTGACAGAAATCCTGTGTTTACAAATGCTCTGTTTACCATGTGCATTTTCCTATCCTATTCCGGTGTTTTTCCTATCCCTGCGTTTTAAGAATCATGCAAGCCAAATGAGCTCTTACAGAATTACTTCAGTTACAGGTACGTGTCGAAGGGAACTTTGTGTGTTTTGTCCTGCTCCTGCCGCGACGTCGTCCACCTCACCTGAGCTGCTCCATCGACAGAAGCATCCACCAAACCAGACATCACGACTCCTGACCGTCTTTCGCCGCCTCAGATCTCCTTCCCTGCCGCCGGCACCTGCCGCAACGGCATCACCATCATCGACTCAGCAGATGAACCTGAGGAGTACACGGGTCCACAAGAGAGGTTGCACTTTTTTGTTTCTGCTTATGTTATGCATTACTTAAACTTACCTGCTAGTTTATCATCCTGTTCAGCTCTTGGACTCCCAAGTCAGGTCCAAATTAATGTTAAAACTTGAGTTCTAAATTAGTTGTGGGGCACATATCGTGGCAGCAATGAATAGTATGTCTGTCTAATATCTGGTTCACCTAGGGTATGCCTATGTTGTTCATCTTGGGTGGGAAACAAATAGTAAATCAATCATCATCTGTCTTTTTATTAACTAGCGGGTCAACCCGCGCATTTGCGTGGCTAGAACTTTACTACATATTGTTTATGTATCTTCAAAATCCATCTGATGGCATCTGAGTATTTTCTTTTCTGTGTGGTGAAACCAACATAGTATATCATCAAATTTTGATTATTTACGTGCCACTAAAATTGGTTATACAATAATGATTTTTAGAATATTTTCTGACAACTACAAACTTGTTAATCAAATACAATAGTTTGAAAATAAAGGCATATTTATAGTTATTAATGTATGCATTGGGGGCTACCTCGGTGGAGTTACATGATTTAAACATGTGTGCGTTGTTTCTTTTCACTTCATTGCTCTTCTCCAAGTCTCTCTAGCCATGATGTTATCATATTCTCTGGAACGGCAATGTTTCGTCGGACATATCACTATGAAAAAATGTAGTTGTTGTCTTAGGTCACTTGCTTTCAAAGCTTTGTCCTTAATTGTCACCTTCAATTAGTGCACCAAACCTGATTTTCCGATCTTACTTTTCTTGATTTGATGGAAAATTTGTGACTATGCGACCATACATGCACATCCCATATCCCGTCATATTTACCTCTATATCTTAACCTTATATAGTGCAGAACTGTCTAGGAAAAAAATTCAAAGGAATATAATCCTAAAACAAATCATATGAAATTCTTTCGAACCAAAGTGTGGTTTCCAAACAATTACTATGAAATTCTTTTGAAGCAAGTTTAATTTTTAAAAGGGTTTAAGTTGGTTCATCTAAGTGGGGTTGTTGTGCGAAGCCAAAAAAATAGAATTAGTTATATGATCTGTAGCATCATCTACCAAAAGTCTTAATCCAGCAAATATAATTGTAGTTCAGAATTATTGATTTATTCGTGTATAAAATACACCAGAACAAATTTAAAAGAAAAAAAATAACCACTAAGAGTGAAATGGGTAATATCATATACGTGCATATATTTGGCACAACTTGCAGAATATAAAGAAAAAACATGTCACGATGATTTACTCCAGGCTTGAGATGAAACATGTTACATGTGGAGACCGGCCACTGAAACATGAAACATAATCTTCCACGGAACCTGGCTGAGGGGCGTTGCTCTCAGTTTGGTAGATATGGTCTGCATGGGATAACATGGGATTTCCTTCTTTTGTTTCCTATAATCTGTTTCTCTCTGCGATTAAGAAACTATCTCTAGCCAATATCTCTTTTTAGATACGTATGATTGGTTAGTAGGTGACATCAGCGATGATGTCATTGCATGCATCGATTGAGATGGGCATGGACTCCTGAATTTGTTGACCATTCGGGTGCAAAATACAGGCATAACATATACTCCCTCCGTCCGAAAATACTTGTCAGAGAAATGGATGAAAATGGATGTATCTAAAACTAAATTACGTCTAGATACATCCATTCCTCCGACAAGTATTTCCGGACAGAGGAAGTATATGTTCTATACGCACAGTTTTAAATTTCCTCCAAGATAATCAGGACCCATCATATAATTACGTTACGTATTACTAACAGTATTGATGAACCATCCGTTTGATTCGAATAGGATTTTTTTATTTTTTTATTAAATTTCGGATCATCAGCATTTTTCCTAATTATTCATTTCCACTACATACGCTGCAGAGGTAACTTTCCTTAACATTCCATCCATTCAAATATCTTAGAAAGAATATTTTCTTTTGCTGTGTTGAAATCAAATAACTGATACTAATTCAATCATGGAGAGTAGAATTGATATCACACTACAATTCCAAGATTTTCTGTTTTTATTAATTGATTTTGGGAGTTAAAAGGACAAAATTATTTGGATGTACGTATGTGCCAATCAGAAAGCAAATTATACATGTATTTTACTCAGGGTGGTTGATGCCATGAAAATACGCTTCATGCGAACATGATTCTCAAGCATGCATGCACCTATGGAACGCCTGTCCGATCTGTATTAGGAGAAACATATTAAAAATAGAGACCTTTGATTAGCATGTGTATGCGGCAGAGTTAAGAACAATCACGTGCATGTCGTGCCTGGTTTGGACTCTTGCGCTGCTTCTTGCATAGGAGTGCATCGTGTGTGATATTTTGAATCTTAGCTGTTAATTCCAATTGTTTACGTACAACTAATCGAATAGATAATTTAGCTCTTGCCTCTAAGAATCACCCGTGCATGCATCTCCTGACATGCTAGCTGCTTGGTTTCGATCCAAACAGGCATAGGTATGTTGCCTAGCTAGTTTTAGGTAACCTATAGATAGCATTGGCCTATGGGTAGCGTGACGTTTTGTTTCTTGTCCTATTAAAATTCAAACATGATGGCATTGTAAGTTTGGAAGGTTTATTCTCCTACACGTGATCGTGGTTGGACTTTCCTTCATAGATACATATACGTGACATACATAATAGGTGCAAAATAACGCATGTACATGATATTTGTATGTAACGTTTACATCTTTAAATCTTAACCGTGCATATCTAAAATTAATGACCAAGATAATTTAATCTGTGTGGACAAACGTGATGGTTTGTTTGACTTCTGTTTTAATTAAATAATAATAGATAATAGATTTAAAGCAATCATCAGCCTGCTATCATTATTTTTGGATCCATCCACTGATTGTTACCATCACTCTAAATTTCGGCATGCTCTCCTTACATAATCTCACCATATTTTTTGCATTCATGTCAGATATTGTACATAGTCATGCTGAACATGTAGAGAAAAAGAGAAGAGTTTTGCGCGGCAATACTATGCCATGCAGACATCGCTCCATGGTGGGTTCAATGGCAAAGCCTCCCCACCCCTCTCTAGATTGTAATCCAGAGGAAGATATCTGTTCTGAGGCGGATTCAGACGCCGCGCTGACCACTCCTATTTACCCTCCAAGGTGTTTGCTCTACCTTGACATGATGATGTTAGTCATATCATGCATATGTTGCCTTGCAGTGCCTACTTTTGACATCATATATGTCATCTGCTTAGTTTAGACATGTTTTGTAATGCCACCTATTTAGTTTCTATATCATATATGGGAATTATCACTACCGGAAACTGGCCCTACCCCGACGGCCAAATCAATGCCGACGGCTGCCGTCGGCCTACTTTGCGCTATGCCGACAGCCACGTCTTGGCCGTCGGCGTACCTTGGCCGTCGGGCTACCACGAGCTAAGCCGACGGCACCCGTCGGCATACATATGTCGTCGGCCCAGCTGCGAACATGGCGACAGCAGCCGTCGGCATACCCGTGGGCCCGGCGACCCCGCCCGTGACCAGCGGCTAACGTCGTCAAATCTATGCCGACGGCCTGGACGGCCGGCCGTCGGCATATATCGTCATGCCACATCATAGATCCGCGGCGCACCGTCCATGAGCTAAGCTGACGGCTGCCGTCGGCATACATGCCACGTCAGCGATCCGCGGCCCGCCGCCTGCCGCCTAAAACCTGGCCGTCTCTATGCCGATGGCATAGCCGTCGGCATAGGTAGACTTTTTTTCATATGTATTTTTTAAGCTTTTTTATGTATTATTATATAAACTAACATGTAGCATGTTAAATATAAACATACATATGAATATATATGTAGTTTGTATTTTTTTCATATATTATGAATATATATATATATATGGTTTGTATTTTTTCGAGCACGTTAATAATGTGCGGTCATGTTCTTTTGATTATAGATCATTATATTTTATTAAAATCAAAAACAGCTATGCCGACAAAAGTTTTGTGGCGGTTGCAAACGCCCGACACCCGTCTCCAGAGTGTGACCCCCCTCACGTCCGCGGTGTGCCCCCCTCATGGACGGCGCCGGCACCTGGAGGGGGGGAAACGGACGCGTCGGGTCTACACGGTGGATGTAGCTGTGGGTTTGGCCCGGATGTTGCTCCCGGGTGTCCCTACGGGTGACCTGACACAACCGGGTGCAGAGGTCCACTGGTCAAAGCCCGTCCGTGGGAAGTCAAAAGACTAGATCTTGTGGTCAACCGCTCCATGGTTAGGCGGGACGGGGGCCCTGGGGGGGTAGCAATGCCACCGGAGCATCGTACCGGACCCTCATACATGTGTGAGGTGGTGTTGTGGCATGTTCAAAGAGGCGGCACACATCTCAGGGGCGTGGCCCCCCTAACGGACGGCGCCGCCGCCGGCACCTGGAGGGGGAAAACGGACGCATTGGGTCTACACGGAGGGGATGTAGCTGTCGGTTTGGCCCAGATGTTGCTCCCAGGTGTCCCTCTGAGCTGACCTAACACAACCGGGTGGAGAGGTCCACTGTTCAAAGCCTGTCCGTGGAAAGTCACAGGGCAAGATCTCGTGGTCAACCGCTCTAGGGTTAGGCAGGACAGGGGCCCTGGGGGATAGCAATGCCACCGGAGCATCGCACCGGGCCCTCATCCATGCGGGGTGGTGTGGTGGCATGTCCGAAGAGGCGGCACGCGTCTCCGGGGTTTGGCCCCCCTCACGAACGGCGCCACCGCCGTCACCTGGAGGGGGGAAACGGACGCGTCGGGTCTACACAGAGGGGATCTTGCTGTGGGTCTGGCCCGGATGTTGCTCCAAAGTGTTCCTATGGGCTGACCTAACACAACCGGGTGGAGAGGTCCACTGGTCAAATCCCGTCCGTGCAAAGTCAAAGGGCTAGATCACGTGGTCAAACGCTACAGGGTTAGGCGGGTCGGGGGCCCTGGGGGGTAGCAATGCCACCGGAGCGTCGCACCGGGCCCTCATACATGCGGGGTGGTGTGGTGGCATGTCCGAAGAGGTGGCACGCGTCTCCGGGGCGTGGCCCCCCTAACGGACGGCGATGACACGGTAGTAGCCATTCTGTGGTAACGATGCGGCGTGAATATTATTAAATACTCGGAGCACGATAAAATCATGAGTTTTTTTGCACGACATGTGCACATGTGCTATAGGAACGATAATATTTTTTTCATAATTTTTGGTGATGGAGAAGTATCCGAAAAATCCCCTCTACGCGGATTGCCCTTCGCGCATCTACGGCTGTGGCCGGCGGCCTCCGGGGGCTAGCATGCCGCCAAATCTTGCGTAGGCAGCCTCTCATGTGTTTGGAAGTGTTGTGGTGGTTGCAAACGCCCGGCACGCGTGTCCGGGTGTGCCCCCCCTCATGGACGGCGCCGCCGCCGGCACCTGGAGGGGGGAAACGGACGCATCGGGTCTACATGGAGGGGATGTAGCTGTCGGTTTGGCCCGGATGTTGCTCCCAGGTGTCCCTCTGAGCTGACCTAACCCAACCGGGTGGAGAGGTCCACTGTTCAAAGCCTGTTCATGGAAAGTCAAAGGGCAAGATCTCGTGGTCAACCGCTCTAGGGTTAGGGAGGACAGGGGCCCTGGGGGGTAGCAATGCCACCTGTGCGTCGCACCGGGCCCTCATACATGCGGGGTGGTGTGGTGGCATGTCCGAAGAGGCGGAACACGTCTCCGAGGTTTGGCCCCCCTCACGGACGGCGCCCCCGCCGGCACTTGGAGGGGGGAAACGGACGCGTCGGGTCTACACAGAGGGTATCTTGCTGTGGGTCTGGCCCGGATGTTGCTCCAAAGTGTTCCTATGGGCTGACCTAACACAACCGGGTGGAGAGGTCCACTGGTCAAATCCCGTCCGTGCAAAGTCAAAGGGCTAGATCCCTTGGTCAAACGCTACAGGGTTAGGCGTGACGGGGGCCCTGGGAGGGTAGCAATGCCACCGGAGCATCGCACCGGGCCCTCATACATGCGGGGTGGTGTGGTGGCATGTCCGAAGAGGCGGCACGTGTCTCCGGGGCGTGGCCCCCCTCATGGACGGTGATGACACGGTAGTAGCCATTCTGCGGTAACGATGCGGCGTGAATATTATTAAATACTCGGAGCGCGATAAAATCATGAGTTTTTTTGCACGACGTGGGCACATGTGCTATAGGAACGATAATATTTTTTTCATAATTTTTGGTGATGGAGAAGTATCCGAAAATTTCCCTCTACGCGGATTGCCCTTCGCGCATCTACGGCTATGGCCGGCGGCCTCCGGGGGCTAGCATGCCGCCAAATCTTGCGTAGGCGGCCTCTCACAAGTTTGGAAGTGTTGTGGTGGTTGCAAACGGCCGGCACGCGTGTCTGGGGTGTGCCTCCCCTCACGGACGGCGCCGCCGCCGGCACTTGGAGGGGGGAAACGGACGCGTCGGGTCTACACGGAGGGGATCTTGTTGTGGGTCTGGCCCGGATGTTGCTCCAAAGTGTTCCTATGGGCTGACCTAACACAACCGGGTGGGGAGGTCCGCTGGTCAAAGCCCGTCCGTGCAAAGTCAAAGGGCTAGATCCCGTGGTCAAACGCTACAGGGCTAGGCGGGACGGGGGGCCTGGGGGTAGCAATGCCACCGGAGCGTCGCACCGGGCCCTCATACATGCAGGGTGGTGTGATGGCATGTCCAAAGAGGCGGCACGCGTCTCCGGGGCGTGGCCCCCCCTAACGGACGGCGATGACACGGTAGTAGCCATTCTGCGGTAACGATGCGGCGTGAATATTATTAAATACTCGGAGCGCGATAAAATCATGAGTTTTTTTGCACGACGTGTGCACATGTGCTATAGGAACGATAATATTTTTTTCATAATTTTTGGTGATGGAGAAGTATCCGAAAAATCCCCTCTACGCGGATTGCCCTTCGCGCGTCTACGCCTGTGGCCGGCGGCCTCCGGGGGCTAGCATGCCGCAAAAGCTTGCGTAGGCGGCCTCTCACAAGTTTAGAAGTGTTGTGGTGGTTGCAAACGCCCGGCACGCGTGTCTGGGGTGTGCCTCCCCTCACGGACGGCGCCGCCGCCGGCACTTGGAGGGGGGAAACGGACGCGTCGTGTCTACACAGAGGGGATCTTGTTGTGGGTCTGGCCCGGATGTTGCTCCAAAGTGTTCCTATGGACTGACCTAACACAACCGGGTGGAGAGGTCCACTGTTCAAAGGCCGTCCGTGGAAAGTCACAGGGCAAGATCTCGTGGTCAACCGCTCTAGGGTTAGGCAGGACAGGGGCCCTGGGGGATAGCAATGCCACCGGAGCATCGCACCGGGCCCTCATACATGCGAGGTGGTGTGGTGGCATGTCCGAAGAGGCGGCACGCGTCTCCGGGGTTTGGCCCCCCTCACGGACGGCGCCATCGCCGGCACCTGGAGGGGGGAAACGGACGCGTCGGGTCTACACGGAGGGGATCTTGCTGTGGGTCTGGCCCGGATGTTGCTCCAAAGTGTTCCTATGGGCTGACCTAACACAACCGGGTGGAGAGGTCCACTGGTCAAATCCCGTCCGTGCAAAGTCAAAGGGCTAGATCCCGTGGTCAAACGCTACAGGGTTAGGCGGGTCGGGGGCCCGGGGGGGGTAGCTATGCCACCGGAGCGTCGCACCGGGCCCTCATACATGCGGGGTGGTGTGGTGGCATGTCCGAAGAGGCGGCACGCGTCTCCGGGGCGTGGCCCCCCCTAACGGACGGCGATGACACGGTAGTAGCCATTCTGCGGTAACGATGCGGCGTGAATATTATTAAATACTCGGAGCGCGATAAAATCATGAGTTTTTTTGCACGACGTGTGCACATGTGCTATAGGAACGATAATATTTTTTTTTCATAATTTTTGGTGATGGAGAAGTATCCGAAAAATCCCCTCTACGCGGATTGCCCTTCGCGCGTCTACGCCTGTGGCCGGCGGCCTCCGGGGGCTAGCATGCTGCAAAATCTTGCGTAGGCGGCCTCTCACAAGTTTGGAAGTGTTGTGGTGGTTGCAAATGCCCGGCACGCGTGTCTGGGGTGTGCCTCCCCTCACGGACGGCGCCGCCGCCGGCACTTGGAGGGGGGAAACGGACGCGTCGGGTCTACACGGAGGGGATCTTGTTGTGGGTCTGGCCCGGATGTTGCTCCAAAGTGTTCCTATGGACTGACCTAACACAACCGGGTGGGGAGGTCCGCCGGTCAAAGCCCGTCCGTGCAAAGTCAAAGGGCTAGATCCCGTGGTCAAACGCTACAGGGCTAGGCGGGACGGGGGCCCTGGGGGTAGCAATGCCACCGGAGCATCGCACCGGGCCCTCATACATGCGGGGTGGTGTGGTGGCATGTCCGAAGAGGCGGCACGCGTCTCCGGGGTTTGGCCCCCCTCACGGACGGCGCCACCGCCGGCACCTGGAGGGGGGAAACGGACGCGTCGGGTCTACACGGAGGGGATCTTGCTGTGGGTCTGGCCCGGATGTTGCTCCAAAGTGTTCCTATGGGCTGACCTAACACAACCGGGTGGAGAGGTCCACTGGTCAAATCCCGTCCATGCAAAGTCAAAGGGCTAGATCCCGTGGTCAAACGCTACAGGGTTAGGCGGGTCGGGGGCCCTAGGGAGGGGTAGCTATGCCACCGGAGCGTCGCACCGGGCCCTCATACATGCGGGGTGGTGTGGTGGCATGTCCGAAGAGGCGGCACGCGTCTCCGGGGCGTGGCCCCCCTAACGGACGGCGATGACACGGTAGTAGCCATTCTGCGGTAACGATGCAGCGTGAATATTATTAAATACTCGGAGCGCGATAAAATGATGAGTTTTTTTTTTGCACGACGTGTGCACATGTGCTATAGGAATGATAATATTTTTTCATAATTTTTGGTGATGGAGAAGTATCCGAAAAATCCCCTCTACGCGGTTTGCCCTTCGCGCGTCTACGACTGTGGCCGGCGGCCTCCGGGGGCTAGCATGCCGCCAAATCTTGCGTAGGCAGCCTCTCATGTGTTTGGAAGTGTTGTGGTGGTTGCAAACGCCCAGCACGCGTGTCCGGGTGTGCCCCCCCTCACGGAAGGCGCCGCCGCCGGCACCTGGAGGGGGGAAACGGACACATCGGGTCTACACGGAGGGGATGTAGCTGTCGGTTTGGCCCGGATGTTGCTCCCAGGTGTCCCTCTGAGCTGACCTAACACAACCGGGTGGAGAGGTCCACTGTTCAAAGCCTGTTCGCGGAAAGTCAAAGGGCAAGATCTCGTGGTCAACCGCTCTAGGGTTAGGGAGGACAGGGGCCCTGGGGGGGTAGCAATGCCACCGGAGTGTCGCACCGGGCCCTCATACATGCGGGGTGGTGTGGTGGCATGTCCGAAGAGGCGGCACGCGTCTCCGGGGTTTGGCCCCCCTCACGGACGGCGCCACCGCCGGCACTTGGAGGGGGGAAACTGACGCGTCGGGTCTACACAGAGGGTATCTTGCTGTGGGTCTGGCCCGGATGTTGCTCCAAAGTGTTCCTATGGGCTGACCTAACACAACCGGGTGGAGAGGTCCACTGGTCAAATCCCGTCCGTGCAAAGTCAAAGGGCTAGATCCCTTGGTCAAACGCTACAGGGTTAGGCGTGACGGGGGCCCTGGGAGGGTAGCAATGCCACCGGAGCATCGCACCGGGCCCTCATACATGCGGGGTGGTGTGGTGGCATGTCCGAAGAGGCGGCACGTGTCTCCGGGGCGTGGCCCCCCTCATGGACGGCGATGACACGGTAGTAGCCATTCTGCGGTAACGATGCGGCGTGAATATTATTAAATACTTGGAGCGCGATAAAATCATGAGTTTTTTTGCACGACGTGGGCACATGTGCTATAGGAACGATAATATTTTTTTTCATAATTTTTGGTGATGGAGAAGTATCCGAAAAATTCCCTCTACGTGGATTGCCCTTCGCGTGTCTACGGCTGTGGCCGGCGGCCTCCGGGGGCTAGCATGCCGCCAAATCTTGCGTAGGCGGCCTCTCACGAGTTTGGAAGTGTTGTGGTGGTTGCAAACGCCCGACACGCGTGTCTGGGGTGTGCCTCCCCTCACGGACGGCGCCGCCGCCGGCACTTGGAGGGGGGAAACGGACGCGTCGGGTCTACACGGAGGGGATCTTGTTGTGGGTCTGGCCCGGATGTTGCTCCAAAGTGTTACTATGGGCTGACCTAACACAACCGGGTGGGGAGGTCCGCTGGTCAAAGCCCGTCCGTGCAAAGTCAAAGGGCTAGATCCCGTGGTCAAACGCTACAGGGCTAGGGGGGACGGGGGCCCTGGGGGTAGCAGTGCCACCGGAGCGTCGCACCGGGCCCTCATACATGCGGGGTGGTGTGGTGGCATGTCCGAAGAGGCGGCA
>NC_041383.1:117148715-117149695 GCF_002162155.2 Triticum dicoccoides
GGTTTGGCCCCCCTCATGGACGGCGCCACCGCCGGCACATGGAGGGGGGAAACGGACGCGTCGGGTCTACACGGAGGGAATCTTGCTGTGGGTCTGGCCCGGATGTTGCTCCAAAGTGTTCCTATGGGCTGACCTAACACAACCGGGTGGAGAGGTCCACTGATCAAATCCCGTCCACGCAAAGTCAAAGGGCTAGATCCCGTGGTCAAACGCTACAGGGTTAGGCGGGTCGGGGGCCCTGGGGGGGTAGCAATGCCACCGGAGCATCGCACCGGGCCCTCATACATGCGGGGTGGTGTGGTGGCATGTCCGAAGAGGCGGTACGCGTCTCCGGGGCGTGGCCCCCCTTAACGGACGACGATGACACGGTAGTAGACGGATCAGGCACTCGCATAGTTACCGGATCAGGCACTCGGTAACGGTACCCCTTAGTCAGTTGCTCTCCTATGTATCACCTTTCACGAGACCATAGAAAAAAATATACGTGATATTTTAGAAAATTGTTGTACAATATAAAAAAAGATCATGTCATTAAAAATAATGTTTCAAATCATTAAAGAAAATGTATGGTACATTTTAAATAATGTTCTGCATGTAAAAAATATGTATAAGAAAACATTAAAATATTTATGAAAAATAAGAAAACATTATAAAATTTATACAAAATAAGAAAAGTAAAAATAAAAATATGCCGACGGCAAAGCCGTCGGCATAGCTACGGCCATAGGGAAGCTTGTACGCGGATCGGTGACGTGGTTAATAAAAAAGAAAAAAAAAAGTATGCCTACGGCTAAGCCGTCGGCATAGGTGCCACGTGGCGCCCTGAGCTATGCCGACGGCTTAGCCGTCGGCATAGTTGACCTTATCCACTCGCGTTACCCCCCATCCACTCACTGTCTCCCCACACCCCGAGCTGCCGCCGCCGCACCCCCTGACCCCGACCTGCGCCGCCGCCGCACCCCCCACCCCGACCTGCCGCC
>NC_041383.1:117150537-117180036 GCF_002162155.2 Triticum dicoccoides
GTCCCTCCCGTCCCCGACCGCCCCTGCCTCACCATCCCCTCCACCGCCTCGCCCCCTGCCACGCCCCTCTCGGTGAGCTACGTTTTTTTCATTTTTTTTCCATTTTTTTCTACTGTTGGATGGATGAATGAATGCATGGATGGATGTTGGATGTTAGATTGTTAGGTTAGATGTTAGATGTTAGGTTGTTAGGTTGATATATAGTTGAATGTTGGATGTTAGGATGTTAGATTGTTAGTTTGCATTATTTTTATCATGATGATCTTGTCATTTGAGATGTGCTCTAAAATTGGTATAATATGAGTGATTATTTTTATCACGATGATCTTATCAAAAAAATTGAACCGGACAAAATTTGACACTTGACAAAATAAGATTTTTTTCATAGTTTTAAGTGTCAGTGCTTAATGTTAAGTAGCTATGTGAGATGTGCTGCAAAATTATGATATGATCAGTGGTTATTTAATCATGATGATGTTGCAAAAAAAATTGAAGGACAAAATTTGACACTTGGCGAAACATGATTTTTTTTCATAGTTAAAAGTATCAATGCTTAATGTGAGGTGATGACCTAATTTTTTTTTCATTCGGTGTAATTAACAGGATTTGTGGTGTTCCATCTTCGTGGAGTGATTGTCGACGTTGGAGGTGTTGGTCCACGATCGTCCGTCTCCTTTGATCGACTACATCGGAGGGTGAGCAACAATTCCATGACCTCGTCCACTTTTTTTCCATGTCACTAGATTAAATTTTCACATCAAGTCGCGTAACCTAGGTCTCACGTCCGAAAGGGTTGCATCGATAAATATGCATTCAATTGCATATTTATCACCGCAGCTCTTTCGGATTGTCCAGCGCTTTCCATGGACAGCCCGAGGATGTGTATATTGGGTACGTTGTTCATGCTCTACCTCGTTCCGAGACAGGATTTCGGCGACGCCTCCCTGTTGTTCTCCGGATGCACATTCTCTCGGCATTTTGCCGAGACGTGTATTCGGAGAACAGCGGGGAGGTGCTGCCGAGATTTTGTCTCGGAATGGGGTAGAGCATGGACAACGTACTCAATCTACACATTCTCGGGTGGGATTAGGGCCCATCTTTACCTATTAGAGATGTAGGTGGATTAAATGTCGTTTCTCGTCAACCTTGTAAAAAATAAAATATTGATGTGAGTAATTTAAATGAATCCTTAACTTTGTTGTGTGGCTTCCAATAAAGCAGAGATGGCAGATAATCAGTGGATGTATAGTGGGTTTTTCTGTCGGAATCAAGTAACAACAGAGTGGGTCGAGAAAACTGATGTGTTTTTGAAAGAGATATTCCATAGTCCAATGAGGATGGTGCCAGAATGCCCGTGTGCCAGATGTAAGAGGCGTATTCGCAGAGATAAGAGTGAGATGACTAAGCACCTTCGCACGCATTGATTTATGCCCAACTTTAATATGCCGATAAACTTTACCCAGCGGGACCGTGGTAGAGAGGATGTGATACGACAACGCGTCGCTGGTTATGAGGACGATGGGGTTAGAGACATGCTAGATGAAGTCTTTGCTGCACAGCCGACACCTCCATCACATTCAGCGAATGAATCGGAGGGGCCGGAGGAAACCGCAAAGGCCTTCCTGGAAATCTTGGCCTCGTCAAAGAAACCTCTCTATGAGGGTGCCAAGCTGTCTGTGCTGGATGCCATCTCGCAACTGATGGCAGTCAAGGCTGAGTACGGCTGTAGCCGAGGTTGCTTCGAAGCATTTCTGGGAGTATGGGCTAACAGCCTGCTTGAGGGCCATGAACTGCCGAAAACCATGTACGGTACAAAGAAAATCATGAAGGCGCTCTCGATGGACTATAAGAAAATACATGTTTGTCCAAAGAATTGCCTTTTGTTTAGGCATGAGTATGCGGATGACAAGTACTGTAGGAAGTGCGGTTCCTCTCGGTATATTGAGGTGGTCGATAAGCATGGTCAGAAGCAGCAGCTAAAAATCCCTGTGAAGGTTCTTCGGTATCTTGATTTTATAAAAAGACTACAGCGCCTTTTCATCACCGAGGAGTCTGCCAAAATGATGAAGTGGAACAAGGAAGGGAAAAGGTACAATCCAAAAAAAACTGTACATCCATCAGGAGGTGAAGCATGGAAGTCATTCAATATAGAGTACCCGGAGGAAGCAGCCGAGGCTGGGAATGTCAGAATTGCTATAATAGGTGATGGGTTAAATCCATATGGTATGTCGTCTAATCCATACAGTTGTTGGCCCGTATTTGTTTTTCCGCTGAATCTCCCTCCCGGCGCCATAATGCAACGCAAGACCATGTTCCTGTCGCTTATAATTCCGGGGCCTGAATATCCGGGGAAGAATTTGAGTGTGTTTATGCAGCCGTTGGTGGATGATTTGCACCATTCTTGGTACTTCCCGAGGTTGACATACGACCGACATCTGCAGAAAAATTTCTTGATGAAAGTTTGGCTACAATATTGCATGCATGACTTTCCCGGTTATGCCTTGTTCTGCGGATGGTGTACAAGTGGAAAGATGCCTTGCCCAGTGTGCATGCAGGCCTTGATTTTCATTTGGCTGAAGAAGGGTGGCAAGTATGTTGCATTTGACCTGCATCGACAGTTCCTCCCTCCAGACCATCCTGATAGGGAAGACAAGAAGAACTTCACAAAAGGCAAAGTTGTCCATGAAGTAAACGAGATTCCAACGTTTTCTGGTGCGGATGTGCTTGCTCAGCTGAAAGCTCTTAAGCCTGCTGGTGAAGGGAAAGGCAAAGGCAAAGGCAAAGGCAAAGCCACAGGCAAAGACGAGGGCGAGGGCAAAGGAAAAGGAAAAGGTAAAGGGAAATTTTTTGAAGGATATGGTGAGACGCACAACTGGACTCACATTACCCCCTTCACGCAGCTTCCCTATTTTAAGGACCTCAAACTTCCATAAAACATAGACGTGATGCACACCGAAAAGAATGTCGCAGAGTCCCTTTTTCGCACGATCCTCAACATTCCTGATAAGACAAAGGATAATGTTAATGCTAGAGTTGATCAACAGAATATTTGTGATAGACCACGTCTACACATGCAGCCTCCCACAGGCAGTCGAAAATCTTGGTTCAAGCCAGATGCTGACTTCGTACTTAAAAAGGATCATAAGATGGAGGCATTCAAGTGGCTGAAACACGTCGTGAAGTTCACTGATGGTTATGCGTCGAATATAAGTAAGGGGGTCAATCTTTCAACGGGCAGAGTGACCGGGCTCAAGAGTCATGACTATCATGTATGGATTGAGCGGATTATGCCGGTGATGGTTCGGGGCTATGTTCCCGAGCGTGTCTGGCGTGTGCTTGCGGAGTTAAGCCATTTCTTCCGCACGCTTTGTGCTAAAGAAGTATGTCCTGAGAAGATAAAAGAAATGCATAAGAAGGCGCCGGAGTTGATATGCAAGCTAGAGAAGATCTTCCCGCCAGGCTTCTTTACTCCGATGACACATCTCATTTTGCACCTCCCGAACGAGGTATTGTTGGGGGGCCCTGTGCAGAACCGTTGGCAGTACGGCCCTGAGAGACAGAACAAGCATCTGAGACAGAAATGTGGAAACAAAGCTAAGATTGAAGCTTCCATAGCTGAGGCAGTTATCCTAGAGGAGGTGGCAGACCTCAGGACATCCTACTATCCGGACCATGTTCCCACGTTGCACAATAAGGTGTCTCGATACAATACAGAAGAACCCAAGTATAAACCCAAGTTGCCTCTATTCATCGGGCAAGGTGGTAGGGCTGGATGCTCGAAACCTTATCTCATGCCACGAGATGAGTGGGAGGATGTCATGTTCTATATCTTGCACAACATCAAGGAAGTTGAGGATGAGTGGATGAGGTAATAACTTAGCACCATTCTTTGAGTCAATTCGTTATGTTCACTTTGCCTAGTTCTTATACCGCTTTTCTTATTGTAGTCGATTCGTTGAAGAAGAATGGACGGGAATGCTGCCTCCTACTGAAGCGGAGGCACTTGCTCTTCTCCGAAAGGGTGCTGATGGAAGGAAAATTTTTGTTGCGTGGTTCATGGAGAAAGTAATTTTCACACTTTCAATTAAACTCATGCACCCTATAATTTCAATTAAACTCATGCACCCTATAGTTTCAATTAAACTCATGCACCCTATAATTTCAATTAAACTTGTAGGGAAATGATCCGACCGGATCAATGGATGAAGAATTGAGATGGGTTTCTATGGGTTTTGATCCCGTCGTCATGACATGCGAAAAGTATGATGTGAATGGGTATCGCTTCCATACAGAGGAGCACCAGAACAGTCGGCCTGATCCCAAAACCATAAATACCGGAGTCTTCACTGAAGGAGATAATAAAGTAGATTACTACGGAAGGGTAGGAAAAATATACGAGCTTACATTCAAACGTGGCCGCGAACACCTAAGTCTCACTGTGTTCAAATGCCGACGGTTCGACCCCAAAAAGGGTCTGAGACATACGCCTTCTGCTGGTTTAGTTGAAGTTAAACCATCAACCGTCTATGCCGGAGCTGATCTCTTTATCGCTGCTTCCCAGGCCACACAAGTATATTATCTGCCTTACCCATGCCAGAAAGAGTACCTAAAGGGTTGGGAAGTTGTGTTCAAGGTGTCGCCGCATGGTAAGCTACCGGACCCGAACGATCATGATTACTACAACATAAACCCCATGACATACGAGGGAGTGTTCTATCAAGAGGAACATGATGACGTGGTCCGAAGCAACGAGGATGATGAGTTGGGTTATGTTGACCTGGACCCAAACGACGACGACGCACAGATTGATGGTGAGGCAGTTGTGAATCAAAGAGACATAATTATGCTTGAAAAGTTAAATGAAGACGCTGACGATGAGGAAGAGCCTCCACCTCCGTCAGACAATGAAGAAGATATGCGTGATAGTGATGATGAGACCGGTCCACAAATAGATTACAATAGTGATGATTCATATGGGTTCTAGAAAATGTAAGTTCTTTTAATGATCATTACAATAGTATGCTTAATGTGCTCTTCTGGTATTAATGTTTTTCCTGTATGCTTGTTTAATTGATATCCTTACTAATTGTTTATTCTCTTCTCAATGCAGGTTTAATAATCATGGGCAAGTCCAGCGGCGCTAGTTTCCTCAGTAAATTTAAAGGACTTACTCGGAGTGGACGAGCCCACAAGGTTCCTTCCCGACTATGCGAGGATGACACCTCACAGGGAGGTGGAGGGGTCGGGGGAGGAGACCCTAGAGGAGGAGGCGGTGGGGGGAGAGCCCCTAGAGGAGGAGGAGGTGGGGGGAGAGGCAACCGGGGGAAAAAACTCCCGGCCGTGTCTGAAATAGGAGGGTCTTCTTTGATGCCCTCCTATACAGAGGCACCTTCTGAGTCTGAGGAGGAGGAGTATGTTCCTGATGGCGAGGAGGAGGAGGCCGAGGAGGAGGGTGAGGAGGAGGAGGCCGAGGAGGAGGGTGAGGAGGAGACCGAGGAGGGTGGAGGGGAGGTTGATCCCGCGTTGTGGGGTGACTTGCCACCGGGTTCTTCGCAGGGGTGGCTGCGTGGTAATGCCGGACTACCTACACCACCTTCTATCGAGGAGCACAAGTGGCTCATTGAACCTGTGGGGACAGAGTAAGTGCCTCTCAATCATATTTTCAACACATGACAACATTTTCTTATTGTACACATGGCAATCATTTGATTCTTTTGCAGAAACTGGATCCTTCGCGGAAAGGGCCGTAAACCGAACAGCCTTATCACTGTCTTGTTGAAGGAGTTTTGTCCTGGCCTATTCTGCCCGCGGCCAGACAGGGACCCGCAGCTGCGTGTTTTGGCCACGAGCTGGGCCCACTACGAGGCTTGCAGCAACGCAGAGTACGGGACGGCCGCTAAGGCCGTGATCACCAAATTTTGGGTAAGTTCTCTTCTGAATCACTTGTCTTTAGTTTCATTCATAGTTTATCATTGGATCACTCAACTCATGCCTTGTTTGCTTCTAGTTTATGCATGATTGCAGCAACTCTATAGAGTTCTTGACGAGCACAAGGCCAGAGCCGACGTGGTCTTACTTGCGGCTGCGAAGAAGAAAGCTCGTCAGTTGGAGTATGAGGTGCACTGGGTTGCCGTCTCGCAGTACTACCACATCTACCTGCAACAAAAGATGACCAAAACTCAAGCGCAGAGGCAACAACTTACCTTGAGCAGGGAGCAGTTCATGATGGTAACTATTACTGACTTTTGATTGTTTCAAGCAGTGAACTATATGTTTCGTGCTCACATGTCATGCTTCCAAAATTTTCATAGGTTGTTCCTCGTTGGTGCTATGGAAGGCATGACGGATGGGCGAGTTTGGTGGATAGGTGGATCAGCGACGATGCAGAGTTTGCTGCCAAGAGCATCAAGGCCCAGGCTAACCATGGAAGAGACGGGACACACGGCTAAGGAAACGGGAACTACTAGGGCATCAAGGCCATGAAGGTTTATCTATATGCATGATGCATTTTTGTTCTTCTTTACGTCATGTTCTTATGTATGGCTGACTTCTATTTGACGTTGTAGGAGGACAAGTTGAATTGGCCGCTCTCAGACATGGAGTCGTGGAAGCTGGCCCGCGAGCGGAGTCATCGCAAGGAGGGCGAGAGCCAGTACTATGGCAAGACCGAGGAGCACCTGGGGTCTTACATTCATCACTATCAGGAGTTGCATCCGGATGTTCCTGTTGCTGAGGTCGGCCAGTCTCAGATCGACGACACGGCGGTGGTGGCCATCCAGGGGAAGAAGAATGGCCGGTATCCGTGTTTTGATGGCTTGATCACTCCTTCGATCTTGTACACACGGCTTCGGGCTAGCAACCCGAGCCAGTTAGAGAGTACGGGGCGTTCACAGACTCCCTTATCCCGCCAGCATGCTGTAAGTACTTCCTCTTTATCTTTTTCTATCTTGCATTCTCAGTTTATTTTCAGCATTGCTCAATTAGAAACAACCTAAATTATGTAGGCATATAAGGAGTTTGTCGAGCATTGGAATCTCGAGGTGTGGGAGTACTTGAAACGAGTGAAGGCAAACGATGATTACAACCGTCAGATGATGACGGTTAGTTTTGCCCTCTTAAAACCAACCTAAATTTTTGCACTTTCATTCCTTCTGATCTTCTAGTTTGCTTGTTTAACTAACATTCAGGCTATGTTGGCGTCTTGGACTAACCGCACGGATCCACCACAAATGGGACCCCCACCACCACCTGCGGGAGAACCCCCACACGTGCCCACGTTCGATGAATGGGTGGCACTAGGCAGTGATGGTCCGGTTAGTACATTTGCCTAACTACTAGCAAACTAGTTCTCGTTCATGAAACACTATCATATCATATTTACCGTTAGAATCTTTTCTGAAACATGTAGGGGACCGGTGGCTCGACTCCTGCTCCGTCGACCCCAGTCACTCCAATCTGGCAGAGTGGTGGTGGTCGCGATGGCGGTTTTGGCGGAGGTGGTGGTGGTGGTTTTGGCGGAGGTGGTGGTTTTGGCGGGGGTGCTCTTGCTTGATGATTCCGTGCATGTGGCCATCGTGCCATGCCTTTCATATTCCTACTTTTATCATGTTTCATGTCTTGCACTACTTTTATGTTCATGAACTTCCATCGGTGATGATCTTTAGATGATGTGATGAACTTGAGTATGTTTAGATGATGATGGTGAACTTGAGTATGTTTAGATGAACTTGAGTATGTTCACATGATGAATTGTCATATTTCTGCATAATTTCATATTATTCTGTTTTGAAATGCTGTCAAATGAATTGGAAAAGAGAAAACAGGGAAAATAAAAAAAATAAAAAAACTATGCCTACGGCAAAGCCGTCGGCATATATACGCCCAGGAGTTACCAGGGCTTGCCACGTGGCACATCTATGCCTACAGCAAAGCCGTAGGCACATATGAAAAACTATGCAGACGGCTTTGCCGTAGGCATAGCCCTGCTGCCAGGAGAAACCAGGAGCTGCCACGTGGCAGAGATATGCCTACGGCAAAGCCGTCGGCATAGATTTCCATCTATGCCGACGGCTCAACCGTAGGCATAGCCCTGCCGCCAGGAGAAGCCGGGGGACGACACGTGGCGCAGGTATGCTGACGGCTAGGCCGTCGGCATAGATTTCCATCTATGCCGACGGCCAAGCCGTCGGCATACATGCGCCACGTGTCGTCCCCTGAATCGCCAGCGCTGTTGACGGCGCCGTCCGTTGCCGTCAGACGGAAAACAACACCGATGGCTAAACTATGCCGACGGCTCTCCCACGGCCGTCGGCATATGCTCCTATGCCGACGGCTGTACTACGCCGACGGTCTGACACATCTATGCTGACGTGATCTACGCCGATGGGGCTATGCCGACGGCAGCCGTAGGCATAGATCTATGCCGATGGCAATGGACCTATGCCGACGGCCCTGGGCCGTAGGCATAGCCCGCGAGTCCGGTGGTGTATGCAGTCTCATGTCTTTTAGCCAGCCATAATATCTGTGAAATGTGCAATGCCATCCTCTTTAACCAGGCATCATATATTTGAATGATATCCTGCCCATCCTTTTCTTCATTACATTTCCATTTGTCGACAATGTTTGTACATTAAACTACTCCTCCAGTGAATCAGCCATTTGGGTGGGAGATAGAAAAATCTGGAGTGAAAACAAGGCCTTCAGAGCAGACAGTGCTACCTGTCGAAGCAGATCTCTTGTTGGGTCCCGATAGCTCCTCAGATATGGATTCAGAGACAGAT
The DNA here is from genome assembly GCF_002162155.2 of Triticum dicoccoides. Lineage (NCBI taxonomy): Eukaryota > Viridiplantae > Streptophyta > Magnoliopsida > Poales > Poaceae > Triticum > Triticum dicoccoides. The sequence continues at coordinate 117,159,318 of NC_041383.1, forward strand.
GACCAGTCATATTCCCCCACTGAGGTGTATGCTCTAGCTTGGCACGGTTATACTGCTCATATCATGCATACGGTGTCTTGCATTGCATAGTTTAGACATCATATACACAATATTCAACACCATGTTCTTAGTTTAGACATCATATTGAATGCCCTCTGTTTAGCATATAAATCACATATGTAAATTAAATGATGTGATCCTGATTACTTAGATAACATGTAGGTGAATTATGTCATGCGATCCTGTTTAGTTATTCATCATATCTTTGAATTATGTTATGCTACACTATCCAGTTTAGATAGACATCATATATGTGAAATTATGTCATGCTATCCGTTTTAGTCAAAAAATATACATGTCAACTATTTCATGCCCTCTTTTTTCCACACTATCTATTGCATCTGTCTCTCATACAATGTCTGTACATTCAACTATGTTTCCTGTTTATCAGCCATTTGAATTGGAGCGGGTGATGCCAGTATCTAGCGGAATAAAAACATGGTCTTCAAATAAAACAGTGCTACCTCTTGATGGAGATAGCACCCCGGTTGTACATGCACAAGAACCAGCCCTACCACACATAACCCAAACTCTCGCAGATTGTACCCCTACTGTGATGGACAGAGAACCAGCTTCACCCAATCTAACCCCAACCCCAGAAGATAGTAACTCAGTTCCTTTTGACACAGCACCATCTCCACCACAGAGCTCCCAAACAAGAGCAGTTAGTAAGGCAGCTCTAGTGCCCAAAGGGCCAGTACTATCATGGCGAACCCCAACTCCACCAGTTAGCATGTCTATTCCTGTGGAGGAAGCACAACCAGCTAGTCGTAGTCTAGCATCTATCGCATTTGATGTTGTTAAATCGTATGTGCGTATCTTCCCATCTTGGAAATATTATATTGAAGATGAAGGAAAATGCCAGTTGCAGGTGTTTGTCCAGGAGTTATGTGTAAGTAATGTTATTCATGGCAATTACTTTGCTTCGTCCCATACATCCTACCTCCATGATGGTTATAATACAGCAAATTTTCCCATTTTTCTCTATAAAGAAGGACCGATTTGGAAACTCAGGATGAGGTAACCTGTGCGAATACCTCTGCTATCTTCAAGAATGCTTGGTGGCAGTATCGGAATTACCTGAAGAAAACGTTCTTCACCGGCAAAGAAACTCATCAAATTCCCTTACGTTCTCCTGAGACACATTTACTGGACGATGACTTGGAACGCCTTGTTCTGTACTGGTCCCGAACCAAGAATGTGGTAAGGTCTATGAGCTCATTTTCTATTTTTAAGTATTATATTCTTGCATCTTACTGTACTCTGTTCATGTAGAACAAGTGCCTAAACCTGAAGAACAATTGTTCTAATTTAAGATTCCATTGCTATCATAGTTCAAAAAAGCGCTAGGCGTTAATTGTGCGTTTTGCCACCGCCTTGCGCTTTACTGACCAAAGCGCATGCTTATGCGCAGTTATGCACAGATTAAGCGTAGTTATACGCAATGCGTTTTGCCAACACCTAGAGCCGAGGCGCGCTTAAGCGCTCGCTTAGGAGCGCCTTTTTTTAACTATGATTGCTTTGCTCTTGTATCGCTGTATTTGCTGATACAAACTTATTTTTAAATTAAAGGATCCAATCGAAACTCCAACGGCACAGTAGGTATGTTCACGCATGTTTCCTTAACAAGTTTTCTCTTATCAATAGCTCTTTTGATTTCAATTTCAATTGTGTATACAGTTGAGTTTCATATCACGCACATTACTAGCATCACAACAGAGCCTATAGTGTTTTTGTACATGTAGACCCGTGGTACCCATCTGAAATCTTGTTGTGCCGTGTTGTTTCCCACGCTTTGTATTCTTTCACTGCAGCTTTGTCTTGAACTAATATGATTTGAACCGTGTCTCTATTTTGATTTGGCAAGACAATGCAGTGACCATAGGACATAGATATATGTTTGTTTGATGCTTTTATTATGTACTAGTACTTGGCAATAGAAGACTTGGTAGTTTAATCCTGTCCACCTTACTAATGAACTGGTTCACCGAAATGAGTTTCATATACTAGTACATGCTAAACTTGTTATGTGTTTGCTTGTTTCTTCTTTTAGAATGCTGACAGAATAATGGGGAAGAGTGCCTTATTAAGCAATGGTAAAGGAAGTAATGCAGATAAGGTTCAGGATAGTGACACATCCTTGTTGGTCTCCAACAAAGCTGATAAAATAGCTAAGGAAGACTATCTTGAAGACAGCGAGACAAACCCAAAGTCCTGTCTTGGTTTAGTGTTCGAGTTACTGGCCACTACCGCTTGCACAAGCTATTCAAACTCACTGTCTGAATCAGTTCGGCTTCTCAAGTCTCAACTACAAGCTAAAAGACATTGATCAGCTGTGCTGCGACAAGAATAGGAAGGACTGCAGAAGTCCCTGGAGCATTCAGATGCATACTTTCTGGTGCAACAGCAAGCGTTGGAGGATTTTAGCACCAAACAGGACAAAGCTAATCAGCTTGCTAAGCTTATTGCCAGCATGGTGGATACCCAGGATAACGTTTCTTGAGCTCTTCTGAAGTTGTTTCAGTTATGCTCTTGTTTTGCTGCCGCGTTTATTTGCACTAGTGGCCAATTTTAACGGCCAATGTATGTAATATGCTGCTTTGTTCCCTATATTTGCACTGGTGGCGAACTTTGATGCCCAGTGGATGTAATATGTGTAATAGCGGTAATAGGCTAGCATTAATTGCTTGCTTATTTATTTCCTTATTGTCTTGTTTAGTTGTTTGCTTGTAGTTACTGCAGTTCTTTTTCTGTGTTTTTCTAGTGGCCACAATAGCCTATTTTTGGTAACTAGGCCAAAATAATCATGGCAACACATGGACTATTGTAACCATGGGCCTCCTGCAGGCCGTATGATCCATGGGCCTTCTTTCGGCAGTAGGATCCATTGGCCTTCTATACGGGCCGTAGGATCCATTGGCCTTCTATACGTGCCTTAGGGTCCATGGGCCTTCTACGGGCCCTAGGGGCCATGGGCCTTCTACAGGCTGTAGATCCATGGGACTCATATGGGCCATAGATCCATGGGCCTTCTACGGGGCGTATCATCATTTCGCCAATCATGGGCCGTACAACTCATGGACCATAACGGGCCGTTAATAGACCGCATTTGATAAATCTATGAAAACAGCCCAACGGGTTTTTTTGACATGAAAACGGCCCAATGTATTAACGGTCCGCAAACGGGCCGACTGTAATGACGGGCTGAATTTGGCCCACAAGCAGAAAATGACAGTAGCAGGCCATATGTAACCGAATGCTGCAAATGAGACCAAGAATCAATGGGCCCTGAGAAGGCCGAAAGATAACTTGGGCTGGAAACGGCCCAATAGAATAATGGGCCGTTAATGGGTATAAAGTGATACACTGTTCATTATGGGCCAGTTTCACCACGGGCCATTAATGGGCCAAGAGTTACAAAGGGCCTCATATGGGCCGACAGAAGTCATAGGCCACACATGCGCCGGAAGTTAAAATGGGCTGGAATCATATTGGATGGCCCAGATGACGCTACTGGGACTAATTCGGATAGGGCGTAACGGGCCCTGGGTTAGCGGCTGTAAATGGGCTATATGCGAACAGGCCGTTAACAAGCTTTCCGTGGGCCGGCCCGCCACCTTTTGACCAAGTCAAACGGACCGGCCTTTTCACAGGAATGGGCCTCTGTTGGGTCGTGCCACGTGTCGCCGTATCATAGGCTCCTTCGGTCCAATGAGCGAATGACATCTGTCCCAACGGTGAGCCGACACGTGTTTCCTCCAGCCAGTGATGATTTTACATGTGGAAAATCCCCATTGGTCGAGGCTGTTATCGGGTTATCGGATCCAAAACCCGACCCGATAGCTTAACGGCGTTCTGTTACGGTGGATGCCACGTGTCGGTCACCCTTGACGAAAGCACTTCCGTGACGCGCGATTTATCGTCATGGAAGTGGACACTTCCGTGATGATAATTTTGGTAATGTCATGGAACACTTCTACGACGGCACATGTATGACTCTTGATTCTGTCATAAAATTTTCATGGATGTACATGCATGACAAAAAACGCGACCTACTGTGACAAACACGTATCATCACGGAAGTGTATTTTTTTGTAGTGCACACATGCAAACACTAAGCATAATATCTGGCCTAGATGCACATAGGTACAATAAAGAGCCAATCATGGAACAATATACCTTTTGATCGAAGCCTTTACCATTTTCATTAGTGCATAGATGGCCATTTGTGGGCATAGGGATTTTGACACCTTTGCAATCTTGCATGCCGAATTTCCTCAGCACATCCTTGAGGTATTTCTCCTGAGATAAGAATATGCCATTGTATTGTTGACGAATTTGAATACCTAAGAAGAATTTCAATTCTCCCATCATAGACATTTGATATTCTTCACTCATCATATAGGCAAATTCGTCACTGTAACGTTGGTTAGTACAACCAAAGATAATATCATCAACATATATTTGGCACACAAATAATTCATCATCATATGCTTTGGTGAAAAGAGTTGGATCAAGTGAACCGGGTTTGAAGCCTTTCTTCATGAGGAATTCCTTCAATGTGTCATACCACGCCTGTGGTGCTTGCTTGAATCCATAGAGGGCCTTGTTGAGTTTGTAGACATGATCTGGAAATTTTGGATCCTCAAAACCTTGTGGTTGAGCAACATATACTTCTTCCTCAAGCTTACCATTAAGGAATGAACTTTTCACATCCATTTGATATAAGATGATATTATGATGGTTAGCGTAAGCAAGCAATATGCGAATAGCCTCAAGTCTAGCAACAGGTGCAAAAGTTTCATCGAAATCAATTCCTTCAACCTGTGTGTAGCCTTGAGCTACAAGACGAGCCTTATTCCTCACCACAAGGCCATTTTCATCTTGTTTGTTGTGGTAGATCCATTTGGTATCGATGATGTTGTGCTTGCGTGTCTGGTCGCTTGACAAGCTCCCACACATTGTTGAGCTCGAATTGATGCAATTCATCTTGCATGGCTTGGATCCACTCAGATTCCATGAATGCTTCATCAACTTTAGTGGGTTCTGTGATAGATACAAACGCAAAATGCCCACAAAAGTTAGATAAATGTGAAGCTTTTGAGCGCATGAGAGGACCTGGTGCATTGATGTCATCGATGATCTTCTCGATCCGCACTTAGTTTGCAATGCGAGGATGTGCGGGTTGATGACTTTGATTAGGCCCAACAATTTCTTCAGGACCAGTTTCTTCAACAGCACCAATGTGATTTTATTCACGATCCAGAATGACTTCTTCAGTAGATTCTTCGGTAGGGATGATATCCCTAGTAGCTTTGAACTTGATGGATTCCTCAGGTGACATTTCATCTAGCACAAGAGGTAGGTGCTCTCTTTGCGAGCCATTAGGTTCATCGAACCGCACATCTACAGTTTCAACAATCTTGTGATGATTGAGGTTGAAGACTCTGTAGGTGTGTGAGTCATTTCCATAACCAAGCATAAAACCCTCATGTGCTTTTGGTGCAAATTTAGAGTGATGGTGAGGATCTCTAATCCAGCATTTAGCACCGAAGAATTTGAAATAACTTACATTGGGTTTCTTATCAGTGAGGAGTTCATATGAGGTCTTTTTGAATAATTTGTGAAGATATACCCTGTTGATGATGTGGCATGCAGTATTAATGGCTTCAGGCTAGAAGCGTTGAGGTGTCTTGTATTCATCAAGCATGGTGCGAGCCATATCAACAAGAGTTCTGTTCTTGCGCTCCACGACACCATTCTGCTGAGGAGTATAAGGAGCAGATAACTCGTGAGTAATACCAAGTATATCAAGATATTCATCGAGACTAGTGTTCTTGAACTCAGTTCCATTATCACTCCTGATATGCTCGATCTTCACACCGAAGTTAATGGAAGCTCTTGAGGAAAATCGTCTGAAGACTTCCTGCACTTCATTTTTGTAAGTGATGATATGCACCCATGTGTAACGAGAATAGTCATCAACTATGACAAATCCATATAATGATGCAGAACTAGAGAACATGGCATAATGAGTAGGGACAAAGAGATCCATATGAAGTAATTCAAAGGGACGAGATGTGGTCATGATAGTCTTTGAGGGATGCTTGGATCTGGTGATCTTTCCAGCTTCACAAGCCCCACGAAGATGATCTTTGAGGAATTTGATACCCTTTATGCCAATGACATGCTTCTTCTTTGAGATTGTATGCAAGTTCCTCATCCCAGCATGACCAAGTCGTCGATGCCATAGCCAGCATTCTGAAGCTTTTGCATGTAGACATGTGGAAGGCTGTGGTCCTGTAGAGAAATCAACAATATACAAGTCTCCTTTCCTAAAGCCTTCGAAGACTTTGGAATTGTCAGATTCCATAAGCACATGCAACGATATTTGCCAAATACAACAACCATATCAAGATCACAAAGCATTAAGACGGACATGAGGTTGAATCCTAAGGACTCGACAAGCATGACTTTGTCCATGTGTCTATCCTTTGAGATCGCAACCTTACCTAGACCCAATACCTTGCTTTTGCCTTTGTCAGCGTAGGTGATATGCTTCAGATGAGATGGTGACAAATCAGTGTCCATCAACAAGTTCCTGTCACCAGTCATGTGATTTGTACATCCACTGTTGAGGACCCACTCAATAGCTTTAGGTTGTTCATCCTGCAGATGAATTAGTGCAACTTACGAACCCATATACTTCATCAGTGAAGAATATGGTATCAATTTCACCAACAGTAATAGACATAGTAGTATGAGGACGTGAAAAATGAGTGATTCATTTCTACATGATTAGCTTGCATCCATTCAAGCACATTCAGGTCTCCAGCAATTTCTTCAGACGATCAAGTTCGTCTGGAGACCTGACCCTGCATAAGAGATTAGTTCTTTTTCTTCACCACCCACATCTGGAGGGGTGGCAAAGAATTCATCATTTTGGTGCTTCATAAGAAAAAGATGGCATTGAAGCCAGTGCACTTCGTTTCACAGAAGAGTGGTTAGGATAAGCATATGAATAAGTAGAGAAATTATTCGAGGACTTATGAACATAATGGTTTGAAGAATAATGCACATATTAATGGCCTTTGGACTTTCCCTATGAAACAGAAGGGCTAGCACGATGATGTTCATATGAGGATTTTGATCCACGTGAGGAATTTGATCCATATGGGGAATTTGGTCCATATTAAGAATTTGATTCATATGAAGAATTTGATCTAGGGTTCCGATTCTTCATGGGTGGTGTCATGATGACATTCACCTGAAGATTTTCAAGGCACCTTTTAAGAACCCATATTTTCTTCATAGGGGGACAGTTCCTGTAGTTAGTTCCAACATATCGAGCAAATACTTCACCATTCTGATTCTTAAACAGTTTATAGTTGGAGTCAAATGACTCATCAGAGGAATATGAAGAATCACAAGTAAAACCAGATAGAGTGCATGGATCTACAGGAGGTCCTTTCGCAGCAACCCATGAGGTTTTGGGATACTGCTCAGGTTTCCAGTAGGTTCCATCAGCATTGAGTTTCCTCTCAAAGGCAATACCCTCTTTCCTAGGGTTCCTGTTCAAGATCTGCTTTTTGAGCACATCACATAGAGTCTGATGCCCTTTGAGGCTTTTGTAAATGCCTGTCACATATAATTCCTTCAGCCCTGCATTATCACCGGTGATACTTGTGGTATCCTCAGATGAGGAATTTGTGACCACAGAGATAGTTGAAGAATTTGTAGCAATAGAAGCATTTGAACATTCAGGTGATGAATTAGCAGATTCACGCTCAATGCATTTCAAACATGGTGAAATAAATTATTCCTGAGCGGAACTGATCTATTGAGCAAACAATGAATCGTTTTCCTTCTGAAGATCTTCATAACTCACTTTTAACTTCCCAAGATCTTTCTTTCTCTGAAGAAAGCATTTGAACATTCAGGTGATGAATTACAGATTCACGCTCAATGCATTTCAAATATGGTGGAATAAATTATTCCTGAGCGAACTGATCTGTCGAGCAAGCAATGAATTGTTTTCCTTCTGAAGATCTTCATAACTCACTTTTAACTTCTCAAGATCTTGCTTTCTCTAAAGAAATTCATAAGAAAGCTTCTCATGACCAGTTAAGAGAGTGTTATGATGATTTTGAAGGTTGTCAAACTTGGTTTGAAGTCTCTAAAGATTATCTTTCAGAGTCTTAGTTCGATTCAATTCCTCACCCAACATGTTATCGCTTCTCTCTAGTTGATTTTGAATCTTTTCTAGAGCCTTTTGTTGTTTAACAGCAATTTTAGCAAGTTTGGAATAGCTAGGCTTGAGATTGTCATTAGATTCATCCTCATTAGAGTCAGAGGGGGAATGTTTGAGTACCTTGGCACCTTTTGCCATGAAGCAATAGGTGGGAGCATAGTCATCGAAGCTTTTGTCAGTAGAGTTGGGGAGCTCATTTTCTTCAGTGTTGAAGATGGACTTGCTGACGTAAGCAGTTGCGAGGGCTAAGCTTGCCACAGCAGAGTCTGATTCCTTAGTTTCCTCCTCTTGCACATTATCCTCAGATTCATTTTCAGAATCCATTTCCTTGCCAATGAATGCCCGGGCCTTCTTGGAACTGCTCTTCTTGTGAGATGAAGACTTTGAAGATTTTGATGATTAAGACTTTGAAGATTTCTTCTTCTTCTTTGAGTCATCAGAATTGTCATCTTTATACTTCTTCTTCTTTGATTCCTTTTCCCATAGAGGACAATCAGACATGTAGGGACCAGGTTTCTTGCATTTGTGGCACGTCCTCTTTTTGTAGTCGCGAGACAAGGAATCATCATTTCTTGAAGACTTTCCAAAGCGACTGCGGCGAGAGAACTTCCGGAATTTCCTCACGAGCATAGCTAGCTCCTGGCTCAGTTCTTCAGGATCACCAAGGATGCTACCAGAGTCTTCAACTTCAGACTCAGAGAGTGCCTTGGCCTTCAGTGCATGTGATCTTCCATAGCTCAGTCCATAGAGGTCACTCTTCTCAGCAAGCTAGAACTCATGAGTGTTTAGCCTCTCGAGGATATCAGCGGTATCTAGTGACTTGTAATCAGCTCGCTCTTGAATCATCAATGCAAGAGTATCGAATGAGGAATCAAGTGATCTCAGCAATTTCTTCACCACCTCATGATCGGTGATGTCAGTGGCACCAAGTGCTTGAAGCTCATTTGAGATATCAGTGAGGCGATCGAAGGTTTCTTGAACATTTTCATTGTCGAGTCTTTTGAAGCGGTTGAAGAGATTGTGAAGAACATCAACTCGGGAGTCACGTTGAGTTGAGACTCCTTCGTTGACCTTGGACAACCTGTCCCAAATCAGCTTGGCAGTTTCCAGGGTACTCACTCTGTCGTACTGTCCTTTGCTCAGATGGCCACATATGATATTCTTCGCTTGAGAATCGAGTTGCTTGAATCTCTTCACATCAACAGCATTCACCGACGGAGTGACTGAGGGAACACCATTTTTCACAACATACCAGAGATCGTTATCAATTGCCTCAAGATGCATGTGCATCTTGTTCTTCCAATGGGGGTAGTCCGTCCCATCAAAGCTAGGACACCCAGCCAAGACCTCGATCATACCTGCAGTCGACATAACTAAAACTCCAGGCGGTTAAACCAAAATCACACAGAACAAGGGAGTACCTTGCTCTAATACCAATTGAAAGTCATTAAGTCGACTAGAGGGGGGTGAATAGGCATTTTTAAAAAATTCGCCACTGAGGAATTTCAGGGTGAGGAAATTCCTAAGTCACGAACGACTAGCAGCAGAATAAGTACTCAGGTATAAGCATCAGAGAGTAATGACACAGTAATCATGATGAAATGAAAGACAGACATAGAGTACAGAAAGCGTAAACATAGGATAAGCAGGCTGAAGACAAAGTGACTGAAGAAATTGGATTGAGGAAATTGAGAAAGTCTTCAGTCAAAGTCTTCAAACAGCAATGATCAGGTTCATCAACATATGAATGAGGAAATGAAAGGGTTGAGGAAATAGAACCAGTAGGCTTGATGAAGACAATGATTTGGTAGACCAGTTCCAACTGCTGTGATAGTTGTACGTCTGGTTGGAGTGGCTGAGTATTTAAACTCAAGGACTGTAGGATTGAAAGTATGTCTAAAGGGGGTGATTAGACTACTTGACCAAATAAAAACTTAACCTTTTCCCAATTTTAGTTCTTAGCAGATTTTAACAACTTAGCACAAGTCAAGCAATCAAAACACAATTCAAGCAAGCATGCAAAGAGTATATGAGCATCGGAAAGTAAGGCATGCAACTTGCAAGAATGTAAGTGGAAGGGCTTGGAGAGTGCAAATGCAATAGGAGACACGGATGTTTTTGGTGTGGTTCTGATAGGTGGTGCTATCATACATCCACGTTGATGGAGACTTCAAACCACGAAGGGTAATCACTGCGCGAGTCCACGGAGGGCTCCACCCATGAAAGGTCCACGAAGAAGCAACCTTGTCTATCCCACCATGGCCATCGCCCACGAAGGACTTGCCTCACTAGGGTAGATCTTCATGAAGTAGGCGATCTCCTTGCCCTTACATACTCCTTGGTTCACTCCACAATCTTGTTGGAGGCTCCCAAGTGACACCTAACCAATCTAGGAGACACCACTCTCCAAAAGGTAATAGATGGTGTGTTGATGATGAACTCCTTGTTCTTGTGCTTCAAATGATAGTCTCCCCAACACTCAACTCACTTTTATAGGATTGGATTTGGTGGAAAGATTATTTGAGTGGGAAGAAACTTGGGGAAGGCTAGAGATCAAGATTCATATGGTAGGAATGGAATATCTTGGTCTCAACACATGAGTAGGTGGCTCTCTCTCAGAAACTGAATGCTGGAAGTGAAGATACATTCTGATAGCTTCCCTCATGAATGAGGAGAGGGTGGAGGGGTATATATAGCCTCCACACAAAATCTAACCGTTACACACAATATACCAAACTCGGTGGGACCGAATCAGAAAACTCGGTCGGACCGATTCAGTGCATATGTGACCATTAGCAATTTCGGTGGGACCAACATGTCATCTTGGTGGGAACGATATCATTAGGGTTAGGGCATGACGTAATCTCGGTTGGACCGATTACACAAACTCGGTTGGACCGACTTTGGTAATAAGCTAAAAGAGAGTTGGTTAGGCAAACTCAGTGGGACCGATTCACTCGTCTCAGTGGGACCGAAGCGTTATGAAAAGGAAACAGGGAGTTTGCATTGCAGACTCGGTAGGACCGATCCCTCATCTCGGTTAGACCGAAACGTTACGAAGGGAAACAGAGAGTTTGCAACCCTATCTCGGTGAGACCGAGATCCCTATAAGTGAGACCGAAAAGACTAGGGTTTCTGGTAGTGGCTATGTCAAATGAACTCGGTGGTGCCGGATGGATCAAATCGGTGGGGCTGAGTTTGAATTTTGGTTTGGGACATATGTGGATATGAGAAAGTGGTTGAGAGCTTTGGAGCATATCACTAATCATTTTGAGCAAGCAAGCCATTAAGCAACACCTCATCCCCTTTTAATAGTATTGGCTTTCCTATAGACTCAATGTGATCTTGGATCACTAAAATAGGAAGTGTAGAGTCTTGCACTTTAGAGCTTGAGCCAATCTTTTGTCCTTAGCATTTTGAGGGGTCCACATTTCTTATCCATGCCATGCCAACCATTGAACTTTCCTAAAATGTTTATCTTGAAATGGCATTAGTTCAATGAGCTATATGTTGTTAATCATTACCAAAACCACCCAGGGATAGTTGCACTTTCAATCTCCCCCTTTGTGGTAATTGATGACAACATATAGATCAAAGCTTCTATAAATGATAATAAGATTGAAATACATTGTTGCTTTGAGAAGTATGTGACAAACAAGAGCTCCCCATAAATTTGTGCATTATTTAATTTGCTTTGGACTACAAATGCACAATGTGTTAGGATCATGGGTCACTCTTCAATGTCACATATATCTTGGTGGAGCGCTCAAAATGATAGCAATTGAAAACATGCACTCATCACCAAGCAAAGTGAGAATGATCATAAATGGATATGAAGGATAATATCATTCAAGCACACATTAAAGGTAGCATATGATCAAGCACATGATCATCCAAGTATCTCACAAAAGACATAGTGTATCAAGCAAACACACAATAAATTTGAAGCAAATAAAGTGCAAAGAGAGACAAAAAGCAATAGTCTCTCTCTCTCTCTCGAAGACTATGATCTATACTTATTTCTCCCCCTTTGGAAACAAGTTACCAAAAAGTTAAAAATATGCATAGTGATATGCATCTCTCAGGCTTGGTCTTCATGAGGTGGTGTAGAGATGACTCCAAGGACGAAAGCTTCTGTAGATGTAGCTGGAGCTGGTGGAGTGGCTACTGGAGCTGGTGGCACTGAAGTTGTGGCTGCTAGTGCAGATGTAGTAGCTCTTGTATCTGGAACAAGCACTGCAACAGACCTCTGACTTCTGGGCACTCTAGTAGACTTTCCCTTCTTCTCCTCCACTTCCTCCTGAAGTTGCTCAACCACTGACTGAATCTCAGTTACCTTGACATCAAGATCATAGAGTTTCTTCTCAATGATCCTCTCCAAGCTCTCCTGGTTTTGAGTCAGGGTGGCCAAGCCCTTCTCAATCCTCAAGGTGGATTGGATCAGATATCCAAGCTGATCTTGCTTTATCTTCAAGAACACCTGAGATGCCTCTTCAGCTATTGGCATCTTTGGAGCTTTCTCTGCCCTTGCCTTCTCTCTCTTCTCATGTGCTTGCACTGAGGAAGGGTCTTCCTCATTCATAACAACATTGTTATCCTCAAAATCTGGCCTGAGGGGTAGATGCTCCTTGTCCATTAGATAAGTGCCTGTGCCCATCTTGGAGTTGATGAGCACCAGAATTTGTGGAGCATACCCACAAGACCTCTTCTGATCTGTAGTTGTCCTCTTGATTGTCTCAACAATCAAACTCATCACTTTGAACTTTTGAGTGACATCAAATATATGCAGCAAGTTGATGGAGTGTCTAACGGTGTCCTGGACTAGGGGGTACTCACCACGTCGTCTCCCGATCAGTTGGATTGGGCCGAGGACCCCATGGCCGTATACTCATGGGCCAGTTCGAACAGTTGCCGCATACAAGGAAGATTCCACAAGACTTGGTGATCAAGACAAGGACTCCTCCACCACCGGCGTATTCGGCTAGGACTCTTGTTACCGTAGGCCTATGGTACATTATATAAACCGAGGCTAGGCTAGTCAATAGATTATTATGACATTACTCATCATACCTCTAGGGTTTAGACCACAACATATGATCTCGAGGTAGATCAACTCTTGTAACCCCTATACTCATTATAGTCAATCAAGCAGCATGTAGGGTATTATCTCATCAAGAGAGCCCGAAGCTGGGTAAAATCCCGTGTTCATGTTACCATTGATCCTAAGACGCACAGCTTGGGACCACCTACCGGAGATCCACCAGTTTTGACACTGACATTGGTGCTTTCATTGAGAGTTCCACTGTGTGATCGGTGAAAGGATCCATGGCTCGACTGCAGGTCAACTGCAACGTCGGTTTCTTCGTCACCAGCTCGACTGGTCACCTTGGCTTGACCGAGGACTACGCCCTACCTCCGATCGTCATGTTCGGATGAGGGCCTTCATCAACATCAACTCCGATCTCTATCAAGATCATGGAAGAGTCATCCATGGAGCTCGGGGGCTCAACATCAACATTGCCCTCGGGCGACCATGCTATTTTTCTGGACAGCAAACTCGTATCCGCCGCCACCGCCTCCTCCGGTATCGCCTAAACGATTGCTTCGGTAGAATTATGCGGAATTAAGTCTACAACAACCCTGCAAATTTTCGTCGAGTTCCAATGGAGGAATCTCCGGCAATCTCCGATATACCGAAGCCCTGTTGAATCTGGACGAGAATCCGGACGAGTTTAGAGCGTGGTGTCCGGCATCTAGCTCGGATGTCCTTCGGAAGATCCAACAATTGATTTTCTGCGGAATTTCATATCTACCACCTGCCAAAAATTCAGCTCGATCTGACCGTCCAAACTCCGGGAACCTTCCGATTAGTGCATCACTTTTCGGATCTGTTTTCTGCGCGAGAACGAATCCGACCCAAGTTCATCTTCTTTACGAACGGGATTTCAGACATTCTTTTTGAAGGACGTTTTCGTATGGGGTATTGTGTTTTATTCTCAAACACATCCCATTAATATTAAAAGTATTTTTACAATACGATCTTCACCATCGCGCCGGTGTCAAACCGGCCCGACAACGTTACTCCACGGTGGCCGACCTGCGCTAGACACGTCGTCGCTTTGTTGAGCCGAGCTCAACTTCTTCGGATCATCATCTTGGCCAGCCAAACAATAGTTCGGCATCACGAAGGATAAATTGTCACCAACATCGCCGCCCCACAGATTACATGGAGCTGACACACCGGCATCGCCACACGGTCTCTTCATCAAGCAAGCATTGACCACGTCACAAGTTACGACCTGGGTCGGCATGGCCGCACTGTTGCCTCTTCGAGCCAATGTCCGTCACGCTGAACTACTTCAACACCTTGGCTGACATGGCAGCTGCAACAACTCCTCATCGGCTTGCTCTGTCACCTTGGCTAGACTAGGGACTTGGCTATTTCTTCATCAACATACTCCGATGACTTCGGCGTCACCAGCCGACTAGCTTCATCACGTTAGCACCTTGTACGGCTTCGTTCCTTGTTCGTGTATTACGCCACAATATGCACCATGTTGACTTAAGCGACTTGCAAGCTGGGTTGTCTGGCTCCTGTGCTTACCCCTACATTCCCGATTGTTTGGCTAGGGAGTAAAGGGAGCAGCTCTGCGATTGTCACGATCGGTTCATCTGAGCCGGACCTCATACTGGGTTAAGCCGAAAGCTAGCGCTCTTACTGTTTTCAATAATGGTCGGCACACAACGGAACTCATAAGTACAAAAAATATATTGCAGAAGTCTCATAATAAAAATGAGCAACCGAAGAAAGGTATCGGTGGGGGTACTTTTTTCTTCAAAGATGCTTCTTACACTTCATTAGTAATATAACATAAGTTCCTTGAGTGCGCTTTGTCTGTTACAGCTTTATGGCCTGATTGCCTGGTTATCGGAAACACCGTCGATATTCTCGACAGGTGGAGTACATAACACTCTTCGGTCCTTGACCGAAGAAGGAGAAGCTGACGGTCGGTTAAGACGCGATGAATGTTTGGGTGAACATAGATATGATATAAGTACTTCGGTACGCACAATCATTATAACATAAAATTATTTACCCAAGTCACTTGGGGGCTCTTAAATTTATGTGAGCTGTTTTATAATAAGTGTTCTTCTTCCTAGTCGCTGCAAAGTATTTTTTCTATTACTCCTTTTTGCGACGAGAGTGTGTGGTCAATAGCCGGGGAGCCTAAGTACTCCGCCTTCGGGATAGGAGGTTGAAGCCGTAGGCTGACCCGCTTGAACTCTTGAGATAGGATGTGTCATGTTAAAGCACGACAGAAGCACAATTTTTTTCTAAGACCAATTTTCGGATTAGCACCGAACACTTAATCTAGTTCGGACGTCGAGTTTTTATTGACGATTTTTGGTTTTCCAATACGATGGCACTTTTCAACTATTTGCGTGTTTTTTGCATAAGTCTCACAGTGCAACGCCGGACACCTTTAGAGATTCGGCAAAAATTCTCGGATATTGCTATATATATGCATCGGTTTCAAATTGTGTCTTCGGTCGATAGTTGGGTTGCCCGACTCCTGTGCTTGCCTCCTACATTCTGCTTTGTTCGGTTAGGTGTGCAAAAGGATAACCACTGCGATTGTGCTTCCAGCTCGCATGGTTAAGCACCTCGGTGGAAAAAGCCGAAAACTGACTGTCACAACAAAGCATAAACCAGTCAGCGATTCGATGACTATGTTAAATGACGGGCTGTTCATAACATTGGCCGACGTGTTTACGTCTTGACCTCGGCTGTCGCCGAACACTAAGCGGGGGGCTACTTGCTAGCCTCCCAACTTTAAGGTCCTATGACTAAGTGAAAGTTATAAAGCCCGCATATCTGATTGCCTCGTTTCTGCCAACACAACCGCCTTCGGGCACCGAGACGTCGGCTAAGGGTTGTTTTGTTATTCTGGAAACACCCTGCATAGCATCTACAAGGGGGTAGAATCCGACAATGGGAAACTTTCAGATTATAAACGGTCACAACGGAAGTGAATATTTGGGTTCATCTAGACCATAGAGTTTGGAAGCTTTTCCCCAAACTAACTCCTCAGTATTTTCCTCCCACATTGATCGGAGCTGAGGTTTCATGATCATGCTTAGCATGACAACCCAAAGAAAGGAACCGATAGCGGGACTATTTTCTTTGGACAATGTTTCTTATGTTAAAACAATAATATAACATGTCTCTCTGCATACCTTTGTTTATAAAACCGTATGGCCGGATTGCCTTGTTTGCCATAAATCTTTGCCCTCAGAAAGGCTTTATAAAGTGGGACAAACACTCCCTGGCTATTGGCCGAGGAGGTTGAAGCCGATGGCCGGTCAACAAAGTTATGCACAATGCGGATCCGAGCATTGATGATGTAGAGTACTTGGATACATAGAATCATTACACATAATTTGTGATTTTACTTTGGATATCGATCCTTAATTCGGCGACCCATGCCCACATTAAGGCTCGGGGGATACTGGGCTTCGTGCTTATTATTTACAAATATTAAAGGGGTACATCGATCCCCTGATTTAGTGTCGCCACCCGACTAGTGCCTCGGGGGCTACTGCATTGCCTGTCCAATGCAGAAAATTTAAAGTGCAATATAGTTTTCGAGGAGATTATTATCCCCAGGTTGGTCGGCCGCACCCAACTTGAGTCTCGAGGACTTTCCACACCGCGTTTCTGTTCCTAAGTATGCTACCGTGCTGGGAATTGATCCTCGGGCTGATTTTAGTATGTCTAGAGGGGGGGGGGTGATTAGACTACTTGACCAAATAAAAACTTAACCTTTTCCCAATTTTAGTTCTTGGCAGATTTTAACAAACTTAGCACAACTCAAGCAATCAAAACACAATTCAAGCAAGCATGCAAATAGTATATGAGCAGCGGAAAGTAAGGCATGCAACTTGCAAGAATGTAAAGGGAAGGGTTTGGAGAGTGCAAACGCAATAGGAGACACGGATGTTTTAGGCGTAGTTCCGATAGGTGGTGCTATCGTACATCCACATTGATGGAGACTTCAATCCATGAAGGGTAACGGCTGCACGAGTCCGCGGAGGGCACCACCCATGAAAGGTCCACGAAGAAGCAACCTTGTCTATCCCACCATGGCCATCGCCCACGAAGGACTTGCCTCACTAGGGTAGATCTTCACGAACTAGGCGATCTCCATGCCCTTACAAACTCCTTGGTTCACTCCACAATTTTGTTGGAGGCTCCCAAGTGACACCTAACCAATCTAGGAGATACCACTCTCCAAAAGGTAATAGATGGGGTGTTGATGATGAACTCTTTGCACTTGTGCTTCAAATGATAGTCTCCCCAACACTCAACTCACTTTCATAGGATTGGATTTGGTGGAAAGCTGATTTGAGTGGAAAGCAACTTGGGGAAGGTTAGAGATCAAGATTCATATGGTAGGAATGGAATATCTTGGTCTCAACACATGAGTAGGTGGCTCTCTCTCAGAAACTGGATGCTGGAAGTGTAGGATGGATCAAATTGGTGGGGCCGAGTTTGACTTTTGGTTTGGGACATATGGGGATATGAGAAAGTGGTTGAGGGCTTTGGAGCATATCACTAAGCATTTTGAGGAAGCAAGCCATTAAGCAACACATCATCCCCTTTTAATAGTATTGGCTTTACTATAGACTCAATGTGATCTTGGATCACTAAAATAGAAAGTGTAGAGTCTTGGACTTTAGAGCTTGAGCCAATCTTTTGTCCTTAGCATTTTGAGGGGTCCACATTTCTTATCTATGCCATGCCAACCATTGAACTTTCCTGAAATGTTTATCTTGTAATGGCATTAGTTCAATGAGCTATATGTTGTTAATCATTACCAAAACCACCCAAGGATAGTTGCACTTTCAAGGACACACAATCCTGGACACACAGTCCTCACCGTATTCTCCTTGAGGTAAGATCACACAAACCTCGCCCAACACTCGTGATAAGTCTTCGCAGGTGACTTCCAAACCTTCACAGACTTGGTCACTCGGCAATCCACGATGCCTCTTGGATGCTCAGACCATGACGCCCAACCGTCTGGAGGATACACAGTCCTCAAAGGTAACAAGGATTGGTTCCACACAGGAACAATCTCTTTAGTGATGCTCAATCACTTTGTGTTTGTAGGTTTGGGTTTGGGATTTGGATTTTCCTCACTTGATGATTTTCGCTCAAAGTCCTCGGAAGATGGGATTCTCTCAATTGACAAGTGTTAGTTTCTCTCGGAGCAGCCAACCAGCTAGTGGTTGTAGGGGGCGGCTATTTATAGCCTAGGGAGCAGCCCGACATGATAAGACGTAAATGACCTTCTAGGATATGACCGTTAGGTGGTAGGATATTTTTGGATAGCTGGCGCGTAGCATAGCAACGGTCGGATTTGAGGTTCGAATTCCTCAAGGCTATCATGTTCCTCACTGTGTAGGCAATCCGCACTGGCGAATTCCTAACTCCTCAGTCAGAACAAATTCCTTAGAGACCAGAAGATCTTGTTCTCTATCACTGAAGAAATTGACTGAACTAATATGAGATTTCCAATGGCTTCACTCGAAAGGATTGGGTAGGTGTAGGATTTTGAGATGAGCATCATTTAGAAATCTGTTTCCTTAGTATTACCTCGACCCCATTTAACAGTACGGTGTTTCCTATGACTCAAGAAAGAGAAAATGAAACTACGAAAACAAAAGCCTTCACGCCTCATAATCCTCACGTGAATATCCAAGTCTTCAAGGTCACACCAATTTCTTCATTTTCAAAGTCTTCAGCCGAAGACATTCATTTTTAGGGGTCGACTTTCACTATAAATATCAAACTCTTCATCGACTTATAGAGCCTGTGTACACTCACAAACATATTAGTTCCTTAACATATAAGTCTTCAATACACCAAAATCACTAAGGGGCACTAGATGCACTTACAGTCTACTTCAGATCCAACGGTCTCTCTCTCTCTCTCTCTCTCTCTCTCTCTCTCTCTCTCTCTCACCCACTGATGCGCGGGCCTCGCTCGCCAAGTCGTCGTCCTCAACCTATCGCCGATAACCCCAACACCCACTGATATGTCTCCAACTTATCTATAATTTTTGATTGTTCCATGTTATTATATTACCCCTTTTGGATGTTTATGGGCTTTATTTTACACATTTATATCATTTTTGGGACTAACCTACTAACCGGAGGCCCAACCCGTATTGCTGTTTTTTGCCTATTTCAGTATTTCGAAGAAAAGGAATATCAAATGGAGTCCAAACGGAATGAAACCTTCGGGAGCTTGATTTTTTGAACGAACGTGATCCAGAGGACTTGGAGTGCAAGTCAAGAAGCAATCGAGACGGCCAGGAGATAGGAGGGCACACCCACCCCTCCTGGGCGTGCCCCCTGTCTCTTGGGCCCCTCGAGCGGCCACTGACGTACTTCTTCCTCCTATATATACCTACGTACCCCGAAAACATCCAGGGAGCCACCGAAACACAATTTCAACCACCGTAACCTTCTGTATCCGCGAGATCCCATCTTGGAGCCTTCGCCGGCGCTCCGCCGGAGGGGGAATCGACCACGGAGGGCTTCTACATCAACACCATAGCCCCTCCGATGAGTTGTGAGTAGTTTACCACAGACCTTCGGGTCCATAGTTATTAGCTAGATGGCTTCTTCTCTCTTTTTGAATCTCAATACAATGTTCTCCCCCTCTCTTGTGGAGATCTATTCGATGTAAACTCTTTTTGCGGTGTGTTTGTCGAGATCCAATGAATTGTGGGTTTATGATCAAGTTTATCTATGAGAAATATTTGAATCTTCTCTGAATCCTTTTATGTATGATTGAGTTATCTTTGCAAGTCTCTTCGAATTATACACTACAAAAAAAAGACACATCCATGACATTTTGGGCCGAACGAATTTTTTTCTATCATACATATGACACTTCTATGACGATAATTGTGAAAAAACCCGGTATCATCATAGATGTGGTGGGCTCCTACTTCTATGACAAAAAATCATGACAGGAAATGGCTTCTCATCCTGGGCGGGCCGGAGACGCAGCTGCATGACATTCTTTGGGCCGTCCATGACGGAAAAAACTATGGTAGAAGGGAGGGGGGAAAATTTCAGGGAGTTGCCGGTTACGGTGGGAGGTCGGGGGCCGAGCGATGCGCGTTTCTCTCGTACACGTGCGGGGCTTTGGCTCTAACTGAACCCGAGCGAGACGTTGGGCTCTAACTGAACCCAAGCGATTGCACTGCAGGCTACACGTTACTGAACCCGAGTGATAGATCGATGGCTGTTAACTGAACCCGATGGAGCGATTCCTTCGCTAATGCTGCTAACTGAAGCCGATCGATTGGACGAACAGTGAGCATTGCAGGG
>NC_041383.1:117180573-117197236 GCF_002162155.2 Triticum dicoccoides
AGACGGTGGAGGGGTGGCCGTGGAGGGGTGGTTGAACAGGACCCGTGGTGTGGAGGGCTGGTTGAACAGTAGACGGTGGAGGGCTGGATGAACAGTAGACGGTGGAGGGGTGGTTGAATAGTAGACGATGGAGTAGCGTGTGGTGGAGGCTCGATGAACAGGAGCCCGTGGAGGCTGGAGGAGGTCGACGGTAGCCCGTGGAGGCTGGAGGAGGTCGAACGGTGGAGATGAACAGTATCCAGTGGAGTCCCGTTTTGCAGTACGCCACACCCCTCCCGATGAACAGGACCCCCGTTTCGACCGTAGGAGGTCCGTTTCGTCTGTTTTGCGGTATGCCACACCGCTCCCAATCAACAGGACCCCCATTTCGACCATAGGAGGTCTGTTTCCTCTGTTTTGTGGTATGCCACACCCCTCTCGATCAACAGGGCCCCCGTTTCAACCGTAGGAGGTCCGTTTCCTCCGTTTTGCGGTACGCCACACCCCTCCCGATCAACACGATCCCGTTCGGAACATAGGAGGTCCGTTTCCTCCGTTGGGCGGTACGCCAGGCCTCGTTTCGATCGCCTGTTCCGTCCAAGCCCTCCCGATAAACACGACCACGCATTTCGTTTCGACCCAGCCGGTTGGCTCCCCATGAACACGACGACGGCGCTGTTTCTCCGTTCCGACCCAGCCAGGTACGTATGCGTGACTAGGCGTTCGAGACCCTGCCCGTATGTACGTACGTGGCCGTATTTTCTTTCTTGCACCCTCGCCGCTGTACGTACGTGTACATGCTACGTGCGCGCCTCTACTACGACACGTGCGCGCCTCTACAACGACCAGTATGTACGTACACGTTTGCGACCAGAATGACAAACCTACGTACGCTTCGACTAGGTGGGTCTCGACTGTCAGGCACTTCCTTGCCTACGAAGATGTAGCTGGTGGGTCCCAGCAGTCAGGGGGCGAATCATTTTTTTGCCCGGACGCACTTCCTTGCGTGCGAAGATGTAGCTGGTGGGTCCCAGCAATCAGGGGAAATTTGTTTTTCGTGAAATACGGTGGCCCGTCCGGTGGGTCCCTGCTGTCAGGTGGAGGAATAATTATTTTGCGCGTAATAAGGAGGCACTTCCTTGCTGCGGCCGTGGACCCAGCTGTCAGCCTCTCCACGTACAGTCCACGTTCGATGGAAACCATTCTTTGACCATGTTGACCACGCCGTGCCGAGAGCACCAGGGCGGTGGAGGACAGCGAGGCCTAGGAAGGGGACGACGCGGAGCCGGGGAAGACGCGGTAGTGGATGCCCACACATAGAGGAGTACGAGGGTTCACTGGTTCGCTGCGGTGTGAGGCTGCCGTCGCCGCAGAATAACAGGGGGTGTGGGTGAGTAGAGGGATGGCCTGGCCAATGGTGGGAGTAGTAGGGGGCGATGAGGCCTCTGCCGCATCGCAGCCGGCCATGGGAGGCAGGAGCATGAGGCATGACCGGCACTGGTTTGGGCGGCTGGAGCAAGAAGACCAGAGGTTGAAGAAGCACTACGACCATTGGATGGACATCATACGGTCACTGGAGCTAGAATCATGCATATTGACTAAGTTGACAAAGCCCTCCGTCCTCGTCAACTTAGTAGGCCCACAAGTCAGCCTGCCACTATACTGGGTCCCAGCTAACAGGGGGAGTATTCATTTTTTTTGTGCGTAATAAGGAGGCACTTCCTTGCCTGCGAAGATATAGCTGGGTGGGTCCGAGCTGTCAGCGGTGGTCACGTTTTTTTCACAAAATACAGAGGCCCTTTCGGTGGGTCCCTGATGTCAGGTGGAGGAATCATTATTTTGCTCGTAATAAGGAGGCATTTCCTTGCGTGCAGCCATGGACCCAGCTGTCGGCCTCTCCACGTACAGTCCACTTCAGATGCATGTCGGTCGTTGACCATGTTGACCAGGCCGCCACGAGAGCACCAGGGCGGTGGACGACGGCGAGGCTAGGAAGGGAACGACACAGAGGGAGGGAAGACTCGGCAGTTGTTTCCCACGCGGAGGGGAGTACGACTGTACGAGGGTTTACTGGTTCGTCTGCCGTCGCCGGAGAATAACAACAGGTGTGGGTGAGTAGAGGGATGGCTAGGCCAGGGATGGGAGTACGGTGGGGCGGTGAGGCCTACGCGGCAACACAGCCGGCCGCGGGGAGGAGGGAGCAGGCAGTCCCACCAGCGCCTGTTTGAGCGGCTGGAGCAGGAAGAGCAGAGATTGAAGAAGCATGACGGCTGTTGGATGGACATCCAATAGTCACTGCTTGTGCATCAACCTTTTTTTAGAAAAGCCTCAAATCTGTGGAAAACAGCATACAACCCATCTGCCATTATTTCTAATAATTTACAGCCCATTTGCTAATTCTTAAGGTTTTTTTGGATCCCATATTCTTTTTGTTGGCATTACAGCCCATATTGTGGCCACGGTTAAAAAATTATACGAATTTTTGCATATTTCGGTGCGGTCCGAACTGTTTTTAATCCCAAAATTTTGACTCACATTCCAACTGATTTTAAAAATAAATGTATATCAATGTAAAATCCAATAAATTCTCCATGCATAAAAATTAATGTAATTTAAAATCTCGAAATGAAAAAAAGATATTTGAAAGTAATTGCCGGTTTGATGTGTTTTAAAAATGTACAACCCATCTCTCATTACTGATAGGCCATTTTCTCGGCTAGCCGAATGAAGCTCTCCTCGTCTTGAAAGATTTGCAGCCCAACAGGCCTGACAAAGCGACTTTCTTGGCAAATCACAAAAAAACTGGGTTGTGGCCTTAGACCCAGCTGTTAGCCTCTCCACGTACAGTACTCTTCCGATGGAAGTCGGTCGTTGACCACATTGACCACGCCGCACCGAGAGCACCAAGGCAGTGGACGACGGCGAGGCCTAGGAAGGGGACGATGCGGAGCCGGGGAAGACGCGGCAGTGGATGCCCACACGGAGAGGAGTACGAGGGTTCACTGGTTCGGCTGTGGCGTGAGGCTACTGTCGCTGCAGAATAACAGGGGGTGTGGGTGAGTAGAGGGATACCCTGGGCCAGCGGTGGGAGTAGTAGGGGGCGGTGAGGCCTCCGCGGCATCACAGCCAGCCACGAGAGGCAGGAGCACGCGGCACGACCGGCGCTGCTTTGGGCGGCCGGAACAAGAAGACCAGAGGTTGAAGAAGCACTATGGCCGTTGGATGGACATTGTATGGTCACTGGAGCTAGAATCGTTCATATTGACTAAGTTGACAAAGCCCTCCGTCCTCGTCAACTTAGTAGGCCCACAAGTTAGCCACCCACTATGGTGGGTCCCAGCTAGCAGGGGGTATTCATTTTTTGGTGCGTAATAAGGAGGCACTTCCTTGCGTGCGAAGATATAGCTGGTGGGTCCGACCTGTCAGCGGGGGGAACGTTTTTTTCGCGAAATACAGAATCCCTTCCCACGTACAGTGCACATACAGTGCGTAATAAGGAGGAACTTTCCTTGCTGCGACCATGGACCTCGTGGGTCCCAGCCGTCAGGCTCTCCACGGATAGTCCTCTTCCGATGACTCTCGTATGTTGACCATGCCGCGCCGAGCGCACCGAGGCGGTGGACGACGGCAAGGCCCCAGACTGGAACGACCCGGAGATGGGGAAGTTGCGGCAGTGGAGTCGCAGACGGAGAGGAGTGGGAAACTTGACTGGTTCGGTGCGGGGTGGGCCTACACTCGGTAGAGAATAACAGGAGGTGCGGAGTGGAGGGATGGCCTGCCGTCGGCAGGGTAGCGTTTCGCTGAGGAGGGCAAAACAACGCCGCTGGACACCGAACGCTGGAGCAGGCGGTTCCGGCAGCACTGGGGGAAGAAGACGAGAGATTGAAGAAGAATGTCGGCCGTTGGATGTAAATCCAATGCCTTCTTAGGCTTCGACCTACTGGCCCACATGTCATCCAGTCCATTTGTTTTTTAGTCCATTTGGTGGGCTCGGAGAAACAATGATGTAGCATCTATGCAGCCCGTTTAAATCCCATTTGCATTTTTCTCGAAATCCGCGGACTTGCTGGGCTGGGTGAAAATATCATGTTGGGCTAGACGGAGAAATGTTATAAAAACATAAACACATGATTGCACGTCAGTAAAATCTTTGCAAGCTTATGTACGCAGTCACTAGGAGTTAACTTGGCAAGTTATATATAAACAATTATTATTATTATTTTGTAAGAACTTTCAACTTACGAAATAAAATATCATTTTAATTTGATGAGTTAATAGTACGTGGGGTATTATTATTTTTTAGGCTAGACGTGGGACAGTTGAGTTGGTTCTAGGGGAAAGTACTGGGAGAAAACTCAATTTACATCGAAAAAGAAAGTGGGAGAAAATTCAGAGACCTGCTGGGTCCACCTGAGGAGAGGAATATGTTGGGAGGAAGGAGATTCAAAGCACGGCAGCCGAGTGAACTAGTTTTTTTTTGCGGACAAGTGAAGTAGTTTACATACATAAGCAAATAGCCACTAAAAAAGCAATCAGGTTAATGGGTTCTTAAAAGAAATATTTTAGACAAAACAGATAATTACGACAACATAGGCTAATGCATGAAACACTTAGATGATAAAGGTGCTTATAAATAGATAAAGTACAACATCTAGACCTTCCTGGCATGCTTGATCATGACGCTGTGGCTGTCCGTGTACTCGTCGGTTATGGGAAGCAGACACGCCCTTATGTCCTAGATATGCCTGTACATGTCGTAGCATGCGTATGCATCCTTGGCCGCGTAGGTTATGTAGGCTAGATTCAGAGGTACCTCCCACGTGTTCAGGTCGTCTTCTTTCATGTTGGCGTATCAGGGGTCGATGATGGTCTCAGCAAGGTCAACCACGGAGTCCTTCTCCTGGCCGTTGTTGATGATCTTGTATTGCTTCTGGATGTCGACAAGCTTGTTGCACCAGATGGCCGAATCATCGCGTTCTTCCTTCTCTCCACCATAGCGAAGGTGCAGTCGGCGCTGCCGATGAAACAGGCGAATGCTCCAGAACTTGGTGCAGCCATAGGACTGAAGCGAGGCAGAGCTTCACCGAGTCCGTATCATTGGTGTACATCACATTCAACTTGGTGTAGCCATAGGACTGAACGACGAACTAACTCCTTGCTAAAGTCCATATCCAGCAGGCTCACCCCTCGGATCGCCATTGGAGTCTCTTCGAGTGAACGAGTGTGTAGGCGGGGGCAGCAGATCGTTTTTCAGCTCTTGGGGAACTGGATTCAACAGTAAGGTGAGTGTGTACAAGCGACAACAGTTACTACCCCTCCCTCGTCCGCTGCACGCTCGGCAGAAGATGCACCCTCGGCGCATTCAAACGCCTCCATTAAGAAACCTACTCCGGCCACACGTCGGTTCACGGTACAGTAATAACAGGAGTTAGTGGTCACTTTACTTAAATTTAATTAGCTCTAATAGTAATTTATACTTAAAACAAGCAATGCATTGGCTCGTTCTATCAGTGCCATGGGATCAACATGCACAACAATTAGAATTATTATTCTCAGGACGCACACGATCAACACATTTGTCGCACTTTCACAAAGATAATACTACCAAGTTTGAACTGTTTGTTATGGTTGCTGTCCTCTGCATCATCACGCCGTGTTTCCCAGCTTGCAAGATTCAGAACCAACAAATAAGATCCAAATAATAAGTACAACAAAGATGCCTACACATCTCGTTGATTCCCAGCTTGCAAGATTCGGAACCAAGAAATAAGATCCAAATAATATGTACAACAAAGATGCCTACACATCTCATTGATTCCCAACTTGCAAGATTCAGAACCAACAAATAAGATTCAAATAATAAGTACAACAAAGATGCCTACACATCTCATTGATTCCCAGCTTGCAAGATTCAGAACCAACCCATTAGAGCCTTTTGATAAAGTGAATATCGGGATTAAATCCATCTTGGCTAGCCATGTCATACAATCGAAGAACTTGATGAATGCTCTTGACCGTCATAATATCTGTAGTTGAGTATTCCCGTTTGCACAGCATGTTTGCACAGCACAAACAAGGAGACATGAGAGCATGATTTCGCTTTAATAGCAGCCTCCTTGAACTCAACCTATAGATCCACTAGGATGAGGTCTGCCTTGAGTTCCATGATTCAATTCATGCGCCTTTTTTCTGCGGTTCACCTGAAATGAAGCAAAGATTGCATCATTCAACTAGCAAGCAGTACTTGCTCTTGTGAGCTGGCAGGTTCTTCTTTAGTAGTTGCACTAAAATTGAGGAACATTAAGGTTGGCTGTCCGGCTCATGTAAGGTGCAACTATAATTTTCTTATCCTTTTGTGCAATTCCACTAAAACAAAGTGCCATTGTGGTGATAGTGATGGCTCCATCTTGCAAAGGCTAATAAAATGTTGCACGAGATTACCAGCAGAACTTGACGGAGATTTTGGAAACTCCAATCACCATTTTGTGCAGTTCCACCAAAATTGAGAGATGTTGCCCATGTTGTCGGCGTTCTGGGAACGGGGGTACCCAGACTTGCCTGCCTGCGGCCTGCGGCGTGGCTCAAGGAGTGGCCCAGTACGGCCCATCTACATCAACACAAGCTCAAGATCCTCGCGAGGGGCCAAGCCTCGCGGGGCGGACGGCAAGAAGCTTCCTCAGGCACGGCCTCGTCAGGCTGGCTCGCGAGGAGGCGGAGAGATCAAGGCGGGGTACCTCACGAGGTGCCCTTGACGTAAGCCATGACGACCGAAGCCAGGCGGGTGCCAGGAAGGGCGCCAGCCTGTGCAGAGTCCTTGTTTCCTCTTTGGTGCAAAGGGAGCAAGCGCAAGCAAGAGTATCAAGCAAAGGCAACCATTTCGGTGCAACAAGACCAAGACTAGCAGAACGGCAGGATGGAGGTCATCGTGGAGCCGAAGCCGGCGTCACCGCCAGAGTCTTTGGCAGGCGAGGATCGACTTTAGTCAGGATAAGTGTACTAGATGTTCCCCTTCAAAATGGCCAATTGTTGGTGCCCTTCCCGCTCAATATTTGGGAAGAGGACCAGGGCCTTGCTCTATAAATAGGACTAGCCACTCTCACAACAAGGCGGATTGGAACCTTAGCCAACATCACCACCACAAGAACTCCTCCCCTCGC
The DNA here is from genome assembly GCF_002162155.2 of Triticum dicoccoides. Taxonomy (NCBI): domain Eukaryota; kingdom Viridiplantae; phylum Streptophyta; class Magnoliopsida; order Poales; family Poaceae; genus Triticum; species Triticum dicoccoides. The sequence continues at coordinate 117,187,710 of NC_041383.1, forward strand.
GAGGCAGTTCTTCCTTGTATTGTTCATCATCAGCCCCTGAGGCAATCCACCACACCACAAACTAGAGTAGGGTATTACACCACAATGGTGGCCCGAACTAGTATAAACCTCGTGTCCCTTGTGTTGTTCTTCGTGTAGTTTTAGATCCTTGCGAGGCGACGAGACGTAGGTAGGTAGGAGGTGCGATCTCCGTGTGCACCCCTTAGTTCGAACCTAGAGGGTCTACCGGAACCCGAAATCCGACATTTGTCGCGCCAGGTAGGGGTGCGGTGGAATCCTTCTCCCGCCGCCTCATGTCCCGTCGCATCGTCATTATCATGTCCGGCGACCCAACGGGCAATCCCGATCCCTGGGCGGCCTGGCCCGCCCATGTAGACCCGCTCGCCCAGGGCGACCTCAACCCTATGCCCCAGGCAGCCCGCGGTCTGCAGGGCACTGCGGGCCGCGGGCGACATGGTCAGGCGATGTTAGCTCTCACACCACGGCAGGTGCGGTCGGCGGCGAGGGCATCAAGCCATGCCGTGGCCGCGGCCACGGCGCCGTACACCCGGCGGGAGCAGGCGAACTCAAGGACCGCTCTCACGGTAGCCCGAGAGCTACTGCAATGTAGGCTGTGGAGGGCGGCCACGACGTGCTACTGGAGCGGGTGGCAGAGCTCCTAGGCTTCGCCGCCTCCGGGGCTCACCCGTTCTGCACCCAGCCGCCACCTTAGATCCAAGGCGGACCGCACGGAGGCCCCACGCGCGCCCGCGCAACTCCGAGCGGATTCCAAGGCCACCCCAATGCTAACCAGGCCGTCGGCACCGGGCTAGCAACGGTGCCGCCTCCACCTCCGACCAGCGAAGGAGGACTCGCTACAACCCACGATCCCAGTGGGCCTCCGCGCTACCACCCCCAGGTTAGCACCTCGAGCAGGACTGCATGGCGCACGGGGCACTACAGCGAGGCATTCGGGGGGCGGCCCCGGAAGCGTATGTGCCCCACATGATGGATCAAGGGCACGCATAGGAGGAAGACCATGGCTCGTTCCTCGGCCCAAGCAGGAGGGAAGAGACACCGGAAGCTGAGCTCTTTCAGGAGGCCCGGGAAAGCACCATCGGCCGCGCTGGAGGCAGCGACTATCGGGTACCGCTAATTCCTCAGGAGCAGGCATACGCTAACCATGGATCATAGGAGGTACAGGTCATCTCGGCGGATGGCTGCTCCAATCCAGCAGCTTCCTACCCCTCAGGAGGAGGGCACCAGGGGCTGCAGGAAAGGGGCCGAGATCCGGCATCACCACCGCGGCGTTTGGAGCAAGGCGTCCTCAGGAGGTAGGCCCTCTGCTGGGGAGGTGCCTCAGGGCCTACCCCTGGGAGAGGACCCGTGGTCGTCGGGGGAACCGCTGGCGACCGCTCTATCCCATCGGCGGCGTCCTCGGTCTCCGGCCATCGTCGATGGCAATAGAGTGTGGAGCAAGGCGGGGCCCTCGTCTGGCGATATGAAGCAAGGTCGGTACCTGTGAAGAAGGCCCAGTGCCTGTGAAGCTCACCGCCTCGTGACACTCTCACGTAATAATGATTGGGGCTATACATGCCCCGGAGTCTCCGGAGAGCCGCCCTCGGGCCTCGGGGGCTCCCGCCCACGCCCAGTGGCAGCACTTAGCTCCATGCTGGTGAGAAGACGTCGAAGACTAGACTAGGTCCCGGACGCGGCCTTCCTGCTTTTTGCCTTTGTTGCCATTTTCCCCAGTTTGAATTTAAGTTGGATTTGAGCATGAGACTTGCGTGTGTTCGGGGAAGGGGTGTTTAGTCTCGTTCGAGCAATCTCTCGTGTTCTGGCTACCGCTTTGCGTCCATCCAGCTTCAGCTGCGTCCCCTCGTGAGCCCCTCACGAGTCGGGCCAGGCCTAGCATGCGTGCATCCCGGACTGCCGTCGCCGCGCCTTCTCAGGAGGCTCTCATTACAGGTTCAGTGGGTTCGTTCAGGAGGCACTCAGGACACCACGGCCCCCCCACAGGCTCGCTCACGACCCCACGCGGGTCGAAGGTAAACAAGCCGATTGGCTCGTCGCGAGACCAATCGCTCGGCGCAGGCATACAGGCGACGTCATGTCTACAATTACGCTAACCGCAAGTTTTTTACACGAGGGGCTCCCCCTCTCCAAAATGCTCTTACTACCTTCAGGGCCAAGCCCGAACTTTCTCTGCGCAGGGTAAAAAGCAGGAACAACACGCGGTCAATCGGATAAATCCCCCAATGCATCCTCAAGGGCACCACCTGAATCGTCGCTGGCCTCGCTGGCCTCGCCATCACCCTATACGTCGCCGCCAGCAGCATCCGGGCCGTTCACCACGCCTCCCTCATCAGCAACCACGACCACGTCATTGTTATCAGCAGTGAAGGCCCTGACGAGGACGTCTACGTTGTCTTCCACCCAGTGCGCCAGGTCGTCCTGGATGGCCAGGGGTACCAGGGTGATGGCGGCATCGAAGTCAAAGTGGGGATCCATGTTCTGAAGATGACTGAAGACGCGAGAAAAAGCACGCCCGAGCAGGGCATGGCTCCTCTCCTCCACCAACCTGTTGGCTCTGCCCGACCGAGCCTCTAGCTGCGTCACCACATTAGTGAAGAACTGAAGGTTACCGGCATAGTTAACCACATGAGGCTGCCCAACGGCCTCGCAGCTATTGCCCAGGGCCGTGTTAGATCTCTCCTGGAGCGTGATAAGCATGGGGCCATGCATGTGCTCCAAGGTCTGCCACTGGCGAATCTTGTCCTCGTTCCGCTGCGCGACAGCCTCAGCCACATCAACTCTCTGTTGGAGAAGAAGCACCTCAGTGCGGGAGGAGGCCAGCTCCCCCTGTGCCGCGCGAAGGGCGGCCCCGGCAGCATCAGCGCACCGTGTCGCTTCATCCAGCCTGGCCCTCAGGGCAATGGTCCTGCCCTCTGCTTCGACCCTGGTCAGCTCCAGCCTCTCCTCGTACACACGCTCGAGGTTTGAGCGTGCCTCCGCCATCCTATGCCTACGCCACCAGGCGCTCTCTCGTCTCCAGCCGCTCAAGGTGATGGGCGCGCTCGGCGGCCTCCAGTGTCAGTGTCTCCTCACGTTTCTGGAGCTCCGCCTGGTTGACCGAAGCCCCTTTCATCGACGCAAGGGCCGCCTCATGCAGCTCCACCTGCTGCTCCAGGGAGTTACTCCAGGCCTGGAGCTCCCGCGCCCGCTCCTCCGCAGCTTCACGCCGCCGGTCAGCCTCCCGGGCCTCTTCGACGCCCTGGGAGCAGGCCTCCCGAGAAGCCACCAGCGATGCCTCGGCCTTCGCATTGTCGAGGTCACGTCGGTGGCGCGCAAGGGCATCAACCACCTTCAGCTTGCGCCTCTCCTCAGCAAGGCGCAGGCCCTCGGCCTCAAGGCGCGCATCCTCAACGGCAAGCTCTGCACCGAGCTGGCTCACTGCGTTGGCCGCCCTCTAGAGAAACCCTTGGTGAAGGGCGCGGCGCTCCCGAGCATGCTCAAGCACGTCTTCCGCGTCGTCCTTTGCCCCTAGCTCACGCGGAGGGCCACGAGCCGGCACGCCCCCTCTAGGCAGGGGGCTGGGGGCTGGCACCATCGTGATGGCCGGGCGCGCCCCGCCAGAAGCTTGGCCCAGAGCCTGTTCACCCTCCAATGAAGAATGCGAGGACGATCCCAGCCAGTCGCCGTGGCGACCCTTGCCTCCCAGCTCCACCACTCAAGGAAGGACCGCCGCGGGCAACCGGGAGGGAAACCATCGCAACTGGGTTCTCACGAGATCCCATGAGGCCTGTTGGGCGCAGCCCCCATTCATCGAAGCTGGGCATCTGCTTCACAAAACCAGACCTGCCTGGGCAAAGGTACAGCAAGGCACCCCCTTGCTGGACATTGCCAGGGGAAGGATCCCCGGTCAGAATCACGAGAACCTTCCTTAGCACTTCAGGCGCCAGATCTTCCTCCTGGAGCCTCATGCGGTCTTCACGCCCCCCGAAGGCCCACATCCGGCGGGAATGACGGTGGAGAGGGGCAATGCAGCACTGGAGGAACTCCTTCACCACCTTGGGTGCCGTCACACCAAGCGCCCTCAAGATCGCGAAGCGACGCCAGACGAAGGTGAGCCCGGGGCTCGTGAGCGTCTCATGGCCCCAGCCCGAGTTGGGGACAGCGGGCAAGGTTGGCTCTGAAAGCAAGGGGCTGGGTACTCCGACATCCACATACAGCCACCGCTCTCGGAACCCAGTCGCAGGCAGAGGAAGGCTGAAATCTATCCCCAAGGCTACCGCCCCTGGTGAGGCAAGGAAGCTCACGCACCCTGAACATTGGGTGGGATCGCTGAGACGCAAAGAGAAGAAGTGGCGCAGCAAGGCAACTGAAGGAGGAATGCCCATCATCGCCTCGCGAACAAAAGCAAAGACAACAAGGAGAGTAATGGATTTGGGACCCAAATGCATCTTGTGAATCTGGTAATGGGAAAGCACGACGTTGAAGAAATCGGAAAAAGGGGGGAACCAGCCCCGCCCACAGGGCGTCGGTGAAGTACCGTACCTTGGTGGCTATTCTGTCAAAGGAGAAGTGGGAGACGGGCCAGGCCTTCGTCCTCCCACACTCGTTGAAGGTGGTGGCAAGGGCGGAACTGACCTTGTCCAAGGCTTCCAGATTGAGTATAATCAACTGGTCGACGGCGGGAGCCGTCGATGGCAGCGAGCGGGGCGAGGGCACCGGATTCTTCCCTTTCCCCTTCTTTGTTGGTGCCATGACGACAGGAAGGGGAGGGTCCGAGATTGGATTGGAAGCGAAGGCTGGAGCTCTGGAGGAAGAAGAGCAGGGGACGCACAAGCGGCAAGAAGAGGGATGACTGTGTGCAACCGCGGGTCCGCCTAGCCGGGTGCAAAATAAGGAGGCGTGGGGGAACAAGGACGCCCACGTCCAATCAACCGCCACGCGGCGCCCAAGGCCGCAGGATGTTGGGGCCCGCGGCACTTTGCACTTGCCCCTTCGCTTCTTTGCTAAGCCATGTCCAGGCGCGCCTTGGGCCCGGGGGCTACTGTCGGCGTTTTGGGAATGGGGGTACCCAGACTTGCCTGCCTGCGGCCTGCGGCGTGGCTCAAGGAGTGGCCCAGTACGGCCCATCTTCATCAACGGAAGCTCAAGATCCTCGCGAGGGGCCAAGCCTCGCGGGGCGGACGGCAGGAAGCTTCGTCAGGCACGGCCTCATCAGGCTGGCTCGCGAGGAGGCGGAGAGATCAAGGCGGGGTACCTCACGAGGTGCCCTTGACGTAAGCCATGACGACCGAAGCCAGGCGGGCACCAGGCGGGTGCCGTCCTGCGCAAAGTCCTTGTTTCCTCTTTGGTGCAAAGGGAGCAAGTGCAGGCAAGAGTATCAAGCAAAGGCAACCATTTCGGTGCAACAAGACCAAGACCAGCAGAACGGTAGGATGGAGGTCATCGTGGAGCCCAAGCCGGCGTCACCGCCAGAGTCTTTGGCAGGCGAGGACAGACTTTAGTTAGGATAAGTGTACTAGATGTTCCCCTTCAAAATGGCCAATTGTTGGCGCCCTTCCCGCTCAATATTTGGGAAGAGGACCAGGGCCTTGCTCTATAAATAGGACTAGCCACTCTCAAGGCAAGGCGGATTGGAACCTTAGCCAACAACACCACCGCAAGAACTCCTCCCCTCGCGAGGCAGTTCTTCCTTGTATTGTTCATCATCAGCCCCTGAGGCAATCCACCACACCACAAACTAGAGTAGGGTATTACACCACAATGGTGGCCCGAACTAGTATAAACCTAGTGTCCCTTGTGTTGTTCTTCATGTAGTTTTAGATCCTTGCGAGGCGACGAGACATAGGTAGGTAGTAGGTGTGATCTCCGCGTGCACCCTAGAGTTCGAACCTAGAGGGTCTGCCGAAACCCGAAATCCGACACACATGACATTTTAGTTGAACTGCACAAGACACTCATTCCAAAAAAAGTGTTTTGTGCAGTTCACCAAAAGGTCACAATAGCAACAAGGTGAAATGGATATCCCTATCTGCACAAAATGATAGAAAGTAAACAGTTGCCGATCAATAAGAATATACGAAACATATACAAAATGAAAAGAAGCATCTTAATTATGTTCATGGAAATCACGCAAGGATAGTAGAAATTTCAAAACGTTAGCAATGCTTCATGTTACCAGAAGCATTATGATTAACAATGAGATTCCTCAGATATGGGATTACTTTAATGGTGGCATTGCTTGTTTACCAGACACAGTAAATCAACAGCAGCTAAAGAGTTGGTTTAAGGGCATGGGACCGTGGGGACACCAGGACACTCAGCAGCGTAAAGGAGCAACTTACTTATCATACTGGGGAAAACAGCAGGAGTGCCATTTGTAACACAGTTTAATTGCATCTTATCACTGGAGGCATTAGATTATCAATAACACTGGTTAGACATGTCCCTAAGGTAACAGTGTGATCGCTTCATCTTACATGCGCCCTTACATTAACAACAGCAAAAGGTTGGTATAAGGACATGCGACAGTGGATGCATCAGCACAATGTACCTACAAGGAGGCATAAAGTGGTGATGTCGAGCTTGTTCACGCAATGTGAGGGCACCAAACCTAATCCTTGAGACCTTTTACTATGTGAGTGTAGCAAATCTAATCCTGGAGACCTTTTACTATGTGAGGGTAGCAAATCTAATCCTGAGACCTTTTACTATGTGAGGGCAGCAAATCTAATCCTGAGACCTTTTACTATGTGAGGGCAGCAAATCTAATCCTGAGACCTTTTACTATGTGAGGGCAGCAAATCTAATCCTGGAGACCTTTTACTATGTGATGGCAGCAAATCTAATCCTGGACATACTCTGTTGACTTGTCCACCAGCCGCCACTTTCTATCCTTTTTTCAACCAATAATAGATTTGTTCCTTATCCAGTTTGTACTGCGTTTTCCCATTATTTCCCTTTTCAACCAAGAGACCAGTTGGGTATCCTGTCTCTACTACTTTCACCATATTATTTCCTCTCTGAATCAAGTCCTAGACTCATGCTACAACTTTCCCCCCTTTCTTCGTTGTTTGAACAAAGCCCTAGATTTGAATGCATGAAGTAGCTTTACCTCTAATAATACTAAAAATTTAGGTGGCTTTGGAAGAGCTGATGGGAGTAGAAAAAGATGCACATGCAGACACGTGGGGAGCTAGGGCAGTAGAGCAAGGCCGCTTTCGAAGAACTTATACCTAAGGGTCGCCGGGATGTTGGTGGCGGCAGGTCGGATCTGCGACAATACGGCAGGGAGGAAGAAGGGTCGGAGGACCTCCCGAGCCGGCGCTGTGTCGGAGAGAACGACACGGGCATAGGATCGGGCCCCTCCGACAGCTGTGGGTTTCCTCCCTCGGCGGCGATGACCACGTGAACGATGCACCTTTTAGTCCTCTACACACACCGGCCGAAGGGATCCGGCCGGATCTGTGACCAGCGGTGAGCAGAGAGAAAATGTCGCTACCGCTGTCTTGTTTATATCTGGAGAGGATGAGAGAATGAAGAGAGCAACCCTAGTAAAGCAAGCGCTCAGGCCCCTGTTTCCATATATACTGGAGTTATTATCTTTTTTCTCTCCACAACAAGCGTTTCAATTTGTGTACGTGACATTAAAGAAAAGAAACTCTCTATTTAAGGTGACTACTCTACGACTCCTACTTACTACTACCTCCATCCTGGTTTATTGGTCCCCATTGTATTTCGTGTCAAATTTTGACCATAGATTGAACTAGCAAAATGTTCTTGCATGTCACAAATTTTTTATCATTAGAAACTATGTTCAAATACGAATCCGGCGATATAATTTTTATTGACATGCATTAATAGTTTGTTAGTTAAATCTTTGGTCAAAATTTGGCACAAACTATGAAGGGGACCTATAAACCAGGACGGTGGTAGTACTACAGTATTGTTCACTTGTGCTCCCTACCCCTCCATTCATTGAACAAACCCACGGGTGAATAAACATACAGTAAGTACTGTATTTATATAGAACGAACAAGCTCGAACTATTTTCGCGTAGTTAAAAGTTGAGGGCGGGGCTTTTCCAGGGCAGTACGCGTGACAGTTTTCGGGAAGGCGGTTTGACAGAGAGGCGAGGAGCGTGAGCGAGTGGGGCTATGCGATTTGACGGCGCGTTACTGCTGGAAAGCTTGTGATATGACCACTCACTATAGTCGCGAATTACTGGTGCTCCGACCGGGGTGATGCCCCCCTTCCATTCCGCGCTCTAATATGGTGCATGACACGTCTACCCGGATGCTGGCTCTCATACATGTCAGAGTAGTAAGAAGGAGCAAAGAATGATGCGGTATATACTAGTACTATACTACTCCCTCCGTTCCTAAATATAAGACTTTGGAGAGATTTCACTATGGACCACATACGGAGAAAAATGAGTGAATCTACACATAAAATGCATCTACATACATTCGTATGTGGTCCAGAGTGAAATATCTACGAAGACTTATATTTAGGAATGGAGGGAGTACTGCTCAGGTCGGAGGAGTGTGAACCACGGCAGCCTAGTGAACCAGTCGTGCGAACCATGGTAGCCCAGTGAACCAGCAGTAGAAAACAATGTGGTGATATGGCCATAAAAACAATGTGCTACGGTCCACACTGTAGCATGTACAGTAACACTACTCTTTGTTTGGATCCCTGAGTTAGAGCTAGTTTGGGTTGAAATAGCCTCAAATTACCGAAACAAGAGGGGTTAGTTTGAGCTAGTTTGCTCTAACCCAGCTAAAAAAACTAGCCCGATGGAGAGGTTCTAAGTGGGTTAGTTATCCTCGGGCCCACTAAAAGAGAACTAAAATAATCTCACTTGCCCGTACCAGATCGCTCCCCTAAAAAAATCTCACCTGCCCGCACCAGATCGCTCCCCCCTCTCGCACGACTCCTCCCTGTTCCCCATAGGGCCGCCCGCCCAAGCTCCGCTCGCCCTCTCTCTCCTCCGGCCGCCCTCTCCTTCCGGCCTACGCCTCCCTACTCCGGACGCCCTCTCCCTCCGACCTTCAAAGGTCGCCCCGCTCCCCCTTCACCAGTCGTTTTTCTCCCTCTATCGTGCGTGGCGGCGGCGTATCTACTAGGGAGGTCGCGAGAGGGGTGAGTTTGTTCGTTCCTTCTCTGTCTCATGGCCATATCATTGATCTTGCTTGCTCTAGCGCTAATTCTAATTTGGAAAAGTAGATCCTGATCAAACTTTCTATAGATTTGTGGTGCACGCATGGAATTGTTTGATGCTCCTTTAGGAGGTAATAAATCTTTCTAGAGGCCCAAAGATTCAGGTCACCTTTCTAGGTATTTCAATTTCAGGCTTGCATTATTTGTAGAGGCCCAAAGATTCAGTTCAGCTTTCTAGGTATTTGAGTTTCAGGCTTGCATTATCTCTAGAGGCCCAAAGATTCAGTTCACCTTTCTAGGTATTTCAGTTTTAGGCTTGCATTATTTCTAGAGGCCCAATGATTCAGTTCACCTTTCTAGGTATTTCAGTTTCA
>NC_041383.1:117197704-117220075 GCF_002162155.2 Triticum dicoccoides
AGTTTCAGGCTTGCATTATTACTAGAGGCCCATTGATTCAGTTCACCTTTCTGGGTATTTAAGTTTCAGGCTTGCATTATTTCTAGAGGCCCAAAGATTCAGTTCACCTTTCTAGGTATTTTAGTTTCAGGCTTGCATTATTTCTAGGGGCCCAAAGATTCAGTTCACCTTTCTAGGTATTTTAGTTACAAGCTTGCATTATTTCTAGAGGCCCAAAGATTAAGTTTCGAGTCGGTGGCAAGCGGCCCTGCTACCCATGCCGGTGTCGACCTCAACTTACAAGGGCCAGCGTCGGAGGGGGTTCCTGGGGCTTGGGCTCTACAGAGCCTTCCTCCAGAGCGACGATGGCGAGCTCCTCCCTCGGTGCGTGAGGGGCTCCGGGCTCCCTCCCTATCGTGAACGACTTCCGTGATGAGTTAGCTCATTCTTTGTTTCATGAAGTGTTTTTTTATTTTGTGAAGCTTGATTGATGACTTGTATGTTTAAGTGGGATATCTCATTTGTATGGACAAAGTAAAAATTATCATGTTTTGCATGCTTGATTTGTATAGATGGTTCGTTTATGTCAATTGTGAGCGGGAGGAGGCCACAGAAGAGCCGGCCACACAAAGAGGGTGCTTGGATCCAAGGGACTTATTTTAGTCTGACTAAAAATAGGGTCCAAAGTAGTCAAACGATTGAGATAGAGCATTTATTGTCAATCTAACCCTACCATCCATACACCTCTTTGGGTTAGAGTTAGTTCAGGGTTAGAATCTAACTCTAACCTGTAACTGAGTTAGAGTTCTCCTTGTCTCGGTTCATCGCCATCATACTTTCCCCATTCCTGTGTTTTCAGTATCCTGCGAATCAAAGAGGCCCTTTTTTGTGGGTAAAATCAAAGAGGCCCTTAGACTGGTTTAGGTCCGGTCATTTTTTATAAACGTGTTATGTACAAAATTTAATGAACGTGCTCCGGTTTCCACGAAAATAATCTGGTTTCATGTAGTAATTCATTGATTTATTTATTCTTTTGCGGGGGGTTTGCATATAATTCGTGAGGTCCGAAATGTAAAGTACCCCGGCATATGCTCCGAGTCGTGCATGCACTACGAACCAGATGCTCTATGTCCCACATGTCGGCGAATGGGAGCACGTGGAAATAGCCTAGGAGTACATATAGGAGGATAAATGCATGAAAAAATATGTACTATGAAGCGTAGCCGCGGTTCGAAAAGGAGACCTAAAGTGATGGCAGCTATAGGTTGCACGCACCCAACTAGTGGTACTAGACATACGGCTAATTTTTCCCTCAAAAAAAGAGGCACGAGTGCTCAGTACTCCTATTCTATAAACATGAATCCCATCTGACAACAGTGTCCATGCTACAGCTAGCTCTCCTCCCTCGTTTCTCTCTTCTAATTCTAAACTTGGCCGATGCCCGGTGGGTGGGGTGGGTTTGCTCAACTGCGGCCCCACCTCACAGTGAAAACGTTACGACTGGAATAAAAAATGCCATATACTCCCTCCGTTCATAAATACTCCCTCCGTTCGAAAATACTTGTCATCAAAATGGATAAAAAGAGATGTATCTAGAACTAAAATACATCTAGACACATCCCCTTTTGTTCATTTTGATGACAAGTATTTCCGGACGGAGGGAGTATAAGCCTTTTTAGATACTAGTTTAAATGGAATAAATCATACAGATGTATGAAGACATAGTTTAGAGTGTAGATTCACTCATTTTGCTTCGTATGTAGTAGTCACTTGCTGGAATCTTTAGAAAGACTTATATTTGGGAGCGGAGGGAGTACTATACTAATAAAACATTAAGGCAACGAGGCGATGCAGTGCTGGTTACAGGAGGCAAGAAGAAGAGATGCATCCATCAACGACGTCCACCTCCTCGACTCAGGGCGCCGGCCCACCGAACGGCGCCTAAGTAGCAGCGGCTTCATGGACAGGTCGACATGCTTCTGAACAATGGCGTCCAAAGATTCCAGCCGCTGGAAGAAGGCCAACGTCTTTCTGTCCTTGCTTGCCTTGTAGTGGCCTATGTAGACGATTTCCTCGTAGACGTGGATGTGTAGGTCGGCGGTTTCTTGCATGGCGAGGCGCTGCGCGGCGAGCGCGGCCTCAAGGTGCACATTCTTCGTCGCGACCTCCGGCACCTGCAGGGCCACCAGGTCTTGAAAGAGTTCGTCACCATGTAGGCCGATGAGGGTGGCAGGCAATGAGGAGCCTGGGTGTGCGGGCTGGAGCAGTACGGCAAGGTCGTCCGCGCGCTTCTTGACAGTGGTGAACTTGCGGATGGAGTTGACCATCATGTCGTCCATGCGAGAGGCGAAGTCGGCGTCGGCGAGGGCTATGATGCCTGCAGTTGCCAGCATCGTCTGGAAACGCTGCATGGTGCGGGGCCGCAAGCCGGCGCCTTGGATGATTTGGCACAACCGACTGCCGCTCTCGTCCATCGCCTCCATAGGTTCTTGTGGCTTCTGGTCACTTGGTCTTGGATTGGAGTGAGCAGTGTTGCGTAGAGACTTGGGAGTAGATGAATTGGAGTGGTGGGGCGCCTTTATTATATGAGAGTCCAAACTCTGTTGCATTCACATCGTGCTGGCTCTAGTCTGCTTCTCCAATTAATTCCCTCTGCATGTAATTGAGGATGCATCATTGACCGTTCAATGTCTCGGGAACCGCTACCCTCTTCCTCCTTGGCATTCAAGCACCTTTGGACCCGTCGACAACGAGGTGCCTATTCTGACTTCGTAAATTTCAAGATGATAGTGCCGTGCGTGTGTGCGTTCATAGGGGTGAGTGTATGCGCGTGTATATGAGCACTTGCGTCTGTACTGTGTCAAAAAAAACGTAAATGCGTGTCAAAAAGAGACTAGTCAGTATACTCAATATTGTGCACCTCGGAGAGGAAAATGATAGAACTAGTACATATTTATTTATGGTGCAGATTCACTCATTTTGCTCCATATGTACTCCGTCTCGGTGTCGTCTAGTCACTTGTTGAAATCTCTAGAAGGGCAAATAATCCTTTCTGGTTTACAGGGCTGTACTAGCAAGTAGTTGTACGTACTAGTACAATAGTGGGCTCACATAGCAATTTTGTCTCATGCAAGAGCTTGGCTACATGCTCGCAACTGCAACATTCGGTTTGCGCTTGGCTCTTCGCCTCTTCGAGAAGACAAACAATGATGTTACTACTACTGCTTCTACAGTGTCGAATCCAGTGTTGCATGTCCGTCCACTGCGAGCGGGACGGATAGCTTGTTGTAGAAGTACTACTAAGTAAAAGCCTATCCTCGTTTGCGAGCAACAGCGCACATGGGCGAGGGAGAAGGCGTGTAGTAAAATCAAGCTTCTCCTTGTTTTACGAGTTGACGCGACACATCATAGCACTGGCCCCACATGCTTGCCTCTAAACTTGGCTGAAAGACCTGCAGTGTACAATATATTTGCTGCAACCTCTAACATTTACCCACCACAAATTAAAATATATGTGGCCGTATGCATCGTTCTGATGCAGAGGCCGGGGAGTCCCCCCTTTTAGAATAAAAACAAATTAAAATATATATTCCTGTCTTGACTAGATGAGCGTGCAAACTACAATCACCAGGGTGACAGGTAGGGCCAGAAGACTATTTTAATATATTTTTAAAAACTTCGAGACGGCCACATAGCATGGAGCCGACCCCAACGATTTTAAGCTTACAGGCACGGTACACGCTATCTAGACTACTCTACACAAGAAACTGCCACACGAGTGTACGGGCTGCGCTTGGCTCTTCGCCTCTTCGGGAAGTCGGACAATGATGGTGTACTACTGCACTAGAGGAGTACTATAGTACGCTTCTGGCCATCTGACACCGATTGAACTACTGCATGTCCACCGCATGCGAGAGGGAGAGCGTGTAGCGAAAGCTTCTCCTCGTCTTGCCAGCCACCACGCTCATGGGCGAGGGAGGGATGCTCTTGTCTTTGCGTGTATGACAGGTGGGCCCGACAGGTGTGTGGCCAACCTGTCATACAGCCAAAGGCAGGTGCAGTTAAGTCCGCAAGGGAGAGGATAATCAAACTTCTCGTTGATGAATGAGTTGACGCAACACATCAAAGCATTACACTCGATATATTTCAATAATTTAGGGTTACCGATGCATTAATTACAACGCATGCATGCATGCCGTAACTCTACTTTTGATACTTGCATGTGTTGATTTAATGCACCTTGAAGTAATACTGCCTCCGATTCCTTTTACTTTGCGTATAACATTTTCTTGTTTTTCTCAGATTAGTCTGCGCGTCCGCGTTGGTTTCCATCTGTGCCCCCGCTCGATTAGTTCTGCCCCCATTAATCGCGCAAGTTTCCAAAGCAGAAAATGGCTACATGCAAACGCGTGCAGCGTCGGATGCGGCTTAACCGCCTGGGGAAGCCAACTCAAGCGAAAAGGAAGGAGGACCAGCCAACCATTGCATGCGCATTTACTGTCGATATTTATGCAGCGCATTTACTGTCGATATTCATGCGCAGGGGTAAATTTGTCCAGAAAACTCAAACTACTGCCTTCCTTGGTATGTGGGAGGACAGTTATGCGCGGAGTATAAAATATGTGACGGTAAAGCTTTGTAATGCCCCGGCCCAAGCGAGAGATGGTTGTGCACGAGGAGGGCGAGATCGTGCAGACGGAACAGGAACCGACGAGGGAGCTCACTAAGGTCTCGATGGACTTCAACGTGCTCCACTGCCCCTTGTGCCTCCGCCCCTTGACGCCTCCAGTGTATGAGGTTCGAATACACCTCGTTCGTTCGGCTAATTGAGCAAGGTGCAGGTTTCTTGATTGGTGTGTTGTTCGATTGATTTCTGCAGTGCAAGGGAGGGCACCTGGCCTGCGCGGACTACCGTGTTGAGCACCCGGGAACCAGCGGTAGTGCCAGAAGTGCAAGTGCGGCGGTGGCTTCGACGTGCGGAACATGGCAGTGGACGCCGTCGTTTCGTTGTTGAGGGTGGAGTGCCCGCACGAAGGCTGTGGGCTCTACGTCACTTACCACAAGCTCGCCGATCACCAGAGCGTATGTTCGCTCGCGCCCTACAAATGCCCCATGCCCGTCTGCGGCTACGAAGGCCCGCTGCCGACGCTCTACCACCACATCAGCACCGTGCATCCCATGCCCGTGCGCAGGATCCAGTACGATAAGGTGCTCCAGCTCCAAGTGCCACTGTCGGAGCCACGGCTCTTGCTGTTCACGGAGGAGGACCGCCGCATGTTTTTCTTGGTCGGCGGCGTGCTCGACATCGGCGCACCTATCGTCGTGTCGGTTGTCTGCATCAGAGCGGGGGCGTCCCCACTGCCGCACTACTTGGCCAAGCTGTGGGTGAACGGCCCGCCGGGGGAGCCCAAAGGCACGACCGACGCCGTCAAGGTGGAAATGGAGGTGACAAGCAGCAAGGATCCCGGCGACGTCAATGTGTAGGAGCCGACCTTCTTGACAGTTCCACCCAAGCTGCTGGCCGGGGCTAAGCTTGTGTCCCTCCACATTCAGATTGACAAGCTCACGTCCTAAATATTTTGATAGTGCCTTCTGTTTATCTTAGTAATATGCTAATATAGGGATTACCTTGGTCTACTTTAGCTTAAGAAATGGTGGGTTTTGGTGGCGATGCAGCAATTACTTCAACATCAGATCAGTAATTTCCAACAGTCGAACGGATATTTTGTGCCTGTTGGATATAAATTTCCTTTAGGTAAGAAGTACTACTTGTCATCAAAATGGATAAAAGGAGATGTATCTAGACGTATTTTCATTCTAGATACGTCCCTTTTTATCCATTTTGATGACAAGCACTCCCTCCGTTCCACAATACATGCCTTCCATTTGTCAAAATATAGATGTATCTAGACATGTTTAGTATATAGGTACATCCATGATAGAGCCAATCGGATGGTTGAGAACACTACAATTCGTAGCTACAGATGCGTGTGTGACTCCCAGATGCAGAGGCTGGGGTTCATCATCATCCTTTTCGAGAAAAAACAGACGCTTGTGTGAGAGGACGAGTGCGTGCGTGCACCTCTTCTCTTCCTGTATAACGTACTACTAAACTCAGAGTACAAGTTTTTGTGGGTGGCACGATGGTGCGTGCGAGAAGTCCCGAGAGATAGGTTTAGTGCGTCACATTTTCCAAATTACTCCATGCTATATTGAATTGCAGACTTGTTCACACCGATCACAACCTAAACGGTTTCCCACTTAGGAGCGTATTAGTACCACACTATATTGAATTCCAAACCTGTTCACACCAATCACAACCTAAACGGTTTCGCACTTAGGAGCGTATTAGTACTCGGTTATAAATACTAGTATGCCAAGATGATTGCACATTCCTCCTCAAATCCTCATCCACAAAAACAAACAAGTCATTTAGCATCCTTCCCTTGCGTCTGCCATGGTCAGCGTGAGTTCTGGGTCGAGAGATTGCCACCAGGGAGAGGCGAGCATGGAAGCGGAAGCACGAGAGATGTCCCGCCTCGCTGCGAGAGCAGCCGATATGTCCCGCCGCGCGGAAGTAGCAGCACAGAGGTCCCGCCGCGCCGCTGAAGTAGCACGGAGGTCCCGCCGTGCCGTCGATGCAGCAGAAAGGTCCGGCCGCGCTACGGAAGCAGCAGAGATGTCCCGCCGCGCCACGAATGCAGCAGAGATGTCCCGCCGCGCCGCGGCGGCCTGGGAAAATTTCTCGCGGGCAGGCGATGACTATTACAGGCGCATGCATGCGATCGTCCATAGCCGAATGGATCAGATCTCCGGCTTGGTGAGGTTGCAGGACAACGTGAAAGCCTCATTTGAACAGGCTACCGGCGTCATCTGGCAACTAAGGGAGGGCAATGCGAGGCTCCGGGCCGAGCGCGACCTGCTGAGGGAGAAGATCATTTGAAGTGCAGACCAGCAGGAGGAGACCAGTGCCTTGTTGAAGAGGACCGGTGTCGTCGTCACGAAACTTATGGACGAGAATGACATGCTCCGCAACGAGCGCCAAAGGCTGGTGGAGGAATCCGTGGATGTTCTCAAGCAGCGTCTTGAGAACACGAAAGAGCTCATCGCCGCTCGCCGCGGAGACTAGTTCCCGCGGCCTGCAGCAACGCATCAAGAAAGTAGAGATCAGCGAGACAGATCCTTGTCTTCCTTCTTCTTTCCCCTTGTGTATTTCGGGTGTAGCCGGATGTGGCTTTTTAAGTTATCTTTCTAATTATGTAAGACAATTAATCGTCCTTATCTTTCTGTGGAAGGTCAATGTTGCGAGGCTGGAATGAAGAAAACTCTTGCTGTGGCGACCCTGGCGTTGTTGTTCTTCTAGTTGCTGCTGGGCTTCCTTCAGTTTCCTGGTTTCTTTTGATGTAATAATTGGTTTAGGATGTGGATTGTGTCGTCGGTTGTGAAATGTTGGGTTCTAGCGCGGATGTTTGGCCTTTGTTGGCCTCTTGGGATGTTGCGATTTCAATATGGTACTCCCTCCGTCTCATAATGTAAGATGTTTTTTGACACTATACTAGTGTCAAAAAGCGTCTTATATTATGGGACGGCGGGAGTAGCTTTTAGTCCTTCATGTTAGGCTGGACTTGTCCTAAACTTCTTGTGAATTGTGGTGGTTTTCAGTAATGAAAATTGGAAGGGGCAAGCCCTTCTTTGATAAAAAAACCGTCCTTATATATTCATCAGTCTTGCTATAAGTCGCAGTAGATGCTATATAGGTCCGTCGGATCTTACATCAAGATCCGTGCTTTCAGATTTTCTTTTCTCTCTCTTAAATCTCAGTCGAGTGAGACATATCCACGCCATTAAACAGAGGCTCGGGCGCCACTAATGGAGACCTTGGGAGAGAGGTGGACGGCAGATGGAGGTCAAAGGGCTCTCCTCCCGATAAGCACGCACAGGGGTCTGATCGCACGCCTCTCATACTCAAATAGCTACCCTGCATGGCGCCTCCTAGCTAATAAAAAATGGGGACGCGTGGCGGCACGTAAATGGTACTAGTAAGTAGAACGCCCACGGTTTCAATAATACTTGTGTTTCCGATTGTAACATGACAACACTTGTTCCAAAATGACTTTGTTGATTGTTGATGTGTGCGCCTTCGCAAATCGGACTGCAGATTTACCATAGCATGTTGGTGCCATGACATGGCACCAAGCCAAGTTTCATTATTTTCATCCGTTTTTGGATTTATAGGAATTAAAAAATTAAGTTTCTCAATGTTTCCAACCCAGACACGACGCCCAGAATTTTGAATTTCATTCCCATTTCTTGCATGTAACCTAGAAATTTACCCGAGGACACACATGTGAGTTTTCAACCAACTTTGCTGCACTGGAACATGTGCTTGTATTTTAAATTTGAATAATACACACAAAGGTGACACGTTCCCTCCCAGAACCACGAGCCTTCTTGAGAGAAGCTCCGATTTGTAAGAAGCTTATACCAAAATTTGTTCCTATTCGGCCAAATTTTCTTACCATGGCATGGTACTACCATGACCTGACACCATGCCAAGTTTCATGATTTTAAAACCAGGTTTCTCAATGTTCTCCACCGAGCCACGATGCCCAGATGTTTGAATCTTATTCTCATTTTTTGCATGGGAGTATAAATTCACCCGAGGACACAAATGTGATTTTTCAACCAACTTTGGTGCACGGGAGCACGTGCTTGTAGTTCAAATTTGAATTATGCACATTAAATGACCAAAAACTCAATTAATGTGTAAATAAGGCCAAACGAAGCCGGAATTATTCCAAAATTTAAAAGGGCACTCATGTAGTTCTATGTTGCCTTTGTAAATAAACTCAAGGGGGACAACGTATATCGTTTCGCACTCAAAGGAGTCACGTTCCCTCTCAGAACCATGAGCCTTCTTGAGAGAAGCTTCGGTTTGCAAGAAGCATATACCAAAATCTGCTCCTATTCGGCCATTTTTTTTACCACAACATGGTCCTACCATGACATGACATCCATGCCAAGTTTCATGATTTTCAGACGTGTTTTGGATTTACAAGAATTTTAAACCAAGTTTCTCAATGTTCTCGGCCGAGCCACGATGCCCATATGTTTTAATTTTATTCTCATTTCTTGCATGGGACCTAGAAATTCACCCGAGGACACAAATGTGATTTTTCAACCAATTTTGGTGCACGAGAGCATGTGCTTGTAGTTCAAATTTGACTTATGCACATTAAAATCACCAAAAACTCAATTAATGTATAAAAAACGACAAACGAACCCAGAATAATTCTAAAATTTAACATGGCACTAATGTAGTTCTACGTTGCCTTTGTTAAGAAACTCAAGGGCGGGCGAGGGGGGGGGGGGCAGCGTATATCGTTTCACACTCAAAGGTGGCACGTTCCCTCTTAGAACCACGAGCTTCCAAATCGGCCCAATTTTTTACCACAACATGTTAGTGCCATGACATGACACCATGCCAAGCTTCATGATTTCCAGCCGAGTTTTGGATTTACATGAATTTAAAATCTAAGTTTCTCGATGTTCTCGGTAGAGTCATGACGCCCAGATGTTTGAATTTCATTCTCATTTCTTCCATGGGACCTAGAAATTCAACCAAGGACACACATGTGATTTTTCAACCCACTTTGTTGCACCGGATTATGTGCATGCGATTCATATTTAGATTATGCACATTAAAAGTCTAGAAACTCAATTAATGTATAAAAAGGCCAAATGAACTCGAAATAATTCCAAAATTTAACAGGGCACTCATATAGTTCTATGTTGCCTCTGTAAATAAAACCAGGGGGAGGCAACGTATATTGTTTCGCACACAAAGGTGACACGTTCCCTCTCGGAACCACGAGGCTTGTTGAGAGAATCTCCGGTTTTTGCAAGAGGCTTATACCAAAACTTGTCCCAATTCAGCCAAAAATATACGTATGAAAACAGGGTCTAGATTATCCCGAACATCTCGCTACCTAGACCAATAATGTACTATGATTTGAATTCAACATAAAATGGATACAAATATTTGAATTGGAGAGCGTATGGTACATGTAGTTCATAGTGAAATATGATTACTGCTATATGCATGTCTTTTTATTATCAAGATAATATTTAAATTATTGTATAACTTGACGACAATCATATTCAAATAAGGAAAATTGATTCAAATTTAGTCCATATGGTAGACGACAATATATGTGTTCACATGGTGGAGTAAAATGTTCATATATGATGGAAGATCAAAATGTATGACTACATCAATTATTAAACCACAAGGTCACCTAATGATATATTCGAATTCAACATAACGTGGATTCAAAACTTGAAATTCGAGATCAAGGCATCTGTAATCATACAAAAAGGGACATTACTCTTTCTTTGGTGGGAATTGTTTTTTTTTGTTGTTGAGGGAAGTGCGAATCGATTTGGTACTGTGCAGGGTAATCTTGTTCCCCCGATTTTTTTTACATTTTTCTTGTAGTTTTTTCAATGGCATCTATAGCAATATAGTAAAAGGGGACATGACTCTCTTGTGTCTTGTATGATTTTTTTACACGTTAAGTTTGTTCTGCCGAACAAGGAATCCGCACCTTGTTATCCTGAAATTTTCAAGCTCGAGTATCTTTTGTATCACCTGCTTTGGAACTCCCACTTCTTCAACCCGCGCCGTGCCTTGTTATCCCAAAATTTGGACGCGCGCGAGAACTCCCTCCTCATACAAAATCGCTCCCGCAGCCCAGACACACGAAATCCCCCTTCTACCCCTCAGCTGGAAATGAAGCTACACGTCGCAGTGTCAAAACCGGTGGGGGTACGCTGGTAACTTACCCTACATTTTGGACAAGCGCGTCCCTAAGCTTGGCTCCCCCTCCCCCTTCACCCCCCCCATTCGTACACTGAGGCCGCCAAAACCCGCGAAAGCCCATGCTCCTCCGTCAGCCTCCCGACCGCCGCCCAGCCAGAGACACTTCCCCGACTATGTCGTCCACCGCAACAGCTCACCGTCCCTCATCCACCGCACCGGATGAGGATCCATTGTCGATCTCGTCGTCCCGCCGGATCAGTCGCCCCGTCGTCCACCTCCAAGAGCTGCCCCGACGTTCGTCTCGTCTATCGCGCCACCTCAATCCCCATAGCGCCGTCTTGACCTGCCCCACCGGAACCGCAACACCCTCACCAATTCCTCCGATGAAGCCGAGGCCAACTCGGCACCACCAAGGAGGTTCTGCACTCACCTCTGCATTTTATCTTTTAGTCGATCTCACGGGGCTGCCGGTGCTCGATACCGAGCAGACATGGCATCTCCATCGACGGCGCCGTCACCGGCCACATCATCCACGACGTATCTCCCCCATGTCGTTGCTTCCTCGGTGGCGACTTCCACAACGACACTAGCTGCAGCTGCTCCGGCTCTCGCTCGCACTGCGACTCTATTCTTGCTGTTGGTCGTGGTGCTGCATTGCTCCTGCTTTCGTTCGTGCTGCTGCTCTGCTCTTGCTCTCGCTAGCGCTGCTGCTGCTGCTGCATGACCTCCAGCAGCTACAGGAGTTGCTGCTTTAGCACTCGCTCGCGGTGCTACTCCATGACTTGCTCTCTACTAGTGCGTTCCCTGCTCGAGTGTCTGCTGATTTAGATCACTGCTTCTCTGCTACTAGTGCTCGAACGCCCTAAACATCTATTGCAATGCTCTATTACTAGTTCAATCAATTTCGAAAGTAAAATTTAGTTTCGACTGTGAAGTTCATTTTCTTCACTTAAGTTCAGAGTGAACAGTACTTACAGCATCTGTCAGAGTGGCCGTGGTGCGGCTGATGCGTTTTACATCTAGCACTTTTTGGTGATGTATTTTACATCATCTATTGCAGATGATATTAGGGTCCCACTTCAGATTAAAGTTGTCTGTCTTGTCATGCTTCAGCCTCGTCGCTGTACACCTTAGCGGAGCTGCTCCAATGATGGAACCGTCCATCACAGCGGAGCAGTACCCTCGGCGCCATTTCCAGAGGCCTCAGATCTTCGTCCCCGCCTTCGAAAGTCACACTAGCATCATCACCATCCTCCACGTCCAACCTAGTGATGCTGAGGTCCACAAGGCTGTGCCAAAGAGGTTGTACACTCGTCGCATCACTTTGTTTCTTCATTCCTCTGTTCTTCCAATTCATGTGATCCAAACACCCAGGTTGACTGAAATCCTATGTTTCCAAATGCTCTGTTTTGCACGTGCATTCCTATCATATTCCTGTGTTTTTCCTGTCCCTGCGTTTATAGAATCCTCCAATTCTAAGGAGCCCTTACAGATTTACTTCATTTTTAGATTGGCGTCAAAGAAAACTCTGTGTGTTATGTCCTGCTCCTGCCGTGCCGTCATCCACCCCACCTAAGGTTCACCATCGACAGAAGCGTTCACTGCAGCAGAGATCCCCCTACATACTTTCTTTCGCCGCCTCAGATCATCTTCCCCGTTGCTGGCAGCCACGCCAACTGCATTACCATCATCGACTGAGAAGATGAACCTGAGGACTACACAGTTCCGGAAGAGAGGTCGCAGTCTTTCGTGTTTGCTTACGTTATACATCGGTTATTATTACCTGCTACTTTATCGTTCAATCTTGAGTTTTCAATTACCCATGGGTCTCATATCGAGCCAGCAACGAATAGTATCTATCTACTATCTGGTTCATCTGGGGTCTTCTATGTGGTTCATGTTGGGTGGGCAACAAACAATAGATGATCCATTGTCTATCTTTTTAAACTGAAGCTATAATCTACCTGCTATCATTAGTTTTGGATCCATCCACTCGTTTGCTACCATCAGTCTTGATTTTTGCTTGCACCACTTAGGCCTTACAAAATCTAACTATTTTTTTATTATGCATGTCAGATATTGTACACAATCGTACTGAACATGTAGAGAAAAAGAGAAGACCGTTGCGTGCGAATATAATGTCATGCAGACACTGCTCCATGGTGGGCGAAGTGCCCCCCCTGTCCTGCATTTCCAGATTGTATTCCATAGGAAGATAACTATTCAGATGGAGATTCAGAAGGAGCCAACCATGCCTGTTTACCACCTAAGGTGTTTGGTCTAACCTGGCATGCTGATGTTGGTCATATCATGCATATGGCGCCTTGCATTGCTTACATTATACATCTTATATGTCATCAATTTAGTTTAGATTTGCTTTGTGTGAATGCCACCTGTTTGGCTTCTATATCATACTCCCACCATTCCTAAATATTTTTCTTTTTAGAGATTTCAACAAGTGACTACATACGGAACAAAATGAGTGAATCTACACTCTAAAATATGTCTATATACATCCATATGTGGTAGTCCATTTGAAATCTCTAAAAAGACTAATATTTAGGAACCGAGGGAGTATACGGGAATTATGCAATGCCATCTTCTTTAGCCAGGCATCATATACGTGAATCTTGGAATGCCATCCTGCTTAGCCAGTCATCGTATATGTGAATTGTATCATGCCATAGTTTTTTCCATAATGTATTCCATTTGTCAACAATGTTTATACATTCATATACTCTTCCTGTGCATCAGTCATTTGAGTCGGTCATGGGAAAATCTGGAGTGAAAACAAGGTCTTCTGAGTAGTCAGTGCTACCTGTTGATGCAGATTTCTTGCCGGTTACAAATAGCTCCTCAGAGGAGGATTCAAAGAGAGATGACCAGTCGTATTCCCCCCCCCCCCGAGGTGCATGCTCTAACTTGGCTGGGTTATATTGCACATATCATGCATATGGTGTCTTGCATTGCCATGCCATCTGCTTAGATTAGACATGCTTTGTGTGAGTGCCTCCTGTTTGCTTTCTGTATCAGATATGTGAATTATGCAATGCCATGTTTTCAGCCAGTTATCATATATGTTAATTATGCACCGCCATGGAGCCAGGCATCATATATGTGAATTATCTCATGCCATCTTTTTTTTCATTACGTATTACATTTGTCAGCAATCTGTGTATATTGAACTACTCTTCATCTGTATCAGCCATTTGAGCCGGTTATGGAAAAATCTGGAGTGAAAACAAGGTCTTCAGAGTAGGCAATGGTACCTGTTGAAGCATATATCTCGATGGTTACAGGGAGCTCCTCAGAGGAGGATTCAAAGACAGATGACTAGTCCTATATCCCACCTGAGGTGTATGCTCTAAGTTGCAATGTTTATATTTCTCATATGATGCATATGGTGTTTTGCATTGCTTAGTTTAGACATCATATGCACAATATTGAATTCTATCTGCTTAGTTTAGAGATCATACATGCGAGTGCCAGCTACTTAGTATATGAATCGATTATGTGAATTATATCATGCCATCCTGTATACTTAGACAACATGTATGTGAATTATTTCATCCCAACCTATTTTAGAAAGACATCATATAGTTTTGTCATGTCATCCTGTTTAGGTACTCATCATATGTTGAATTATGCCATTATATCCTGTTAAGTTATCCATCATATATCTGAAACTGTGTCATGCTATCCTGTTTAGTTAGGCATCATATATGTGAAATTGTGTCATGCTGTCCTGTTTGGTTAGACAACATATATGTGAATTACCACATCTGTCTATCATACAATGTCTGTACGTTCAATTTCTTTTCTTGTTTATCAGCCATTTGAATTAGAGGGGGTGATGGCAGTACCTAAGGGAGCAAAAACCCATTCTTTACAAAATACAGTGCTACCCGTCGATGCAGATAGAACCATGGTTGTACTGGCCAACAAACTAGCCCCACCACACATAATCGAGACTCTTTCAGATTGCACACTTACACCGTTGGGCAGAGAACCAGCTACAACCCATCTAACCGCAACCCCAGCGGATAGTAACCCACTTATAGTTGACAAAGCACCATGTCCACCACAGAGTACCCCCACACGAGCAGTTTGTAAAGCTACTGCAGTGCCCAAAGCACGAAGACCACCACAGCTAACCCAAACTCCACGTTTAAAGCAGAAGAGCAACTGTTCTCAGGTCAGATTCCGTAGATATGGTCCATACTCCTTTGCTGTTGCATCACTGTATTTACTCATACCAACTACTTTCGAATTTGAAGGATCCAATTGAAACTCCAATGGCGCAACAGGTATGTTTTAAACCTATTTCTTTAACTAGAATGTTGTTCTAACTTCTTGCTCTATGTTGATTTCAGTTTAAGTTGTATAAATAGTTATGTTCTCATGTGATGCACATTACAAGTGCTGCCAATGTTGTGTAGTTTCTCACACTTATATTCTGTCTATGCTGCTGTGTCTTAAAAATATATGAGTTGAACTGTGTCTCTATCTTGATTAGGGAACATAAACTAGAATGATATGGACAATACAGTGACCATAGTACATAGATATATGTTTGTTTCATGTTGTTATCCTATCCACCTTACTACTGAACTGGTTTACCAAAATGAGTTTGGTATACTACAAGCTAAACATGTGATGTGTCTGCTTGTTTCTCTTGTAGTATGCAAACAGAATATTGGAGAAGAGCACCCCACTATGCAATGGTAGAGAAAGTAATGTAGATAAGGTTCAAGATAGTGAGACAACCCTGTTGGTCTCCAAGAAAGGTGATAAAAATGATCTTGTAGACAGTGAGAAAACCCCACAGTCCTGCGTTGATGTAGTGTTCGAGTTACTGGCTAGTACCGCTTGCACAAGATCTTCGAAATCGCTGCCTAAATCACTTCGGCTTCTTTAGTCTCAGCTACAAGCTGAAAGGCATTAGTCAGCTGTGCTGCGGCAAGAAGCCGAAGGACTGAGGAAGTCCCTGCAGAATTCAGATGCGTACTTTCTTGTGCAACAGCAAGCGCTGGAGGATATAAGCGCCAAACAAGAGAAAGTTAATAAGCTTGCTAAGCATCTTGCCACCATTATGGGTACCCAGGATATTGTTTCTTGAACTCTTTTGAAGTGGTTTCAGTTCTGGACTTGTTTTGCTGCGGCGTTTATATGCTGATGTGTTCCCTATATTTGCACTGGTGGTGAACTTTGATGCCCAGTGGATGTAATATGTGTAATAGCCGTGATAGCCTAGCATAAGTTGCTTGCTTATTTATTTCCTTGTTGTCTTGTTTATTTGTTTGCTTGTAGTCAGTGCAGTTCTTTTTCCGCGGTTTGCTAGTGGCTGCAATAACCTATTTTTTAAAACTAGGCCACAATAACCATGGGCTATTATTTACTGTAGTGACATTGGGCCTCCTACGGGTCGTAGAAACAGTGGGCCTTCATAGAAACAGTAGGCCTTCTATAGGCCGTAGAAACATTGGGCCTTCTACGGGCCGTAGAAACAATGGGCCTTCTACGGGTCGTATCATCAATGGGCCTTATACGAGCCGTATGATCGATTGGCCAACCATGGGCCAATAACAGGCCGCATTATGGCCGTAAACGGGCTAGAGTTGGAATCGTCTGTTCATGGGCCGACCATAACGGGCCATCGTTAATAGGCTGTATTTGATGACGCTATGAAAACGGCCCAATGTATTAACGGACCACAAACGGGCCGACTGTAACCACGGGCTGAATTTGGCCCACAAGCAGAAAATGACAGTAACAGGCCGTAAGTAAACGAATGCTCGAAATGAGCCCAAGAATAAATGGGCTCTGAGAAGGCCAAAAGATAACATGGGCTGGAAACGGCCCAACTGAATAACGGGCCCTTAATGGGTATAAAGTGATACACTGTTCATTACGGGCCAGTTTCACCACGGGCCGTTAATGGGTCTAAGGTGATACACTGTTCATTGCGGGCCAGTTTCACCACGGGCCGTTAATAGGCCAAGAGTTACATAGGGCCTCATATGGGCGGAAAGACATCATGGGCCAGAAGTGAAAACGGGCTAGAATCATCTTGGATGGCCCAGATGACGCTACTGGGCCTAATTCGGATAGGGCATAACGGGCCTTGGGTTAGCGGGTTGTAAATGGGCTATATGCGAACAAGACGTTAACAGGCTTTCCATGGGCCAGCCCGTCACCTTTTGACCAAGTCAAATGGGCCGGCCTTTTCACAGGAATGGGCCTCTGTTGGGCCGTGCCACGTGTCGACGTATCATAGGCGCCTTCTGTCCAATGAGTGGATGACATCTGTCCCAACAACGAGCCGACACGTGTTTCCTCCAGCCAATGATGATTTTACACGTGGAAAATCCCCATTGGTCGGGTCTGTTAACGGGTTATCGGATCCAAAACCCGACCCAATAGCTTAACAGCGTTCTGTTACGATGGATGCGACATGTCGGTCACCCTTGACGAAAGCACTTCTGTGACGGGCGATTTTTCGTCATGGAAGTGGACACTTCCGTGATGATAATTTCAGTAATGTCATGGAACACTTCTATGAAAGCACAAGTATGACTATCTTGATTCTATCATAAATTTGTCATGGATGTACATGCATGACAAAAAAT
Source organism: Triticum dicoccoides (assembly GCF_002162155.2). Taxonomy (NCBI): domain Eukaryota; kingdom Viridiplantae; phylum Streptophyta; class Magnoliopsida; order Poales; family Poaceae; genus Triticum; species Triticum dicoccoides. Next base: position 117,215,135 of record NC_041383.1, read on the forward strand.
GCGACCTACTGTGACAAACACGTATCATCACGGAAGTGTATTTTTTTGGTAGTGAATTATCAGTTTGGTTTGGCCTACTAGATTGATCTTTCTTGCCATGGGAGAAGTGCTTAGCTTTGGGTTCAATCTTGTGGTGTCCTTACCCAGTGACAGAAAGGGTTGCAAGGCACGTATTGTGTTGTTGCCATCGAGGAAAAAAAGATGGGGTTTATATCATATTGCTTGAGTTTATCCCTCTACATCATGTCATCTTTCTTAATGTGTTACTCTGTTCTTATGAACTTAATACTCTAGATGCATGCTGGATAGCGGTCTATGTTTGGAGTAATAGTAGTAGATGCAGGTAGGAGTCGGTCTACTTGTTGCGGACGTGGTGCCTATATACATGATCATGCCTAGGTAATCTCATAATTATTCGCTTTTCTATCAATTGCTCGACAGTAATTTGTTCACCACCGTAATACTTATGCTATCTTGAGAGAAGCCACTAGTGAAACCTATGGCCCCCGGGTCTATCTTTTATCATATAAGCTTTCAATCTACTTTTATTTGCATCTTTACTTTTTGATCTATATTATAAAATACCAAAAATATATTTATCTTATCGTACTATCTCTATCAGATCTCACTTTCGCAAGTGGCCGTGAAGGGATTGACAGCCCATTTATTGCATTGGTTGCGAGTTCTTTGTTTGTTTGTGTAGGTGCGTGGGACTTGTGAGGAGCCTCCTACTAGATTGATACCTTGGTTCTCAAAAACTGAGGGAAATACTTACGCTACTATTGCTGCATCACCCTTTCCTCTTCAAGGAAAACCGACGCAAGCTCAAGACATAGCACCCACGTCTAAGCTCCATGTCATGCACGACCCCATGTTCGGCCACTTCCCATTGGAGCCAGAACCCGATACCTTTCCCGTTAAATACCCCCACATACCATCTCTTTCTTGTCCCACATCTCATCGTTGAATGCCGCCAGGCTGCATCAGATCCACCCTCGTTTCTCTGCCACTGTCTCTGGTGAAATTTTAGTGAACCACCCACAACATCAACCAACCTATGTGACAGTATCCCGGCTAGGAGGTCTCTCACCACGTCACCTGCCGGCAAGGTGGGCCGGGCCAAGGACCCCCATGTTAGTTCACGAGTGAGCCAGCCCATAGTTTATGAAACGAAGGCTCCCAAAGACTTGACATATACTCCAAGCCATTACAAGTCATCTACAACACATTCTCCTTGTACATAACAGACTCGGATGTAACCCTAGACCCCCCTGTACCAATATAAATTGAGGGATCTCGAGGTAGATCATGTGTAGTTTATACTCCGTCCTGAGGCAATACAAACACAAGAGGGACATAGTGAAAGCACAAGTGCTCCCTGGGTGATTTTGGTGATTCATGACAACATATCGCTTATTGGACTAATACTTCTACCTATTATATTTCAGATAAGTTCAGCATTGGAGTGGCATGGACATGGACAAGAGGATGTGGAACCCCTTCAAGATGCTAAGGACAAATATTGGCAAAAGCTCAAGACTCTACATTTTCCATTTTAGTGATCCAAGATCACATTGATTCCATAGGAAAGCCAATACTATTAAAAGGGGATGAGGTGTTGCTTAATGGCTTGCTTGCTCAAAGTGCTTAGTGATATGCTCCAAAACCCTCAGCCACTTTCTCACATCCACATATGTCCTAAACCTAAATGTCAAACTCGGCCCCACTGACTTTGTCTATACGGTGCCACCAAGTTTCATCTAATCCTACCAAACCCTAGTCACTTTGGTCTCACCGATGGGATCTTGGTCTCACCGAGATGGGCTTGCAAATTCTCTGTGATCCATTGTGACATTTTCGGTCTAACCGAGTTTGTTCAGTTGGTCCCACCGAGTTTGCTTGACCAATCCTCTGTTTGCTTATTGCCAAAATTGGTCTCACTGAGTTTGAGTAATTGGTCAAACCGAGTTGAGGTTTTACCCTAACCCCTGCACATCGGTCCCACCGAGATGACCAAGTCGGTACCACCGAAACCTCTAACGTTCATATTTTTAACTGGATCGCTCTGACCGAGTTTGCTGATTCGGTCCCACCGAGTTTGGGAATCTATGTGTAACTGTTAGATTTTGTGTGGAGGCTATGTATACCCCTCCACCCATTCTTCATTCATGAGGAGAGCCATCAGAACATACCTACACTTCCACTACTCATTTTCTGAGAGAGAACCACCTACTCATGTGTTGAGACCAAGATATTCCAATCCTACCACAAGAATCTTGATCTCTAGCCTTCCCCAAGTTGATTTCCACTCAAATCATCTTTCCACCATAGCCAAATCTGTGTGAGAGAGCCGAGTGTTGGGGAGACTATCATTTGAAGCACAAGAGCAAAGAGTTTATCTTCAACACACCATCTATTACCTTTCGGAGAGTGGTGTCTCCTAGATTGGTTAGGTGTCACTTGTGAGCCTCCGTCAAGATTGTGGAGTTGAACCAAGTAGTTTGTAAGGGCAAGGAGATCGCCTACTTCGTGAAGATCTACCCTAGTGAGGCATGTCCTTCGTGGGCGATGGCCATGGTGGGATCGACAAGGTTGCTTCTTCGTGGACCCTTCATGGGTGGAGCCCTTTGTGGACTCGCGCAACCATTACCCTTCATGGGTTGAAGTCTCCATCAACGTGGATGTACGATGGCACCACCTATCAAAACCACGCCAAAAATCTTCGTGTCTCCAATTGTGTTTGAACACTCCAATTCCGTCCCTTTACTTTCTTCCAAGTTGCATGCTTTACTTTCCGCTGCTCATATACTCCTTGCATGCTTGGTTGAATTGTATTGTGTATGCTTGAAATTGTGTTAATCTACCACCTCAACTTGAAAACTTTAAAAGCTGCCAACTTTGTTTGTTGAGGGTCTAATCACCCCCCCTCTAGACACCTCTTCTCGATCCTTTCAATTGGTATCAGAGCATTGGTGTCCATTGATTTGGTTTATTCACCATTGGAGGAAGATGGATAAGTCTATGTTGGGGAGTCTTAGATGTAGAGTGCCTATGCTTGATGGAGAGTTCTTTAGTGAGTGAAAAATGAGATGCTTGGAATTTTTCATGAATATCACTTGAACAAGTACATTACTACTCCTTGTGAACTCCTTGTTGATACCTTGCATCCTACCCATGATGAGTCTCTTGACATGATTCGCAATCTTAGAACTATCAATCTTATCACTAGAGGCTTGCCTAGAAATTTGATTGGTCACTTGACAACTCTTGATTGTGATTATACTTATGGAGATTCCTTGAGGAAAGATTTCCAGACTATTCCTTGAAAAACATAGATGAGATTCTTCACAAGTCTATTGCTTTGAATAAGATGAATCCCAATGATCCTAAGTTTGGAGATTGTTTATTTGAGGCTACCAATCTTATGCGTGCCAAAGGAGATGTTGGAATCATTAGCAATATTATTTTTGAAGCTATTAGAATTCATAGAGATGAACATTGTGAAAATCATATATCTAATGAATCACTCTCTCTAGGAAATGATCATTTGCAAGATGTGTTGAACATGGATACTGTGATGAGGATGATGATAATGACTTTGATCTTGAAGAGTCTATCAGACACTTTGGTATTATGGCTAATGTTCATGGCTACATGGATGGAGGAAATGAATGGCTCCTTGATAGTGGATGTACAAATCACATGACCAGAGATAAAGATATGTTTCATGTGCTTGCTGAAAACGGCAACCCTCGAAAGTATGTCACTTTCGGTGATAACTCAAAGGGCAAGGTGGTTGGCCTTGGTAAGGTGGCCATCTCACATGACAGCTCCATACAAAATGTTATGCTCGTTGAATCTCTTGGCTATAATCTACTTCCTTTATCTAGACTAGTTGACTTTGGCTTCAATGTCCTATTTACTAAAGTAGACTGCCAAGTGTTTCGAAGAGAGAATCATAAAATAGCCTTTACCGGCATACGTAGAGGTGATGTATACATTGTTGATTTCACTAAAAAGGCTCAACCTAGAACTTACTTAGTTGCTAAATCTTCCAAAGGCTGGTCGTGGCATAGACGGTTAGGTCATGTGGGCATGTGAAACCTTGACAACCTTATTAAAGATGATAATATCCTTGGTGTTAAATATGTCATATTTGATAAGGATAGACTTTGCAGCGCTTGCCAAGCAAGAAAACAGGTCGGAGGAAGCCACCCCGTGAAGAACATCATGACCACGAGAAGACCTGTAACGCCCCGGATTAGATGCGCCAGGTGTTTGCCAGTTTTTCGCCGTCCTTGCCATGTCATTTGCTTTCGTGTTGCATTTTATCATGTCATCATGTGCATTTCATTTTGCATACGTGTTCGTCTCACGCATCCGAGCATTTTCCCCGTTGTCCGTTTTGCAATCCGGCACTCCTATGCCCTCCGGCGTTCTCCTTTTTGTCTCATGTTGTGAGCGGGTGTTAAACATTCTCGGAATGGACCGAGGTTTGCCAAGCGGCCTTGGAATACCACCGGTAGACCGCCTGTCAAGTTTCGTGCCATTTGGAGGTCGTTTGATACTCCAATGGTTAACCGGAGAACCGTTAAAGCCTCTTTTGTCTTGCAGCCCAACACCCCTCAAAAGTGGCCCAAAACCCAGCTAACTCCCCTCCATGCTCTCGGTCGTTCGATCATGATCATGTGGGCGAAAACTGCACCCCATTTGGACTCTCCTAGCTCCCTCTAGCTATAAAAATGTCCTCCCCATCCATTTTCGCGGATGAAACCACCCCTAACCCTAGCCCCGCTCCCCTCACACCGCCGGACAAAATTCCCCGCCGCCTGGACGCGTCCATGTCGGCGCCTCCGCCCAATCCACTGTCGCCACGTGGGCCGCGCCACCGCCCCTCGGCGCGGGCCTGCCACGGGCCCCCGAGGCCCGATCCGCCCGACC
>NC_041383.1:117220378-117255849 GCF_002162155.2 Triticum dicoccoides
GTCGCCTCCCGTCCCCGCCGCCCGAGCGGAGTGCCGACGCCGCCCGTGCCCGAGGCCCCGCCTCCCGCGCCAGCACCGCCCGCCGCCGCCCGCCGCCATGGAGCCTCGCCGCCGCTGCAACCCCGTCACCGTGCGCCTCGCCGCCTTCGCCGCCCTCCGGCGCCCGCTCCGTCGTGCCTCGCCGCGCCCCGCGCCCGAGGTCGCCGCCGTCGTCGGCTCGCCCCGCCCCCGACCGAGCTCACCGGCCCCGTGCCCCCTCTCCGGCCTCCTCCCTCGTCGCCGTCGCCTCTTCTCCGGGGAGCCCGGCCCCTCCTCGATCCGCGCCCGGATCTGGATCCACGAGGTTGACCCCAGATTTCCCTAAGTTCCTAATATTTTTGCATTCTGGAGCCTTGTTCATCACATCATAACTCTACATCCGTAGCTCCGTTTCATGCGTGTAATATGTAAAAATGTTTGCTATGAGATGCTCTTCTTTTTGTTCCATTGCATCATGTTCATTGGAGTCCATCTTGATGCCTTAATCATCATTGCAAGAGTGCTATATAATGTTGTCTGTTGTCTGTTAACAGAACATGTTCATTTGTCATTTTTGCCAGGTTTGATGTGTGCATCCTATGAGGTTGATCTCTACATGTGTTTTGAACTACATCATGCCATATTTACATATGTGCAATCCATGTATTTTGTGAGTCTTGTAGTGAGTGCATCGAGCTCGTGAAGTAGGGTACTTGCTGTTACTGTTTTGCTAGTCTGAATCTGTTATATCATGATGCTTTGTAAACCTGCTACTACAAGTCATTCTATGCATAATCTGGAGATGTTCACTAAGTATGATTTGTTATACATGTCCTGTTCTATCCATCCATGCCCCTGGTTGCATTTATAGATTGTTGTAGGTTGTTGTAATCTTGATCTAAATTTGCTAAATAATGTTGATGTCAGCCTGTTAACATTAAGTTCAGTTTGTGCCATGTGTTTTGCTAGTGATCCATGCACCCTATGACTATGCTATTGCCATGATTAGCTTAACAAACATGTATTCTTACTGTTGGTCACCTTGCCATGCCATGTATTTCCCTATAGTGAGTGTTTCAAGCTCACCAACATGCCTACTTATTGTTGTTCCTGCCATGTATGAATCTGTCATATATTTTGCCATGTTTACATGGGTGCCATCATATCTTCTGATCCTTTTTGGCTCATGGTCAGTAAGGGACTTTGGTTCTATGCAATTAGTAGGTTCATGCCATGACTTTGTTTGCCATGAGAAGTTCCTGTAGCATGTTGTTTGATAGCTCTAAATATTGCAACCTGATGTTATTTCTGTCAAGTCTGAAACTGTTATAATATGCAATCTTGCCATGTCTTTTTGATCATGTTCTAGTGATTTATGGAGATAGCTCAGTGTTCATGTTTTGTTATGCTTTACCTGTACATCATGTCCATGCCTTTTGTTATCATGTTGTTGTACTGTAGCATATTGTTTTGGTGCTTGCAATATTCCTAGTTGCTGTTTTGGACAGATTGTTGTCATATCTTGTATAGAGTGTATGTGTTGAACCGTTGCTCCGTTTTGAGTGTGCTCTATATGAAACTTGCTTAGAATTGCATGTAGTTTTATATTATCATGTTGCATCCTTGTTTTGAGGTGTTTTTCTTGATGTTTGTATGCATTTTGCATCAATGCCATGTTTAACTTGTTTTGCTCATATCTTCTAGGCCGTAGCTCCGAATTAAATGAACCTTATATGTAACTTGACTAGAATCTCATGTAGCTCATATTGGTGCATATTAACTTGCTGCTTAACAACTTGAACATAAGGTTTATTCAGATCTGGACCAATTTCGAAATTTGCATATGAGGACTTACCGGAATTGTTATATGTTGTTTCTGGCCTCATTTAAACTTGCCTTGATGTGTTGTTCTTGTTTGCATCATCTCTTGCCATGAGTAGCTTCATGTAGTCTTGTCTTGCATCATACTTGGTTGAGCATCATGTCCCGTTCATGTGTGGTGTGGTTACCATGTTGTGTGCTTCTTCTCGATAGTTCCCGTTTCGTTGCGATCGTGATGATTCGTTCATCTACGCTTGGTTCGTCTTCATGGCTTCATCTTCTTCATGGACTCGTTCTTCTTCCTTGCGGGATTTCAGGAAAGATGACCACTACCCTGGATCTCACTACTATCGTTGCTATGCTAGTTACTTCGTTCTATCGCTATGATGTGCTACCTATCATTTGCTCTTCAAGCCTCCCATATTGCCATGTCAGCCTCTAACCTTTTTCACCCTTCCTAGCAAACCATTGCTTGGCTATGTTACCACTTTGCTCAGCCCTCTTATAGCGTTGTTAGTTGCAGGTGAAGTTGAAGATTTCTCCATGGTGGACAGGATTATGTTGGGATATCACAATATCTCTTATTTAATTAATGCATCTATATACTTGGTAAAGGGTGGAAGACTCGGCCTTATGCCTGGTGTTTTGTTCCACTCTTGCCGCCCTAGTTTCCGTCATACCGGTGTTATGTTCCCGGATTTTGCTTTCCTTACGCGGTTGGGTGATTTATGGGACCCCCTTGATAGTTCGCTTTGAATAAAACTCCTCCAGCAAGGCCCAACCTTGGTTTTACCATTTGCCTCACCTAGCCCTTTTTCCCTTTGGTTTCCGGAGCCCGAGGGTCATCTTTATTTTACCCCCCCCCCGGGCCAATGCTCCTCCGAGTGTTGGTCCAACCTGAGTGATGTCCGGCGCCCCGTGGGCAACCAGGGTCTATGCCAACCCGACGTCTTGCTCATCTGGTGTGCCCTGAGAACGAGATATTTGCAGCTCCTATCAGGATTTGTCGGCACATCGGGCGGCTTTGCTGGTCTTGTTTTATCATTGTCGAAATGTCTTGTAAACCGGGATTCCGAGTCTGATCGGGTCTTTCTAGGAGAAGGTATATCCTTTGTTGATCGCGAGAGCTTATCATGGGCTAAGTTGGGACACCCCTGTAGGGTATAAACTTTCGAAAGCCGTGCCTGCGGTTATGGGCAGATGGGAATTTGTTAATGTCCGGTTGTAGATAACTTGACATCAGATCCGAATTAAAATGCATCAACCGCGTGTGTAGCCGTGATGGTTTCTTTTCGGCGGAGTCCGAGAAGTGAACACGGTTTTGGGTTATGTTTGACTTAAGCAGGAGTTCAGGATCACCTCTTGATCATTGCTAGCTTCACGACCGTTCCTTTGCTTCTCTTCTCGCTCTCATTTGCGCATGTTAGCCACCATATCATGCTTAGTCGCTACTGCAACCTCACCACTTTACCCCTTCCTTTCCCTTTAAGCTTTGCTAGTCTTGATACCCATGGTAATGGGATTGCTGAGTCCTCGTGGCTCACAGATTACTACAACAACAGTTGCAGGTACAGGTTATGTGATGATCATGATGCGAGAGCGATGTTTGCTTGTATTGGAGTTCTTCTTCTGCTTCTTCTTCGATCAGGGGATAGGTTCCAAGTCGGCAGCCTGGGCTAGCAGGGTGGATGTCGTTTGAGCTTCTGTTTGTGTTTCATCCATAGTCGGGTGTTGCTCTTATGTATTGTGATGTTGTATTCATGTGGCATTGTATGCCTTTTGTATGTATCCCCATCTATATTGTAATGTTGATGTAATGATATCCACCTTGCACAAGTGTTTCAATATGCGGGTCTATCCTTGGTGGGACCTTCGAGTTCCTTTCGGATAGGGTCGCATATTGGGCGTGACAAGACCGCTCAAGCTACTTCACATGGATCTTTTCGGTCCCAACGCTTACAAAAGTCTCGGTGGTAACTCATTTGGACTAGTCATCGTTGATGATTTTTCAAGATTTACGCGGGTTTTCTTTCTTGATGATAATTCACAGGTTCAAAAGATCTTCAAAAACTTTGCTAGAAGGCCTAAAATCAATTTGAGGTGAAGATCAAGAAGGTTCTCAGCGACAACAGAACCGAGTTCAAGAATGCCAATGTGGAAACCTTTCTTGACGAAGAAGGGATCTCACATGAGTTCTCAGCTACGTACACACCTTAACAAAATAGAGTTGTTGAGAGGAAGAACCGGACTCTCATCGAAATGGCGAGAACGATGCTTGATGAGTACAAGTACGCAAAACACTTTTTGGGCAGAAGCGGTTGAGACATCTTGTCATGCAATGAATCGTCTATATCTTCACAAGCTACACGGCAAGACGGCATACAAGCTCCTCACCGGTAACAAACCCCAAGTTGGATACTTCTGGGTATTCGGCTCAAAGTGTTACATTCTTGACAAGCATCATCGTTCGAAATTTGCTCCTAAGTCTCATGAAGGTTTCCTACTCGGTTATGGCTCAAACTCTCACACTTACCGTGTCTACAACAATTTCACCCGAAAGGTTGAAGAGACGGTAGATGTGAAGTTTGACGAATCTAACGGCTCGCAAGTAGAGCAATTGCCAATTGATGTAGGTGACAAAGATACTTCAGAAGCAATCCAAGACTTGTCTATCGGCAATATTCGCCCAACGGAGGTGAAGGAGAGTACCTCGTCTGTCCAAGTGGAAGCCTCAACCTCACACCAAGGTGAACCACAAGTTGACTTGGAGGCATCCACAAGTGGGACACGTCTAGACGATGAGAACGAGGATGTACAACAAGATGAACCTCGACGACCTCCTTCTCCACCTCCCAACTGACATCAAAAGTGCTTTACCTTATATGCCAATCATCGTGACATTGCCTTATATCAAATGGACATCAAAAGTGCTTTTCTCAATGGTGAAATTGAGGAGGAAGTTTATGTTAAACAACCTCCCGACTTTGTTAATCCTAAGAAACCCAATCATGTTTACAAACTTCACAAAGCTCTTTATGGTCTTAAGCAAGCTCCTAGAGCTTGGTATAAATGCTTGACTAAGTTTCTTCTCGATAAAGGGCTTGAAATTGGTAAAATTGATTCTACACTCTTTACCAAAAGTGTTAATGGATAATTATTTGTGTGCCAAATTTATGTTGATGACATCATATTTGGATCAACTAACCCTTATTTTAGTGAGAAGTCTGGGAAGCTTATGTCGGAGAAGTTTGAGATGTATATGATGAGTGAACTCAGGTTCTTTCTTGGTTTTCAAATCAAGGATACTATGGAGGGAACCTTTATATCTCAAACGAAGTATACCAAGGAATTATTCAAGAAGTTCAACACGCAAGAATGCAAAGGTATGAATACCCCCATGCCTACTGGTGGACATCTTGACTTGACAAAGGATGGCAAACTGTTGACCAAAAGGTTTACCGCTCTATGATTGGTTCATTGTTATATCTATGTGCCTCCCGTCCCGATATCATGCTAACTGTGTGCATGTGTGCACGATATCAAGAAGCCCCCAAAGAATGTCATCTTAAGGTTGTGAAAAGGATAGTGAGATACTTAATACATACACCAAATTTTGGCATTTGGTATTCTAAGAGGTCTGATCTTGCTGGCTACTCCGACTCAGACTACGCCGGTGACAAGGTTGATAGAAAGTCCACTTCGGGTACTTGTCAATTTCTTGGTAGATCTCTTGTGTCTTGGTCCTCCAAGAAACAAAACTCGGTATCCTTATCCACTGCCGAAGCAGAATACATTGCCACTGGTTCATGTTGTGCTCAATTACTTTGGATGACCCAAATTCTTAAAGATTATGGGATATATGTGAAACATGTTCCATTACTCTGCGACAATGAGAGTGCTATTAAGATTGCTCATAATCACGTGCAACATTCTCGAACTAAGCATATTGAAGTTTGTCATCATTTCATTCGAGATCATGTTGCTAAGGGAGATATCAAACTTAAGCATGTTTGTACCGACAAGCAATTGGCGGATATATTCACTAAACCACTTGATGAGAAAGTGTTTTGCAGGTTGAGAGGTGAATTGAACATCATCGATGCTTCAAATTTGGAGTAGAAACTCCATGTGGATGCATGCAATGCATAAGCCTTACCATGACTAATCCTTGACCATTCTCTTATGATGATGATCATATGTCTTGGATACACTTGTACTCTTGCATGCTATCTAACCCTTGTAGGTACTTGGATAAGCTCAACTCTATGAGATTGCAACTCAATTGCATTTTAAGCAATCTCTACATCTCCAAGTGTCTACAAAATGGTGGATGAAGACAAGGAAGCATGAAACCATTCAATATATCCTTTGACAAATTCCTATATCAAATTTCAATTGATATCAAATTTCATGGTTGTCACTTTGGATACACAAGTGCTCTTCCTTGCAATACTAACCCATGTAGGAAGATGAACCTCAACCACAAGTGGCGCCCCCATTTCTTGATGAACTACATCAACTTGAGCACCCTACACAAGTTCAACTACATGATCAATATCATCACCACCACCCAAGGTATGTCATTCCATCTTAGAGAAGCTTAACCCCAAGACATGGGTCAAAGAAACTCAACAAGATGAGAATACATCAAAATGCTTAAACAAAAAATGGCAACCCCATTTTGAGCTTAAACGATGAGTATGACCTATGATCAAGTGTCTTCACTTGACTACTAAGTCAATATACTCTAACATAGGTGACTTTGTCACCAACCAATTCTAGATGAAGTTCTCTGTTGTTTCTTTGTGCTCTTGCATTTGTCTCATGCATACTAGTTCTCCTTTCAAAAAAACTTCATCTAGATGTCTTTTCTTTTCTCTGTTATTTTCTGCATTTCCCTGCATCTAATTCATTGCAAATCCTTCAGTTAATTCCCTGCATATCCTTGTGAGATGTTATTTGCCTAGTGAGCTGAGGTGAAAAGAATTTACTCTCTAGGTTGAACTCGGTCTCACCGGATTGATTTCTTCGGCTGAACCGAATCAACTCGGTGTAACCGATTGCAACCACTCGATGCTACCGATTTCAGTCCTGAGACAAAATCTGTGTCACTTGCATTCTGAATATTTTTCCCAGCTCCACTCTTTGTAACTTATCCTCTACCAGCATCATTATTACTCATGGCTTTGTAATGTGATTCCAGGACCAAACCTACTTGACTCATGCTCCAGAAGTCCCTTCTTGGAAATTGATGTCAAAGGGGGAGAGAGAGGACATCAAAGCTTATCACATAAGAGAGAATGCACTCATAAAAGCTTCTCCTGATGCTCTTATTCTTAAGAGTAAAGTTGTCTCGTGTCTTCAAGAAGGGAAAGACGTGATAGTATGTTATGACTTTATCTTGCTCTGGTTATTTTCTTGTTTGCTCTGATTTTCTTTTACCCTATCTACTCCCATTATCCCATGTCAGATTCAGGGGTAGAAAGACACCTAAGGGAAGAAAATATTTGGAAATTCATTGCATATCTTTACTCTTGGGGACATGTCAATATCCAAATAGAGTACCTAGTACTCACACTCTACATGTCATCCCAGTCTTGGTATTTTTGTGTTATTTAGTTCTTGATCTGTCTAGTAGATGTTCTTGTGTTATCTAACCTTGTTTACCCAGGTACATCTTCTTCAAAACTAGCTGAAGACCACAAGGTAAGTATATGCATCACACTCATGTGCATGAAGATCTCTTGCTGTGGTACATTTTGTTGGGGAGCACGGTTATTTCAAAAAAAATCCTATGATCACGCAAGATCTATCTAGGAAATGCATAGCAACAAGAGGGGAGAGTGTGTCCACGTACCCGCGTAGGCTGAAAGCGGAAGCGTTTCAATAACGCGGTTGATGTAGTCGAACTTCTTCGTGATCCAACGGATCAAGTATCGAACGTACGACACCTCCACGTTCAGCACACGTTCACCTCGATGACGTCCCTCATGCTCTTGATCCAGTTGAGGACGAGGGTGAGTTCCGTCAGCACGACGGCGTGGCGACGGTGATGATTATGCTACTGGTGCAGAACTTCGTCTAAGCACTACGATGATATGATCGATGTGTGTAACTATGGAGGGGGGCACCACACAGGGTTGGGAGAGAAACTTGTGTGTTCTAGGATGCCCCCTGGCCCTATATAAAAAGGAGCAAGGGGATGCCAGCCGGCCTTCCTAGGGCGCGCCCCACAAGGGGAGTCCTACTAGGACTACTAGTCCTAGTAGGATTCCACCAAGAGGGGGAGAGGGGGAAGGAAGGAGAGGGAGAGGGACAAGGAAAGGGGGCCGCCGCCCTCCCTTTCCCTAGTCCAATTCGGACCCAAAGGGGAGGGGCCGTGTGGCCTGCCCTGGCCGCCCTTCTCTCTCTCCACCAAGGCCCATGTGGCCCATTAGTTCTCCCAGGGGGTTCCGGTAACCCTCCGGCATTCCGGTTTTACCCGAAACTTTTCTGAAACACTTCCAGTGTCCGAATATAGCCATCCAATATATGAATATTTATGTCTCAACCATTTCGAGACTCCTCATCACGTCCGTGATCTCATCCGGGACTCCGAACAAACTTCGGTCATAAAAAGGACATAACTCATTATACATATCGTCATCGAACATTAAGCGTGCGGACCCTACAGGTTCGAGAACTATGTACACATGAACGAGACACATCTCCAGTCAAAAAACAATAGCGGAACCTGGATGCTCATATTGGCTCCTACATATTCTATGAAGATCTTTATCGGTCAAACCGCATAACAACATACGTTGTTCCCTTTGTCATCGGTATGTTACTTGCCCGAGATTCGATCATCGGTATCACCATACCTAGTTCAATCTCGTTACCGGCAAGTCTCTTTACTCATTCTGTAATACTTCATCCCACAACGAACTCACTAGTTACAATGCTTGCAAGGCTTACAGTGATGAGTATTACCGAGAGGGCCCAGAGATACCTATCCAAAACACGGAGTGACAAATCCTAATCTCGATCTATGTCAACCCAACAAACACCTTCGGAGACACCTGTAGAGCACCTTTATGATCAGCCTTTTACGTTGTGATGTTTGGTAGCACACAAAGTGTTCCTCCGGTATTCGGGAGTTGCATAATCTCATAGTCTGAGGAACATGTATAAGTCATGAGGAAAGTAGTAGCAATGAAACTGTAACAATCATAATGCTAAGCTAACAGATGGGTCATGTCCATCACATCATTCTCCTAATGATGTGATCCCATTCATCAAATGACAACACATGTCTATGGTTAGGAAACATAACTATCTTTGATTCATGAGCTAGTCAAGTAGAGGCATGCTACCTCTTGAGCTTGCGTTGGTTTTCCCTTGAAGAGGAAAGCGTGATGCAGTAAACTAGCATAAGTATTTCCCTCAGTTTTGAGAACCAAGGTATCAATCCAGTAGGAGACGACGCACACAAGTCACCAAATACCTGCACAAACAATCAAGAACTTGCAACCAACGCGATAAAGGGGTTGTCAATCCCTTCACGGTCACTCGCAAAAGTGAAAACTGGTAGAGATAATAAAGTAAATATTTTTGGTATTTTTGTTGTATAGAATGGAAAGTAAAGATTGCAAAATAGTAAATGAGATTCAACAATATGGAAAAGAGATAAAATATAATGGAAAAGAGACCCGGGGGCCATAGGTTTCACTAGTGGCTTCTCTTGAGATAGCATGTATTACGGTGGGTGAACAAATTATTGGTGAGCAATTGATAGAAAAGCGCATAATTATGATGACATCTAAGGCAATGATCAGGAACATAGGCATCACATCCGTGTCAACTAGACTGAAACGATTCTGCATATACTACTACTACTCCACACATCGACCGCTATCCAGCATGCACTACAAAAAAAAATACACTTCCGTGACGATACGTGTTTGTCACAGTAGGTCGCGTTTTTTGTCATGCATGTACATCCATGACGATTTTATGACAGAATCAAGATAGTCATACCTGTGCTGTCGTAGAAGTGTTCCATGACATTACCAAAATTATCATCACGGAAGTGTCCACTTCGATGATGATAAATCGCGCGTCACAGAAGTGCTTTCGTCAAGGATGACCGACACGTGGCATCCACCGTAACGGAACGCCGTTAATCTATTGGGTCAGGTTTTGGATCCGATAACCCGTTAACAACCCCGACCAATGGGGATTTTCCACGTGTAAATTCATCATTGGCTGGATGAAACACGTGTCGGCTAATCGTTGGGACAGATGTCATCCACTCATTGGACAGAAGGCGCCTATGATACGGCGACACATGGCACGACCCATCAAGTTTAAATGGGACGGCCCAACTAAAGGCCCACAAGATTTTGCAGACCATAATGGGCCGGCCCAGCTAAAGGCCCACGAGATTTTGCGGACCATAATGGGCTGGCCTAGCTAAAGGCCCACAAGATTTCGCGGGCCATAATGGGCTGGCCCAAGTAAAGGCCCACAAGATTTTTGTGTGCCATAATGGGCCGGCCTAGGTAAAGGCCCACAGAATTCTTGCGGATCATAATGGGCCGGCCCAGCTAAAGGCCCACGAGATTTCGCCGACACTAATGGGCCGGCCCAACTATAGGCCCACAAGATTTTGAGGATCCTAGTAGGCCGACCCATTAACTGGCTGCCATGTTTTGGGCCAAATGTCGGCCCATATTTGATCTGGTCCATTAATGGCCTGCCACATTCCAGGCCTAATAATGGCCCATATGAGATCCGGCCCGTTAAAAGCCTCCTATGTTCTGGGCCAAATCACGGCCCAGATCAGGTCCGGCCCTTTAAGAGGCTTTGGCCTCAATTATGGCCCATATCAGATTCAAACCGTTAACTAGACGCTATGCTTTTGGGCCCACTTGCAAAAGGCCCATTTAGTAATTTAGCCTGATTTAGTTTCGGCCTGTTAACGGCATGTTTAACATTTCAGCCCTATATTAATTTTTGCCTGTTAAAAGCCCGTCATATAGTTGGACCTAACTACGACCCGGTTTGCATCCGGCCTGCTCGCAGCCGATATCTGATTGGGCCAAACAAGTACCGAGATAATTTTGGCCTGTTAAAAGCCCGTGATTTGATTCGCACAATCATGGGCCGGGGTCCATTTCGGGCTGCTGCTGGCCCGTGAGCTGTTCGGCACGTTTCAGGCCCAACCTACATCTCAGCCTCCTAAAAGCCCATTGAGTTTTCTTGCGAAAAGAGGGCCGGGGGTTACTCGGCCTATTAAAGGCCCAAATCTATTAGTGGACCAGTTTGAAGGGGCCCATGATGCGGATCATACATCATGATTGGATGACGGCCCGATTATGTACCGTAATTTTACGGTTTGGCCGCTTTACTGCGAAGACATGATATATATATACAGTAAAATAACTGCAGGATCGTGAATAAGAAAAAACCTAGACTATACAATAAAGAAATTACGGCATATTACATCCACTAGGCATGAAAGGTCACCACTATGATAATAAAGCACAAGCTGAAAGCAGATTACATACACTGGGCATCAAAGATCGCCACCAGTACAAATAAACACGCCGACAAAATAATATACAAAACCGACAGCACTTCAATAGAGTTCAAGAAAGTTTAGCCCTGCTGGCAAGCTGCAGCGCAAGCACCTGAGCAAGATGATGAGACTGCGCTTGTTCAACACTTATATCTTCCTCACTCTGAAAGATAAACAAGCAGACAGATGACATGTTTTGCACATAAAAGTAGCGGTGCTGACAATTCATCACATTTCTTATTGACGAATAAAGTGACACAGTTTAAAAATGCATTAACACAATATGGTATTGTTCAGGTCAAGACATGGCAGGAAACGACATTGTGAAGGAGTTGACAGCTTCATGACACCACTGGATTACAGATCAGGAACTCATAAGTATCAATGGTTAGTGTGCTATCAATTTATCTCATTTCAGATTGGCAAAGAAAGAGACGGTTTAAATAATAGTAGAATGATATGACATTGTTCATAGTGAAGACATTGCAGAATATGACATTGTCCTATAGTGGGTAGGTTCACCACACCACTGGATTACGGATGAATAACAAAAGCATACATGCAGTGCAAAAGAAGATCACTTTCTCTGTATAGTTTAATTTACATGGTATGAAGAAGGAACTTAGTTGTACAACTGAAAACTTAAATTGAGAAGGACAAACTTTTGTTTATGAACTACATAATAAACTTTAAACATGCAATTTGATGCAAACACAAAAAATAAACAGCTATTGCAGTCATGCCTAACCAAATATACACAACAAAGTTTGAAGGCTTGAGAAGGAAAAACTTACATTACTGGTGAAGACATGCTCTATAAAGCCCTTGTCCATGCTGATGGGGGGGGGGCAATTCAAGAAGTTTACCACACAATCTTCTTCATAAGCATTGCCTTTATTCTACATTTTATTAAGAGTATATATAGATGTGATAATATACGGAAAATGGAGAATATTTAAGATAAGATGAAGAGTGATGCTACATAACCAAGTAGCTATAAATGTTTCTGCAGCGATACAGGCAAAAGGCACAACCAAGAGCAATGCACAACTAAAATTCTTCAGTACCAACCTTATGGTAAGAGTAAATATAGATCTGATGTGTAGAAAATGGAGGACAAAGGAAAATAAGCTGCAGAGTGATGGTACATGAACAACTACCTGTCAATATAAGTACACTGATAAAGGACAACATGCACTTACAAGAACAATGCAGAGCTAAAAAAATTCATTGGCATTGGATATATTCTACACTAATGTAACCATTCATACAGATCAGATAATTTAGAGCGAACAATTGATAAGCAAGCTATCATGCATACTGCTGTCAGATAATGAACCAGGTATGTATGCAAGTATAGTGATAAAGACAACATGTACTAACAAGAGCAAAGCAGCGGGCAGCATATTTGCGACATCTTGTCGTTCTTTTCAAACCGAAATTCTTCTTCAAGCAGATTTCTTGCAAAAAAAGATCCGTAAGGCACATGCGGAAAAGTAGAAGTTCAAATTGTCATGTGATTTCATAGACAGTACCTCATCCTGGGAACGAGACCAGTGCATAACAATGTTTTTCCATTCAATGTCTTCTAAATTTATCACAGGAGACTTCACCGAAATTCGTTTATAGACTTGCCATCAAAGTGTGATTTCCTCAGGTAATACTAATACTGCTGCAATGCTTCCTTGAAAAGCACAAGCAAGCTTTGCTCGTCATGACTATCCAGATTGACCCTCGCCTAGTTACAACAATGTAATGTAAATCATTGATGTGTTCGATCAGCAAAAAATAGGAAAATAATAACCATGAACAATAGCACTTATACCTAAGTTGGTCAGGAAGATGTGAAAATGGTCTTTGTCTTCACTATAATCTTCCCATGATGGGAATATATGCACGTAGTCCCTAACAACATTGAAAGCATTGTCTTTTAAACTGGGAATAAATGGAATGGGGTTCCAATCTGCAGGAATTGGCCGTCTCTGCAGTTGGGATAGGTCTTCGGCCGGTGGACTTCCTGTACTTTTTGCTGGAGTGGGATTATTCTGTGGTACGGCTGGCGCTATAGCAAATGAAATCGGTATACCTTTTGCTAGAGTGCAGGTCCTGTGTGGTGGGGCTAGTGGTGTGGCCAGTGAAGTATGGGTACAATCTGCTGGAGTCGGTCCTACGTTTTGTGTCACTGGTTGTACAACCAATATAAGTGGGGCGCTATCTGATTTCTCCGGCACCACCACGTTTTTCAAGGACTTTGCTGGTGCTCCTTCGGGTTCGACAATCACCCTATGTCTGATGCACAAGAACAACATTTGAGTAGAAAAACATGGTATGGTGACAGATGGAATATGTATTGATAATGGATGGGCATGGCATCTCGAGTTTATGGTGAGTAAACTAAGCAGATGGCGGTGCAACAAAGTAGAAGAAATGCAAGACAACATATGCAAGATACGCGCAATCAATAAAACCTTGCCAAATTAGAATAGGCACCTTGATGGTTGAACAGGACAGGCCATCTGCCTTTCACTCCTCGAGGTTAGAATAGTCATTAGGATGATATTCTGAACAAGAATCAATAGGTGGGGAGTGTATGAGTTTCATTGCTTCCAGAATGGCACTCAATGCCTTGGTGCCAATTTTGTAAGTCATTGCAGTGTTCCACAATATTCTTCTGATGCGCGGATTCTGATATTCACTGTAATTGCGTATAATATCTGAGAACCATGAAAACATAAATAGTTGTGAGATTATCTTTGTAATGAAGATGATATTCTAATATAGGGGCACCCCTGTAAACACTTGTGTGCTATCACTGGATTCTGATGAGAGAGCTCATGTGTGTTGTAATATGGTGCGTGCATTTATATAATCTGGCACAAGTACACAAAAAAATAGGCTCCAGAAGTAAGGATAGCTGGCAGACGACAGGTTCATAATATATTGTATAGAGAGTTTATTGCCAAACCATGATAACAAGAGCACACAACAACTAGGCAGATCATAGTGTACCTAACAGGGGTACACCATAACCACGATATATAAATCAGGAAAGTGGAACTGGCTTGAAAATACGGTGTTGTATTGCCGCTAGTAATTGAAAGCCTATCGATCATGTACAGGCCAGCTCTATCAGCTGTTGACTGCAGATGTCCCTGCGCCCCTTCCTGACAAGGAACATACTGTACGTACTAAATACAGAATAAACAAAGAGGAACATGTTAAAGAACAGAAGAGGGAAAAGCATATTCTTGAGGTTCCGCTTCATTGCATACAATGTTGGTTGCCCACTCATGATGAATCACAGCGCCCAAAGAAATGCAATTCCATGTTGTCTCTCTATATGTGGCAATTTTGTACAAGAGTCATTAGGATCATATTCTGAACAAGAGTCCATAGGTGGGGAGCGTATGAGTTTCATTGCATCTAGAATGGCACTCAATGCCTTGGTGCCAATTTTGTAAGTCATTGCAGTGTTTAGCTTCAAGAGTGGACTGGTGCTAGTGCGACACAAAGCAGCTACACAGATCATAGTGTAGATATAACGGGAAAACCTTAAGCATCAGAATAAAATCAGCAAATTGGAACTTGCTGGAATATATGTGCTAGTTTCCGGTATGGCTAGAAAGGCTTCGGATACCAGCTCTCTTCAAGTGAAGGTGCGGTACTGTTAATATCAGTGTAACTCTCAAAGGCGACACAACTCCTCGCATTTCCTTGCTATTCTTATAGGATTCAAGTGGGCAGCCCACTACAAATCCTATTCCTATTTTTACAAGATCCTACGAATCAAAGAGGCTTAAAGTTTCCATCACAACCGACCGTATAGACCTCTACCCTGCAAATGTCCCTGCTCATCTTCAGTACAAGGAACATACTGTACTACTATCATACTCTGTCTGTTCTAAAATATAAGTCTTGGTAGAGATTTCCACTATGGATCACATACAGATGTATCCAGATACATTTTAGAGTGTAGATTCACTCATTTTGCTCCATATGTAGTCCATGGTGGAATCTATACAAAGACTTGTACTTAGGAACGGAGAGAGTACATATTAAAGAAGAACGGAAGAGGAACATGGTAAAGAATAGCAAGTAGATTTTGGATAATAAAATGTTGGTTGCACAGTGCCCACACATGATGAACCAGAGCGCATTAAGAATGCAATTCCCAGTTGTCTCTCGACCATTTCAGGCGGTTGGATGAAGATCCTACGTCTCATAACCCATCTTCTTCCTCGTCTCCGATTCTTCCCATACAGAACACCGCACAGGCCGCCGGCCGGACCACCGGCCCCCATCGCCTGTGTTCCTCTGCCACCCCCACCCCCACCCCCGCCCGCATCGAGTTTTCTTCGTTCGGCCAGGCCCCACAACCACCCGAGCCCCTTCGTTCGCACCGATGAACTCCGGCGAGCTCTGAAAATTTTAGTCTACTGTGATTTAACTAGTGTGGAATATAAAAGGGGAAAACCATAAGCATTGGGAGTATAGTGTTGAGCGTGCCATGGCGGATCTGAAGGTGCAAACCAGACAAAGGCAACTTCGCAACCAAGACAAGAAATCAGAGTAAAGCAGTGGTGATCTATTTTCTTGCTGCGATAAATAAGTTGAGCAGATATGAAAGAGTACTACCTTTGGTGCGGCGCCGTGTACGCATCTACTGAGAATTTGACGGTGCTGTGGTAGCGATGGCTGTCGGCGGCGTGGAACCATATCTAGGATGGTAGACGGTGGCGCCGGGGCACGGTGGACGAGACGGTAGTAGGAGCGGCGCCCGCAAGGTGGACGACGGCGGGGATGAAGCGAGAGGACAGGATGCAAGGATCCCGGTCCGAAGCCGTGGATGAGAGAGGTCGATCTCTTGTAATGGATGGCGGCGTCGGCGTATCAGCTCCGGCATGGTGGAGGAGGACGGCGGTGGATGGGGTGGTGTACGGTGGCGGACGGAGGAGGGTGGGGTGGAGAGGGTGTTTTGGCACCCACGGAGTAAGAATGGGGAAAAGGGAGGTAGAGAGGAAGGGGAGAACCATGTATTCAGGGCGCGCTTGTCTCAAATGCGAGGAAATTTACAAACTTAGCCCCCGTTTCAAATTTCTACTACATCATAGCAACATTAGTCGGTTGGGGATAGGACGGTAATCTCCCATACACCGAATATTTGCCGACGAGAGTTTGTTTTTGGCGCCCACTGTGTATGAATATGAATCAGGGAGGGAGTCAATTTCGGCCCAGGACACACTGTGTTTTGGCGCCCACCATTTATGAATCCGGGTGAGAGGCGGTTACATCACATTTGGGTGAAATTACAAACCTACCCCTATCGAAACCTATAGAAATCCAGCAGATAGGCTTTGCGTGGCAGGGATAGGCAGTAGTAATTTCCATCTCGCAGATTTTGGTTTCAGGCGGTTACTGCGACTTTCCCCGCTTCGTTCAAATTTTGCAAAGTGCACGTTACACTCGTGCCAACTCAATTCGAATCCCGTTTGTATTCTATTTTTTTGGGTAGGATCCATTTTCAATTGGAATTACATTCTATATACATCATTTTTTTATATAAACTTTCAAAAGCACAACAAAGAATTTTGCTCGTTTATATGTGTTATATGATTTACAAATACAACGATCTCGAAATCTTAAGGTTGAATTCAAATTTTTTTAACTAGATTATGTTCTACTAAAATGTATGGATTAGTAATATCTACATATTAAATAACATAGATGTGGGTGAATTTATATGAGTATGCATGTTTGATAGATCAATTTTGGTTCGAGTATGGATTACATGTATCATCATCTCGAATTCAAATATTTGAATCCCTTTTTTGTTTACTCCTTTCACGCCCATCTCTCTCGCATGCATGCTCCTTCAGGTAGATATCACTCTCTTATCTCCAGCTCACCCGCACGCTCACTTCATGTTTCTCCTATCCTCGCAAACATGGTCTCTCGACGTCTCCCTTGAGAAGTGTCACACTCTCCCTATCATTATACATTACATGGTTTTCATTATCTCTCACGTCTCTACTGTTCTCTGGTATCACTCGGTACCTAAGCTTTCTTTTTCACCACCACACACACAGTCTCCACACGTCTTTCACTTTGTCTTTCTCTCTATGGGATTCTCTCACACACCCTATATGTCTCTACATATGACTCATACCACTAAAATTACTCTCTCTCTCTCCTGTAGACACAACATTTGTTGCGGTCTCCTTTTCGTCTCCATCCCAGACTGACATTATTCATTTGTTTACCGATCAGACAACCCCTACTACCGTCTCCTTTCTCTCTCTATCACACACAAACACACACACACAACTCCTGCTTCCACTCCCCTTCCCGACTACCGTCTCTCTCTCACACACACAAAACTCTCGCTTTCGCACCCCGACTCGTATTTCTCTCACAAACATTTATCGACTAGCTAACCTCTAGATAGGTTTATACACCCGCACACTCGTGCTTCCACCATCGCATACATGGCTCTCTCCCGCTCCTTGTATCTATGTAGCTTTTTCTTCCCTTCTTGAGACACGCCCTCTCGATCATGCACACACACACTATCACCTCATTTTAAGCTGATACCTATCGCACACACACTCCTTGTGTCTTTGTCACACATGCACTCCGTCCTCCTCCACTCTCCCTCTCTCTCTCACACACATGGACTTTTCGCAACAACTAGCAAGATGCCCATGGGTTGCACGGAACATCAAGATGCATTTGTATCAGTAGTTTATCTTGTGGGGGAAAAGGATGAACGAGAGAAGAGGTGCACGCACACAGTCGGCCTCTCGCTGTCTCGCACACATGAGTGTTATGTAAAGGCGATGTTAACAAATAAACCCTAAAACCCTAGGTGCACGATTGCTGCATTCGCGGGTACCGGGTATGTGGTGGAGCACCTTTGTAGGAATAGTCAGCTCGCGTGATAATTTGATCCGTAGGAGTTGATGGTCGGCAGGTCGGGACCACATGTGAATGACTTGGAGCGCGGTGGCTCGCTAGTTGCCACAGATCGAGTAGCCACATTTAAAATATCGTTTTTTAGCAGGGTTAATAGTTCCGATTTTCAATGGCACGTTATAAGTAGTAAGTAGTTTTTAGAACGATTGGTATGGAGCGAAAATGGAATTCATAGTACTACATACCTCCTTGTCGTATGGTTGTATGGGTTTATGTTGCGAGATGTTGAACCTAGTAGTTCTAGGGCAAATACTATGGTTTAGATTTAGATGCTGGTTTTCAGTAATGAAAATCGGAAGGGGAAACCCTTCTTTAATTAAAAAAACTACTACCTCCATTCTGGTTTACTAGTCCCCATTGTACTTTGGGTCAAAGTTTGTCCATGCATTTACTTGTAAAATGTGAATGGAAAACGAGATTTTGTTATACCCAAACAAAAAAGGACTGGAGGGAGTGATTGCTCTGACACGGACGCGACCTCTCATAGCGTAGGCATTGAACTGGCGCGACCGGCCAAGAGGTCCACACTCGCTGCAGGCCCGGCTGAGCACGCCTCCTTTCCGCGTGCAACCATCTTAAGACTGCCCCGCCTGCCTTCATTGAATCCGTGCATGTGCCGGCAACATGTCCTTCCGTGAGCCGGCAGGCATTTTAGAACACAAAAAATGAATAAAATATAATTAATTTACACATGGTCTTGACTTGTTGTGCTTGCACTGGAAGCAGGAACTAGTAGAGGTTTTTCTTTATTTATAACTCTCCTCACATTTTTTTGGCTTTGAAGTGAATCATGGTTGTGGACATTATGTATGAATGTGCAGATATCTGTGAACATGAGTTTGATGTGGAAGTTCAACTTGGAATGTCGGGCTTGCGCGTGAACTATACCATGTCCAATGCTTCGTCTGTTATTGTTTGGAAAGTAATTGCTGTTATTACATGACCAGAAAAAAATCATTTTGTGCCACATCAGTAGATGCACAGACATCACAATAGGCATGCTGACTGGATAAACATTTGAACCTAACTATTATGAAGGAAATTTTGTATTGACAACAATTTTAGATAGTAGGAGATGCCTAGCCTGCTCTGCATCTGCTAGCTTATTTCTGGCTTCTTGGGTGACAAGAGCATCTGATTGCTCTTTTCGCTTCTTCAGGAACTCAGCTACATTCTCAAGGGCTGCTGCACGCTTTCTTTCAGCCTTTACTAATGCCACGAGGACACGAACAATTGACGACTCCACCTGGCTTATGTGTAATCCAGCATCATCTGGGAATTTGCACCTTGTGTCTAATCCAACATCATTAGGGAACTGGCACCTTGTGTGTAATCCAGCCTCATTTTGGAAACATGATCTCGAGGTTGACCATACTTCCCTCCTCGCAGGAACTGCATCCTGACATGAAGTTACTTCCTTTCTAGATCAATACTCACAGCAACCTAGATCCATTTAGTAGAAGCCAGGTAAACATAACTCGGAGCAGTGAATTCAAAAGGAAAAGAAATATAAAAACAGACTACAAGGTGAGAACACCCACTTCCTACATCAAGCTAAAAACGGAAGCATTAGGACGATTAAGACTCTTCTTATTACACATCGAAGAACACCACACTTAAGAGAAACAGAAACTACAACATATACACATCGAAGAACACGAGGCTAAACGGAAGTAATTTAAAGGGTGTTACTTACCAAAGCTCGTTTTACAGGTTCGGTGCAGCTCATCTTTAACTTGCCACGCTCCTTGAAGATGTCCCAAATATCCCGTTTTTGGTCTTCATTGCTCCTCTGCATGTTCGCACTCGTGGTTTTAAAATCTCAAAATGGCAAGAAAAATATGCTACTAGTAATAATCGCGCATCTTGTGGGCAACATTAAAGCACTCGTCTGCCATGTTAGAGCATCTCCAACAGAATCGCAACGCGCGGCGCTTTAAAAAAGCGTTTACGGTGCTGAGATCGAGAAGTAGATACTAGAGAGTAGAGGATAGTTCTCAGCATAGATAGATAAAAAAAGATAATTCAACTACTCCTCGTCTTCCGACTCCTCCTCGGTGATGTCCTCCTCCGATGTCTGACTGTAGGCATGAAGATACCGATCATTGTCGGATTCCCAGGGCGATGCTGCTCCTAGCCTCATGTTAAATTGAGCGTCCGCTTTTCGCCTACGCTTGTCCTCGCGATAGGTGGCTCACTCTGCCCTCCTCTTATCCCTCTCTGCCCTCCTTTGCGCGTAGAACTCGCGCTCATTGATGATGTCCTGCGGGAAGTGTTGGTGCCACAGCGCCATGGCTTCCTCGTCCATCTCGGCGATGCCGAGACGGTGCTCCCGCCTTCGGTTGTCGAGATGATCCTCGTCGGTGCTAAGCCGCGGTAGAGGCGCGAGCTCCTGCGCCCGCTCCCGCGTCGGCACATTGGGGAAGTTCAATGTTCTATGAGGCCACCGGAGGTGCCACGCCGCCGCGTTGTATGCGAGGGCCGCCTCGTTGGCGGTGTCGAAATTGCCGAGGCCGAGGCGCATCCCGCGGAACCGGATCTCGACGGAGAAGCTGCCGGAGGGGCGCACGTGGACGCCGTGGTATCCCCAAGTTTCCCGGCGATGCAGCGGCATGGTGGCGCGGCGGCGGCGAGGTGAAAAAGAGCGGGGAGAGAGCAGTTGCGAGGCACAGAACGGGGAGAGAGCGGTGGCAAGGCACAGAGGGTGGGAGTGCGTTGGATTTTATAAAGCGCGTTGGACGCCGCACACCAAAACTAGCGCACGCCCGACCACTTTTTCCCGCGCGCGCGATCCTTTCCCGACGTCTCTGCTATCTCTACTCTCTTCTCTACTATTATATTTATTTTATATTTAATATTTAATATATATCTCTACTTCCTTTACTGTCTACTTTTTTTTCTCTATACTTTTTTTCTTGCAATATAGGTCGTCCGATTTATATCTGACAGATAGGAAGGAAACAAATGGGAATTTTGCAAAAAAATACCCATACCCCTCTCCAGATTTGCAAATAAGGCCTTCACTCATGCATCCTTTTCTCCCATAAGATAAAATACTCATAGAAATGCATCTTGATGCGTGCAACGCATGGGCATCTTGCTAGTTCTAAAAACATTTCCATCATTTGCCACACTACTGGTTGCAGATGAAAAACCTACCCAAGCACAGCGCGATACAGGAGCGACGCACAATTACAAGCTGATATTCTGTTGGGCAGTGGAAGCTATAACCAATTACTTTTATGGGAACAATAGCACCTAGGAAATTTAAAGGGTAGGTATGAACAAAATTGGAACTGCACATGTACTGCTAAGTGATTCAATACACACATTACCAATCGAGGAGGAGAACGATGGTCGCGGCGGCCTCTGTGATTCATGGTCGGCAATGAGAGTCAGTTCATTGTCCACGATGGTGGTACTTCTACGCTTGGCATCGGCTTCCGGGAAGCAGATCCGAGACCATGGAAGACGATGACGGGGAAGAGGCTCTGTGTACGACGACGATGGTGGACCGGCTCAAGTGCGGCGTACGAGGTCGTCGATGTGGCAGATGCACTGCGGTGGACGAGTGCGTCGATGTAAAGGGGAGGAGCACGAAGGCTGCAGTGCCGTGGAGAAGTCTATTTTGCGGTGGAGATAGAAAATGGGGAGTATTTAGGTGTACTACTCTGGGTGTCGGGGTGGGGTTGGCTTGGTAGGGTGAACCTGAAGTTACAAAAACAGCCCCCTACCAAGCGTCATCCGTAGGCCTGTTCCATAGGCTATGATGGTAACTTCCCACTGCTCGAATAAGGGTCGCGAGAGATTTTCCCGCCGACCCCAAAATTTTGTGACACTGGACTCCCTGTGTGGCGTGTTGAGTGATTCGGCTAAGCAACTAGCGAGTAGTAGTAGTAAACTCTGCATATTAGGTTTGATCGAAGTCAAACTTCCTAAAGTTTGACCAAGTTTATAGAAAAATATAAACATTTACCATAACAAATATGTATGATGTGAAAGTACATTCAATAATGAATCTAATGGTATTTATTTGTTATTGTATATGTTAATATTTTTTGCTATAAGCTTTCTGAGAGTTTACAAAACTTGACTTTGACCAATGCTAATACGCGGACTTAAATAAAAACGGAGGGAGTACACATTTGTTTTCTTAGTTTGTAGTGAACTAATCATTTGTTGAAATTGTGAAATAAATATATTAGGCCATTGACTTCGAATGTAATGGTCTATACAATTCAATAGTTACAATCACTGTCGAATCCCAAGATGTATACAAGGTCTATAGTACTTCACAACCTGCCCAAACTCACACAATCCCAGTCAAATGAGAATCTAAATGCATTTCATAGTTATTACTTTGTAGGATGCAACAAAAACAACCATAACTCTACATCAGCCATGATAGAAGCAACATTTTGACATATCCCAATGTTTGAATGAAACATGCAGAGAGAGCTTTTGACGATGGAGCAGATAGGGCGGGAAAGATTGTATGTATGTGGACGAGAGAGTAGGAGACAAACCTAATGAGACAGATAGAGAGAGATAGAGAGAGGAAGAGAGAGGAAGAAGTTAGGTCTGTGAGAAAGATGGAGACATGTAATATACATGAGATGCGTGTGCATCTGGATTCTGTATACGTGGAAGGAGAAGAGACAACATGTTTGATGAGAGAGCTGGAAAAACATGTACAAGAGGGGAAGGATCTCGCAGGTTGAGGGATTGACAATTTTGTGCGGGGGAGAGAGGGATTGGTAATTTTGTGCAAGAGAGAGAGAGGGTGGGGGGAGGAGTCAGTCAACTGTCATCACATCACCCTGCTTCCAAATGACCCCACATTCTCTACCGCGGTGTGGTCGCCGTCTTCGATCTGCTCGATGCCCTATTTGAAGATTGAGGTGTTGTGCATGTTGGGGTGCAAAGAAGCACAAGCGAGAGTGGTCGCCATATAACCTTGGATGGGGATGAATTGTGTGCTCGGGGGAGTGTGTGCGTGTGTGTGTGTGTTTTGCTGCGTGTGTCTGTGTGTGTGTGTGTGTGTCAGATATTGAGAGAAAACAAACCTATGGAGAGAAATGGGTATTCACGAAGAGATTGTGCGGGCCTTGAGGTGGGCGGGGGCCGGGTGAGGGTGTCAAAATGTGTGCGTTGATGCATGTGCTGCATGCGATCTTGCGAGGGATGGACAAATCGAGAGAGATGGTTGTTGTGTTACGGATGATCCTCTCTCTCTCTGTCTATCTCTCTCTCTCTCTCACACACACACACACACACATACACACACACAAAAGTCAACTAGAAGACCGTTCTCTCATATATACACAACGTATCGGCATCTGTCTATGTCTCACTCATGCATGATCATTTGCACATTCACACCTCTCTATGTCTGTATCACACACACACCGTCTCCACATTGTCCTTCCGCCACAACACACATATGGAGACATACACACGTTCTCTTTCAGTCACACACACAAAATAAGTACTAAAAAAATAGGGCGCACCTAAAACGTCCAAATCCAAATAAACATGAACTGGAGCTAAATTCAAATATATGGAAATATTGCAGCGTCAAGGACTTTCCCAGAAAAAAAAGTTGAGTAATATTCGAGGATTGTTTTCACACACACAAAAAGGTTCGGTGGATGTCCTTCGAGCGCGACACGGTGACGCACCGTTCGATCGACCGCGTGGCCGCGATTCACGCAATTGCACAGGATTGGCTGTGGTACTAACTTAAAAAAAACTAATAAAAGCGCTGCCTAAGTCTAATGTTTACATGTACTAGTACGGTTTTCTTTTAAGTTTGACCAACCTTATATAAAACTAAAGTAAGCTCCCACACGCGCACTCATCAATATGTCGCCGCCGCCGTTGCACATGCCGGCGCCCGCCTGCTCCGGCCAAAAATTTCTCGCCCATCACCGCCGTGTCGCCGCCATCCCTGTGCCATGAAGTCGAAGGCTCTCCCGCTCACATCTACTACAAGCCCTCCTCGCCATGCCGCCGTGCTGCCAAGCATGCGAGCAACTAGTGGAGCCGCGTCTATGCACGCAACGTACGAAGAGGAGGACGAGCGCGTGCTGCAGCACGCCGACGAGGAGGAACTAGCGTGTCATTGTCGTCTCCGCCCGCGTGGAGGAGGCACGCATGGTGGCTGTCGCGGCGGAAGCCCGTCGCGCGCGCGTCGACCCCGCAAACCGGGTGCAGACGCGGAATCTACCTTCGAGACCTTGAATGTCATGTGGATCCTGCAATCTGAAGGAGCAATTTGGGTCAGTCGACTCATGTGAGCCGTTTGATGCAACATGGATGGCTAGAAGGGCTTCTTCCACCTCTTCTGCCGACTTCTTCCTTTGCTCCGTCGAACTTCTTTCACAAATTGACTGACCCAAATTATACTACTAGTACGAACGTATTAAGTACAGTAGGAACACGAAGATACGAGCAGTAGTACCAACTGCAAGAAGAACAGTAGTAAGACATAGTACTAGTACTACTGTATGTACTAAAGAGTTCAAATAACGAGAAAGAACATAAACATAGTTCTGCTGGGGCCTCAACACAACACACCCTTGAAAATAAACTAAGCAACTAGTCCGCTTGACACTGCAGTAGAACCAGCATGAGTGACGTCACTGCCACCTACTCGGAGTCCGAGTCCACGTCCTTGACTTCGTCCTCGTCCCTCTTCCTCTTCGCCGACGCTTCTTTGCTTGAACCAGACACTGGGCTCTGCTTCTTCATCCAACCCTTGTAGATATTTAAACAAAGCTAGGCATCCATTGCTCCGTACAGGATGTGATCTTCATCTAATGTCTTCAACTCCCATGCATGATGAAACTCGTGATGAGGTTTCTTCAGTTTAGCGTACGAAGGATCAATCATGGCTGCTGCCAGGGTCAGCATTAAAGGTTGAGAGGAGGACCCAGGCTTGCCTTCTGGAGATCGAAGGGTTGGCCTACAACGAGACCTATCCGACGCAGGACGTCCCTGTCCTTCTTAAAGCCTACGGTAACGAATTTCACTCTTTTGTCCTTCAGGAAGTTCTTAAAATCTTCGCACTCAACGTCGGCATGGCATATGTGGTAGACCGAGCAAACGTTATGTACGCAAACCTGAATCACGGCGGGATTCTTTCTCTCTTCGTCCTTTAGATCCTTCTCTCGTCCCAGGACTGTGGTGTACTCAACATCTAGCCCAGCGACCCACTCATCCGTGGAACTGTTGAACATACATAGGAAGCGAGCAAGC
Organism: Triticum dicoccoides; assembly: GCF_002162155.2. Taxonomy (NCBI): domain Eukaryota; kingdom Viridiplantae; phylum Streptophyta; class Magnoliopsida; order Poales; family Poaceae; genus Triticum; species Triticum dicoccoides. The sequence goes on from NC_041383.1 coordinate 117,246,012, forward strand.
CATGCTTTCACCGTTGTGGATCCACGTGTGTAGATGACGATGAACTGATCGCCGGTGATGGCTCTAACCTAGTACTCAGTGGCGACCATGGAGATTTGGGAGGCCATGGATTTTGGAGGAGGGTTAGGAGAAGTTCAACTGTTGTACCCTGCAAAAACTGGGAGCGAACTAATGTGAAAGGACGGGACAACTGGGAGCGAACTGTTGTGAGGTAGAAGATGGCGAGTAGGGCGTGCGAACGGCGTGGGGTTGCTGGCTTGCCCGGTGGATAAATGACTGCAAGCCCCCAAAGAGTTCTCAAGAACTATGCGGGACCCACTAGATGTCATGTCTACTAGACCCATATCGTAGGCCTGACGGTATAGCTTCTGCCTGTTCGCACGCCATGCCGGCGCGTGGATGTAACTTCACTTAATTCCGTCAACCGTCGCACCTCCCACGACCTTCGCCTCCCTCGCACGGTCGCGCCCTTTGAGAGTTCGACCGGCTATAAATGAGCAATTTTTTTGCCTACTCCGCATGCATGATACTCCCTCTGGTCCTTTTTACTCCCGTCAACTGTTTGCAAAGTGTTTGACCAAATTTATACTTTTTTTGAACACCACCTTATATTAATTAACCAGCCATACCAGTACACTCATTCGATACAATATTCACCACACAGGGCGGTACGTTATTTACAAGAATACCATCTAATCTATTCTCAAAGCTATACTTAGAGATTAAGTGTGCCAGCTTATTGGCCGAACGGCTAACCTTTGAGAATTGAAGATTGTTGATCAACTTCGAGATGCTCAACGCTTTCATCTTCAGGTCACACATAGCAGACCTGTTATAGTCCCCTGATGCAAGAGACGCTACCATAAAAGCGCAATCAGTCTCTAAAATTACAGGATTATGAAGAGAAATACCTATGTAGAGACCAGCAATGCAAGCCCTAAGCTCCGCTTCCTTCATGCTTTGACAGGTATCAATAAAATCCCACGACCAAATTTATACTAAAAATATCAATATCTACAATACTGATTATAATGAGTATAAGAACTACGTTTTATAATGAGTGTAAAAATATTGATTTGACATTGTGAATGTTGACATTGTGAATGCTGATTATAATGAGTACATTTTTCTATATGTCTGGTGAAAGTAGAGGTACATTGACTTCACACAAAACTTAAATGCACAATGCAGACTAGTTCCTCCGTCCAGGTGCGTGCCATGTCCTATCTTGTCATCACAACAAGGTTAGCTATTAGAGTACCACTACCTCCCTTCTAGTTTAAAAGGCTCGATTCAAAAATTTCACCTACTCTTAGCAAGATAGTAGAGGCGGTGGAATAGTTTTTGAAGTATGCAAAAGTACTCAACTAATGCTGTCGTTCTTCACAAAAAAAATGTGTTTACCAATGCATGCATGAACACTAGTTACTCCAACCCTCCTCTCTTCTTTAATTCTTTGCCACATCAGCATGTTTGCTATTCTCGTGTGCATGATACCAGCTAAGATACCACCATTATGGCCATCCTTAATCATCGCATGCAATAATTTAGTGCACCTTGAAATATGAACATGTGTGGGGCGTGTATCTCTAGTATATAGTCTTATAAAAATGGCAATTGGTGATGATGGCGTGCCTGCCTCCGTGCAATCTGTGCCGTCCGATCTGAAATGTAAGGCTGGAAGTGAGCCGCGTAATCCAGAGCCACTCAAATGCACTTTTTGCAGAAACACCCCACAGATCGGACAAAATTCTCGGGAAGACATCCGACACATAACAGTCTTGATGTTTCTCCGTCTCGCGCGAAACAGAGGAGTCTTCGGGAATCCCTCTCAAGTTCCTCGTCGGCGGCCCCTCCCATCTCTTCCGCGGCGACCGCCGGAGTTAATTTGCGTGAGGGATCCTCCCACTTGAAAATCTTCAGTTGTAGGAGTAGTTAGCGCCTCACTAAATCGGATTTTGACTACTAAGATTCCCCCGTATCTCTCCTTCTAGATCTGGCCATGCAGGCCGTCGGAGAGGGAGCAATGGCGGGGGTTGCTGTCATGTCCAAGTTTCTTTGCTCTCCCGTCCTACCAGCCCCGGAATGGATTTCATCTGGAAAAACTATGACCGAAAGATGGATAAGCCCAACTCCCGGCACAATCCACGCACGGGACATGATTGAGCGTGACTTTTTCTTCTTCTCCATTGGTGATATTCCACATCAACCCATTTAGAAAGATGGCCATCTACGCCTACGCTCCCGGCCACCCGGCAGGAGGTCCAGGCTTCCGTTGCCAAGTAGGTCAGGCTGTGGGCGCTCCACGGCACTGTCCGCTAGCGCCGTGTGCTGAATGCTGCTGGTGCCTGCGTGTACGCCAACACGAGCCCGAGCAGCATCAACCTGCAACCGGTCGCTTCCTCCCTGTGCTCACGAACAGCGGCGGCGTCCAATGCAGAAGAGAAGTATGTTGTGTTAATTTAGACGAGCCTGCAAGATCTGAATCGTACATATTAATTTGACGAGGACGTGTCGCCTCAGTTCTCAGGTTCCACCGTTCCAGGGATATCCGCTGCCGCCAGTGGCAGCGCAATCACATTGGCACATTGTCTTCCAGTCAGCTGAGTGTCCGTGCTGCTTCCTCGGCATGACGCGCCACTGCTGGCATGCTCGGCCTCCACGCTTTGCTGGGATCTCATCTACAGCTACATGTTGCACATCAACATTTGGTACATATACTTGTATAATTTATTTTGCTTATGATCAGAATTTTGATCACAATAGATCATTAAGTTATCTTCTGCGACTATTGTTTATTGTTGTTCTGTACTCCAATACAGAAGTAAAACTCATTGTTACGCGGGCTAGAGTCAGGGAAACACAATAAGTTGCATGTATACAAAGTTCTTGATAATAGAACTACAAATTTGGACAATACCTTCAGATGAAGCTTGTATGCTTAACATGGTGAGCTCCAAATTTTTGTGAACAAGCATTTCCAATAGTTCAGTGGAACAGGACTGCTACTTTACTACCAGCATTTAGGTGTGTGGTCTGTGTTTCAAATATCTAATGCACTACTGGAAGTTCTATCTATTGCTTGTCCATGCTGTAATATCATATATAATTTCATTGCAAGCACCCAAGAACTGCAGCTCTATCGTTGTTCATGATTGTTGGCATATGCCCTACAAAGAGAATAATTAGTATTTGCCTCATGCATTATGTGCCATACTGTAGTTGTGCCGTATGCTCTGTATTATTTTTGCCGATACATAGCATATTATTATTGGAAAATTTTGTGGCTAAAATTGCTTTATAAATACTGCATTTCTCCCTTTCTGATAAAGTGTTACTTCTATGTTAGTTTATCTTATGTTGCTCTATGTTCATTTCTTCTGTTGACTTCAGATTGCACATATATTCAGATGCATACATATGTAGCTAGCATATTATTATTGGAAAAAGCTGTGGCTAAAATTGCCTTATTAATACCGCATTTCTCCCTTTTTGATAAAGTTACTTCTATGTTAGTTTATCTTATGTTGCTCTTATGTTCATTTCTTCTATTGACTTCAGATTGCGCATATATTCAGATGCATGTTCGATCGCCCTCAAGTTCAGAACCATATTATCATGCAACACCCGGTAGTTGAAATCTCCGCACGCCACAATTTTTCCAGCAATCTGATCATCATGCCGTGTAGTATTTTCAGGGGATACAGAATCGGAGACGCAGCTCTCCAGTACCTTCACTTCTTGATTATATCAAGAAAACTTAGACTAAGTATCTCTTATCTAGGTAGTCAGAGGAATGTCATTACCGTATAAAAGATAAAGAGCTCCAACTTCCCTAAGATATGGGTATTTTGTACTAGCTCACTATATGATGTGATCTGTTCTAAACATGTCCTTCGTGGTATGTGCAATGATTTTTTTAAGTTCTCTTACTGATCATTGGATCGTTATACGTTTGCTAATTGTCCGTTAACTTATGATGATAATTTCATGATACATAGCATACATGTTAAATTGGCATGTGTGCGCACTTTGAAACCAAACATACCTAATCCCTTGATTACACTCCCTCCGTTCCTAAATATAAACCTTTGCAGAGATTTCAGTATGGACTACATACATAGCAAAATGAGTGAATCTACAAACTAAAATGCATCTATATACATCCGTATGTGGTTCATAATGGAGTCTTTATGTCAAGACCCCGACTCGATGTCACATCGATCTAGCCGGTAACACCTCATATCATTTTGCGGCCTCACGCACGGTATCCTCACGGGTGTCGCCTTACCTTTACCCGGGACCGTTTGCGCCTTTTGGCTCACGTATATGATAGTGTCGCTAGCATCTATATGATAAAGAGCCCGGGCTGACATGACTAGTCGTAAACCCAAAGTGGCACAGACTTACAGGGACAGGCATTCATGACCCAGCTTCGAACGTGTCGGTCATCAGCAAGTGGGTCCGGGCTGTAGCACTGGGCTAGCAGGACTCCGGTAAACCGGGCTGTAGCGGGCTAACAGGACTCCGGTACTCAAAGCGTGACATTTCCCCGAAGGGACAGACACAGGAACGAAGAAGGACACATGCCGGCCAGCCTAAGTGTTCCAGAGCAGTAGCAAGCTACCATGGCTCAGCGGTAACACTAGGAGACATTTCCCGGTAAGAGAGGCTACTAAAGATAAACAACTAGATAGTCAGATCCCACACATACCAAGCATTTCAATCATACACACAATATGCTCGATATGTGCAAATACAACGAAGCATCACAACATGACTCTATGACACAAGTACTTTATTTAAGGCTTAGTGAGCCATACATAACATACACAAAGATACGGGTCTCACGACCCAACATACAAGTCATACAGTCATACAAGCCAGCAGCGGAAGTACATTGTCTGGGTACAGACAACTAGTAAAATAAAAGAGGCTTGGAAAGCCTAGCTATACTACGTGGTCCATCACAAGCTCAGGGTCACCACCTGGGTCTTTAGCCTACTCGTTGATGTCAACGTCTACATAGAACCCATCAGAAGGGGTTGCAGCGTCTTCTGTAAAAATGTAGATTATAGCAACATGAGTACAAAGGTACTCAGCAAGACTTACATCAGATCCTACATACATGCAGAGTATCAAGAAGGGTTGGTGGAGTTATTGCAGCAAGCTAGCTTTGACTCTTGGCTAGACTATCCTACGATACTCCAACTTGAAATGGTTTTGCGCACACGAGTCCACTACTCACCACTTCAATACACTACCGAGGATCCGCCTCCGTCTTCCTACGGAAGAGCCATCCTCGGCATTCACACTTATCTTGAGGCTTTTAGTAGTTTCCATTTACTTGTCTATGAACTGTATAGGCAACCAAGTAGTCCTTTACCGCGGACGCGGCTATTCGAATAGATCATGTTAACCCTGCAGGGGTGTACTTCTTCATACACGCTCTCACCACTTACCGTCGTTTACATGACATGTACTCGGCAACCTTCAAGCGGAAGCCCAACGTGGGTGTCGGCCACGACCTACCTAATCACCTAAGCCTCCAGTCCAGGTTTATCGCCTATTCAGGTTCCATCCGCAGGGAGTCCGGCCGAGGTTTCCCATACGGCCCCGAACGATGTGAACAGGGTTCCCGGGATACCTAACGGGTATTCGGTACACCGTGCCACGTACCTACCGCATCACAGCCCACCCCTACGGTCAGCGCTGTCCACGGCCTCCAGTAGGCTACAAACACCAGAAACTACTTGCAACTCCTGGACGGAGAACTAGGGTGAATAAGAAGTCGAGAGGGTCCATTGGTTTCGGGCCCAATGCATGGTAGTAGCTGATTCTTAAATCACACATACAGATCTCAGTGCTTAAGGTCGGCTTCAATGAAACAACCCACCATGTACTCCTACATGGCCTCTCATCGATACCTTTACCAAATCGTGTTCACCACACCACTCTCATTACCGACATAATCATTTCACTCTAGCCCATCACCCAGATGAACCAGACCTGACACGACTCTAAGCATAGCAGGCATAGCAAGGTAGGAACAACACAAACATATGGCTCAATCAACTCCTACACATGCTAGTGGGTTTCATCTAGTTACTGTGGCAATGACAGGTCATGCAGAGGAAATGGGTTCAACTACCGTAGCACACAGCAGTTTGAATCGCGTTGTCTTAATGCAGTAAAAGAGAGCAGGAGCGAGAACATGGGATTGTATCGATATGATCAAATGGTTGGTTGCTTGCCTGATGGTTCGATGCACGGATACGGTTCTTCGTTAGGGTAGTCACGGTACTCCTCGGGGACAGATCCTGTCGTAAAGGATAACGATACACAGGCATCACCAAACAATGTGCAACAATATGATGCATGCATGAAACATGGCAATATGAGTGTGTTGGGCTAATGCAACTAAAGCTACCAACGCTGTCAGGACCCCGACTCGATGTCACATCGATCTAGCTGGTAACACCTCATATCACTTTGCGGCCTCACGCACGGTATCCCCACGGGTGTCGTCTTACCTTTTCCCGGGACCGTTTGCGCCTTTTGGCTCGCGTATATGAAAGTGTCGCTAGCATCCATATGATAAAGAGCCCGGGCTGACATGACTAGTCGTAAACCCAAAGTGGCACAGACTTACAGGGACAGGCATCCATGACCCAGCTTCGAACGTGTCGGTCATCAGCAGGTGGGTCCGGGCTGTAGCACTGGGCTAGCAGGACTCCGGTAAACCGGGCTGTAGCGGGCTAACAGGACTCCGGTACTCAAAGCGTGACATTTCCCCGAAGGGACAGACACAGGAACGAAGAAGGACACATGCCGGCCAGCCTAAGTGTTCCAGAGCAGTAGCAAGCTACCATGGCTCAGCGGTAACACTAGGAGACATTTCCCGGTAAGAGAGGCTACTAAAGATAAACAACTAGATAGTCAGATCCCACACATACCAAGCATTTCAATCATACACACAATATGCTCGATATGTGCAAATACAACGAAGCATCACAACATGACTCTATGACACAAGTACTTTATTTAAGGCTCAGAGAGCCATACATGACATACACAAAGGTACGGGTCTCACGACCCAACATACAAGTCATACAGTCATACAAACCAGCAGCGGAAGTAACTTGTCTGAGTACAGACAACTAGTAAAATAAAAGAGGCTTGGAAAGCCTAGCTATACTACAAGGTCCTTCACAAGCTCAGGGTCACCACCTGGGTCTTTCAGCCTACTCGTTGATGTCAACGTCTACATAGAACCCATCAGAAGGGGTTGCAGCGTCTTCTGTAAAAATGTAAATTATAGCAACATGAGTACAAAGGTACTCAGCAAGACTTACATCAGATCCTACATACATGCTTAGTATCAAGAAGTGTTGGTGGAGTTATTGCAGCAAGCCAGCTTTGACTCTTGGCTAGACTAACCTACGAGACTCCAACTTGAAATGGTTTTGCGCACACGAGTCCACTACTCATCAATTCAATACACTACCGAGGATCCGCCTCCGTCTTCCTACGGAAGAGCCATCCTCGGCACTCACACTTATCTTGAGGCTTTTAACAGTTTCCATTTACTTGTCTATGAACTGTATAAGCAACCAAGTAGTCCTTTACCGCGGACGCGGCTATTCGAATAGATCATGTTAACCCTGCAGGGGTGTACTTCTTCATACACGCTCTCACCACTTACCGTCGTTTACACGACATGTACTCGGCAACCTTCAAGCGGAAGCCCAACGTGGGTGTCGGCCACGACCTACCTAATCACCTAAGCCTCCAGTCCAGGTTTATCGCCTATCCAGGTTCCATCCGCAGGGAGTCCGGCCGAGGTTTCCCATACGGCCCCGAACGATGTGAACAGGGTTCCCGAGATACCTAACGGGTATTCGGTACACCGTGCCACGTACCTACCGCATCACAGCCCACCCCTACGGTCAGCGCTGTCCACGGCCTCCAGTAGGCTACAAACACCAGAAACTACTTGCAACTCCTGGACGGAGAACTAGGGTGAATAAGAAGCCGAGAGGGTCCATTGGTTACGGGCCCAATGCATGGTAGTAGCTGATTCTTAAATCACACATACAGATCTCAGTGCTTAAGGTCGGCTTCAATGAAACAACCCACCATGTACTCCTACATGGCCTCTCATCGATACCTTTACCAAATCGTGTTCACCACACCACTCTCATTACCGACATAAACATTTCACTCTAGCCCATCACCCAGATGAACCAGACCTGACACGACTCTAAGCATAGCAGGCATGGCAAGGTAGGAACAACACATACATATGGCTCAAACAACTCCTACACATGCTAGTGGGTTTCATCTAGTTACTGTGGCAATGACAGGTCATGCAGAGGAAATGGGTTCAACTACCGTAGCACACAGCAGTTTGAAACGCGTTGTCTTAATGCAGTAAAAGAGGGCAGGAGCGAGAACATGGGATTGTATCGATATGATCAAATGGTTGGTTGCTTGCCTGATGGTTCGATGCACTGATACGGTTCTTCGTTAGGGTAATCACGGTACTCTTCGGGGACAGAACCTGCCGCAGAGAGCACCCATTCACAAACATTACCAAACAGTATGCAACAATATGATGCATGCATGAGACATGGCAAAATGAGTGTATTGGGCTAATGCAACTAAAACCAGAAGGGTTTGAACAAATTTGAATCAAGGATTCAAATTTCAAATTCAAATATGGCCTTTTAAAGTGCTTTTCCTTGTTCTGCTTAAAACATCAATTTAACTTGTTTGATCATGCATGAAAATAGTACAGATGGATAGATTGGATTTTTCTGATCATTTTTCATATATAATTTGTCCAATTTGGAGTTACAGAATAAAAGTTATGAATTTTTGAAGTTTAAATAATATTCTGGAATTTCCTGATTTAAATTAAATCCAGAAAATCAATTACTGCGTCAGCCTGACGTCAGTGTGACGTCAGCAGGTCAACGGAACTGGTCCAGGTCAAACCTGACAGTGGGTCCCGCATGTCAGGGTGATTATTTCAATTAAAATTTAATTAAAACTAATCCTGTTTAATTAACAGGGCTGGGCCCCACCTGTCATTGACTCAGGGGAGTCAACCAGGGCCCACCCGTGGTCAAACCCGGGTCGGCTGCACCGGCGTTTAGCCGCTGGCGAGCCCGACGCGGCGGCGGGAGTGGTTTTGGCTATTCCGGCCACCAAATGGGCCGCGGAGATCACCGGAGTGGAGCTGAGGACAAACCGCAGCTCTTGGCGGAGTCCGTTGGGGTCGGGGTGGCCGGAGTTGGCGCCGGCGACGACCTTGGCGGCCACCGGGGTTCGGCCGAAGACGAACTTGACGCTAGAGGGTTCGGTGAGGCTCGTGGAGTAGCTAGCTAGGTGCTGCGGGACTTGGTGAGTAAGATGGACACCATCTTGTGGCCGGAGGATGACCGGGAGCACGTCGGCGACGAGCTCCACGGCGGTGGGTGCGGTTGAGCTCCGGGAGGTTGCTACACGGCTCGGGAGCAAGAACGGAAGGGAGGGGAAGATGGCTAAGCTCACAGTGAGTGCGATGGAGTCCTTGGTGCGGCCGGAGATGGACCGGAGCGACGACGGCGTTGAAGGGGATCTCCGGCGACGGTGAGCTCGGGCGAGGTCAGTGCGGTGGTCTCGGGCGTTGCGAGCGCTCGGGGCTCGGCTGCTCGATGAAGTGGACAGCGGCGGAGCTCCTGGACACGGTGAGACGGCGTGGGGTGGTCGGAGGGCGTGGCTACGGCGAGGGGGTGGCGGCGATGGCGTCGGCCATGGCTGGGGCGTGCGAGGGGGAGGAGCTGGAGAGGAG
>NC_041383.1:117256079-117260456 GCF_002162155.2 Triticum dicoccoides
GAGAGGGAGGCCGATCCACGACGTCACCTGGCGAGGGGAGCGGCGAGGCGGCGAGCAGGTGCGTGGCGCACGCCGCGGTCGCCGTCGGGCACCTGCCTGCCTGCCTGGCCGGCAAGCAGCTCGCTGGAGCGGTGCTGGGCTGGGCCGGCAGGTGGGCCGGGGGCAGGCGCCAGGTAAGCTTTCCCCCTTTTTTTCTGTTTCTGTTTTTATTTAATATATCTGCAACTTTGTTGAATTTAATAAAATACCTAGGCAACTTCAAAAATCACCAAATCACTCCTGGTCCATAGTTGGATTATTTCCAACATGAAACATTTTAGTTTGGAGGTATTTGAGCATTTAAATATTTTATATAATTTTAAATGCCCAAATTCAAATATTTATGAATTAATTCAGAAACCCTAAGATGGGCTAGGAAAATGTGCACCACTTTTGGCAGAGGTTCTGAACCAAGACAAAAATGATGGGCATTTTAGAAGGGCATTTCAGGTTCATTGAAAATTATTTTAGTAAACCCTAGTTGGTTTCAGAGGGGACTGGGGGTTCTGTCATCCCCATTTCAAGTTTCTAATGAAAGAGTAAACATGATGCAACACTCTAATGCATCGACTAGCTAGGGTGTGACAACTCACCCCCACTCAAAAGAATCTCGTCCCGAGATTTGGGTTCCTCCGGGAAGAAGGCGGGGTACTCGAGTCGAAGACGATCCTCCCTTTCCCAAGTTGCTTCATCCTCAGAATGGTGCGACCATTGAACCTTGAGAAACTTGATATTATGACGTCGAGTGGTACGTTCGGCCTGATCGAGGATACGAATGGGGTACTCTCGATATGTAAGATTATCTTGGAGATCAAGCGTTTCGTAGTCCACTCCACGGATAGGATCCGAGAAGCAACGCCTGAGTTGAGAAACGTGGAAGACATCGTGGACTCTGGAGAGATGCGGAGGTAGTTCCAGCTGGTAGGCAACTTCTCCTCGTTTGGCGAGAATGCGAAAAGGTCCAATGTAACGAGGAGCCAATTTGCCTTTGATACCGAAACGATGGGTTCCCTTCAGAGGGGTGACCCGAAGATAAGCCTTCTCGTCAACCTCGAAAGTCATAGCCTTATGTTTTCGGTCATATTGACTCTTTTGACGGGATTGAGCTGTTTTCAACTTTTCACGAACGATACGAACTTGTTCTTCTGCTTCCTGAATCATATCCGGGCCAAAGAATTGTCTTTCCCCGGTCTCTGACCAGTTAAGGGGTGTTCGACACCGTCGTCCATAGAGAACTTCAAAAGGGGCTTTATCCAAGCTAGATTGATAGCTGTTGTTATAAGCGAATTCGGCAAATGGAAGGCACTTCTCCCAATCCATTCCGAATGAGATAACAGAGGCTCGAAGCATGTCTTCTAGAATCTGGTTGACGCGTTCCACTTGACCGCTCGACTGAGGGTGGAAGGCGGTGCTAAAGGAGAGACGGGTTCCCATAGCATTTTGGAAACTTTCCCAAAATCGAGAGGTGAAAAGACTTCCTCGATCCGAGTTAATTTCCAAAGGAACACCATGGAGGGACACTATTCGGGAGATGTATAAGTCTGCCAGCTGACTAGCGGTTATACTCTCACGAACAGGTAGGAAATGGGCTACTTTGGAAAGACGATCGACCACGACGAAAATAGCATTATTCCCTCTCTTGGTCCTGGGAAAACCGGTAATGAAATCCATGCCAATTTTATCCCATTTCCATTCAGGAATAGCTAGGGGTTGAAGGGTGCCAGCAGGCTGTTGATGCTCTGCTTTTACACGACGACAGACGTCGCAATTAGCAATATACTGAGCAATTTCTCTCTTCATCCTAGTCCACCAGAACCTCTGGCGTAGGTCCTGATACATCTTAGTGCTACCGGGATGAATGGTGAGAGGAGATTCATGAGCTTCCTTAAGGATCAATCGCCTCAGGTTTCGCACTTTGGGAACCACTAGTCGATTTCCGAAGTATACGACCCCTTGATCGTTAATGGAGAAGCAATTCGCAATTCCTTTCTGAATGTTTCTCTTGATGCGGGAGATTCCCGGATCTACCTTCTGTGCTTTGATAATCTGATCCGTAAGGGTAGGTTTTGCCACCAAGGTGGAAAGAAAACCTTGAGATACAATGTGAAGGTTAAGCTTCCGAAATTCCTCATGGAGAAGCGGTTGACTTTGTTGTAGCATCAGATTGTTACAATAAGATTTACGACTTAGCGCATCAGCCATGACGTTGGCTTTCCCTGGGGTGTAGGTTATTCCTAAGTCGAAGTCTGTGATCAATTCAACCCAACGTCTTTGCCTGAGATTTAGATCCGGTTGGGTGAAAATGTACTTCAGGCTTTGGTGATCAGTGAATATTTCGCAACGGTTACCGAGGAGGTAATGTCGCCAGGTTTTAAGTGCATAGACTACGGCTGCAACCTCTAGATCATGAGTGGGATAATTCTCCTCATGTGGGTGCAATTGCCGTGAAGCGTAGGCAATTACGTGTCGATCTTGCATGAGAATGCAACCTAGTCCTTGTCGCGAGGCGTCGCAGTAGATAACAAAGTCCTTGGAGAAGTCTGGCGGTACCAGTACGGGAGCAGAGGTCAGGCGTCTTTTCAGTTCCTGAAAGCTGTGCTCACATTGTGGAGTCCACTCGAACTTCTTATCTTTCTTGAGGAGTTCGGTTAGAGGTTTGGCAACTTTGGAGAAGTTCTCGACAAAGCGACGACAATAGCTCGCTAAGCCCAGAAAACTCCGAACTTGCTTGACCGATTCAGGTGGAGTCCAATTAAGGACGGCTTGAACTCGCTCAGGGTTAACAGCAATACCTTTACCAGATATTACATGACCCAAATAGGTCACTTCTGACAACCAGAATTCACATTTTGAAAATTTGGCATAAAGGCGACGCTCTCGAAGTTTCTGCAACACTAGCCTTAGATGTTCGGCATGTTCTTCCTCGTTCTTGGAGTAGATGAGTATATCATCGAGGTAAACCACGACGAATTTATCCAAATACTCCATGAAGATTGAGTTCATTAACCGAGAAAAGGTGGCTGGAGCGTTGGTTAATCCGAAGGACATGACGGTGTACTCGTATTGTCCATAACGAGTAACAAAGGCCGTTTTAGGAATGTCCCCGTTTCTGATTTTGATTTGATGGTAGCCCAACCTCAAATCCATCTTGGAGAAGACTGAGGATCCAGCGAGCTGATCATACAGGTCGTTGATCCTGGGAAGCGGATATTTGTTCTTGATTGTGACCAAATTGATAGGTCGGTAATCTATAACCATCCGGTCCGTACCATCCTTCTTCTTGACGAATAGGACGGGGCAAGCCCACGGAGAAGAGCTAGGTCGTTTGAAACCCTTTTTCAAGGACTCATCGAGTTGTTTCTTAAGTTCGGCTAGTTCTAGGGGTGCCATCTTATAAGGTCTTCTAGCAATCGGAACGGTTCCTGGAATGAGGTCTATTACGAACTCAACATCCCTGTCAGGTGGAACACCTGGCAATTCTTCTGGGAAGACATCCGGGAAGTCACGGACTACCGGAACGTCCTCAAGGTCTGGCAAAGGGCTGGCGTTAAGAGAATATAATTGTCGCTTGGCTATTCGGGTCAAGACATTGACTATCTTCCCCGAAGGATGGGTGAGTTGAACAGTCCTAGAGAAGCAATCAATTTGGGCATGATGAGCCGACATCCAGTCCATACCCAAAATGATATTAATATCTGAAGATTTAAGGGCTATCAAAGACGCGAGGAAAACAAGTCTGTCGACTTGGATTTCATTTCCATGGCTTACTCGAGAAGTTTGCCATTTGGATCCCGGAGTTTGAATTACCATAGAGGTTGGCATATCACCGAATGCGACGTTATGCAAATGAGCATAATTTTCAGATATAAAAGAATGAGAGGCTCCTGTATCGAAAAGAACAGATGCCGGGTGGCAATTAACAAGAAGCGTACCGAGAACGACGTTGGGATCCTCTTGAGCTTCTTCGGCAGAAATACAATTGACATGGCCACGTGAAGCGGTGACCGGCTTGGCGTGGAATATTTTTCCTGTCGGCTTGCCACGGCCAACAGCTTTAGCAGATTGATTGGGGTTGGTCTGGGGACACTCACGCATATAGTGGCCAGATTCCCCACACTTGAAACAAGTCACGGAACTGGTACGTGGAGGAGCATTGTTAGTTGGACCCCCATAGGGCTTGGCTGGAGCAGACTGTTGAACGGGGCGAGGCGCCTGGAAGGATGGCCTCGGTGTAAACCTGGGTGGCAGGGCGGTGTTGGGTACCCACACGCGGCGCTTCTGAGGACCAGCACCGGATGAGGAACCCATATCACGGCCATGCTTGCGTGTTGCGTCATA
>NC_041383.1:117260466-117417615 GCF_002162155.2 Triticum dicoccoides
TTTCTGTTTTTATTTAATATATCTGCAACTTTGTTGAATTTAATAAAATACCTAGGCAACTTCAAAAATCACCAAATCACTCCTGGTCCATAGTTGGATTATTTCCAACATGAAACATTTTAGTTTGGAGGTATTTGAGCATTTAAATATTTTATATAATTTTAAATGCCCAAATTCAAATATTTATGAATTAATTCAGAAACCCTAAGATGGCCTAGGAAAATGTGCACCACTTTTGGCAGAGGTTCTGAACCAAGACAAAAATGATGGGCATTTTAGAAGGGCATTTCAGGTTCATTGAAAATTATTTTAGTAAACCCTAGTTGGTTTCAGAGGGGACTGGGGGTTCTGTCATCCCCATTTCAAGTTTCTGATGAAAGAGTAAACATGATGCAACACTCTAATGCATGACTAGCTAGGGTGTGACACTTTACAAAGTCTTACATTTAGGAACGGAGGGAGCATAATTTATTATTCCGTAGCAACGCACGGGCAGCTAACTAGTGTTTTTAATGACTTGAGACTATACCTAGACCGGCATGCAAGATGACTTATTATGCACCGTTTCCCATACCTGCAGGAAGCCCGTTTGTCTCCAAATCTTTTCCTCTCCATGTGTGGAAACAATATGCCTGCCAAACTCTCCTTATCCCTCTGGCGGTCCCACCACTCCACCCCGTGTGAAGAAATCTGCATGCATGACTCTCCTCCCCCCACGCTCATCCAATCCGTTGTGACCAGCAATATTTCCACCCCTTCGCTCCCCCATAATTTACTCCAACAAATATGCCCACGTAGCTTTTAATTAACTTCAGGTGCATTGAGTCACTTACATATGGGCCCAACAGGGGACTGGCCCACATGCCAGTGACGCATTTGGACCTGCAGTTAAGTCAGTGCACCTCAGTCCATATCTTACGTAGGTGTTCCATTGCTCGCTATAAATACTGCGCCTCCCACAACATCGCTATCTCCTCCCCCTCACGTTCACATTCATTGCTATCTCCTCCCCCTCCCTCTCATGTTGACCACCATGGCATCGCCCCTCCCAAGCCCTAGCAACCCCTCGCTGCACCGAGTGGACGGTCACGCGTCGCCATTTTGTTCCTCGCCGCCACTAGTCGAGGAGGACGCGGTGGTGTTCCACTCCTCGCCGCTACGCGACGCATCACTGTTCCGTTCCTCGCCGCCACTAGTCCAGGAGGACGCGTCGGTGTTCCGCTCCTCGCCGTGACGTGACGCGTCGCTGTTCCATTCCTCGCCGCCACTAGTCGAGGAGGACGCGTCGATGTTCCGCTCCTTGCTATGATGCGTCGAGGTGGACGCGTCGGCATTCCCAATCTCACCAGCACGCGCGTCAGAGGACGTGTTGGCTCCCCGCTACGAGGAGAACGCCGCGCCACCCGCCGATCCCCCCAGCCTTGAGGAGCTTTGGAAAGAAATGGATGTCGCCTTGTGGGAGGCTTTGCCTCCAGCAGAGCGCGCCAAAATAGAGGCGGAGAAGAAGGCCGAGGAAGAGAAGCGCACCGCGGAACAAGCTGCCTGGGAGGCCTATGTCGCGTCTGGGAGAGTCAGGCAATTGGCTCTTTGGCAGAAGGCTCATGCGAGGGCCATGAGGGTGGCGGAGGACGCCCGTGCCAACGCCCTGAGTGCAGTCAGGCCCAATCGCCTCATCTACGCTTGGCGGTACGTGGACCGGGTGCACGCTTCCAGCGAGGAGGAGTACCTGTTGGCGCCGGATCACCACACCGGTGAGATCGCGCTCGCCCACCGGCAAGCCGCCAATCAGCACCTCTCGAGTTGCAAGGCTGAGGAAGAGGCGTTGTGTCGGCGCGCTGGGAAACGGCCGCGCACCAGGGCACTGGTGGCGCACCGCAAGCGCTCCTGCGAGCGCCATGGCTTTTAGGAGGAGTATAATTTTTGTTTTGTAAGGCGATCTCATTAGTTTTGGGACACAAATGATAAATCCGGAACGTTCAGGAATTTTTAGCGTCCTTAATTAAGTATGTCAAATGGAAAGTTTGGAAACCTTGTTTATTCGTACGCATTTTGCAAGTACGTGCATATAGCACAAACTTTACTATATACTATCGGACAACACGTCTCTCTCGATATATGCTTGCAGACTATGCTACTCCCTCCGTCCAGGTCAATAAGTCATCTTTGGTTGTGCACCGTGACCAAGAAGGAGGGCAGACTTGTACACCTAGACGGAGGGAGTACTACTATTACTTATGTACGCGCAAATGCACGTTTTAACATTATGATGCGGTTTTTGTAAAAGTAGAAAAACAACACTAGTCAAGCTTGTGAAACGATTCAATGCAAAACAAATGCAAAAATGCTCGTTTGATTGTTTACTTTTAGCTTCCTTCTCTGTGGTTATTTCTCTGTCGTACTTTGTATGGAGTATCTCACTGGTTGGAAAGGCATGCAAATTCCCAAACCGCTTCCTACACCCTGTATCGAATTTTTTGCCTAACAAGTTGTGCCGTGCAATTGGAATTCCAACTTGAGTACTACTACTAGTAGGAGTACCAGGGGCCAGTTCTTTTAGGCTTCTAGATTAGTAATCCCATAACTACTACCTCCGTCTTGGTTTATTGGTCCCCATTGTAATCTGTGTCAAATTTTGATCATAAATTTAACTAATGAAATGTTAGTGCATGTCACATGCACTACTCCATCCGTCTAGGTGAGTAAGTCATCTTAGGTTGTGCACCATGACCAAGGAGGAGGAGAAAACGAGAAACGTTAATGTTTATTTGCTAATTAATAGTATTGCATGCAATGAACTAACCATTGCATGTCGTGTTTGATATCTCAAGTCATTAAAAGCATGCACACTCTTTATCTCTTATTGGTTGATATGTCATGAAACAAGAAACGAGGTAGAAGTTAATGCACCGCGCCTATGTGTTTTGGGATTATTTGGTTTTCGTAGGATGACTTACACACCTAGACGGAGGGAGTAACATTTTATCAGTTAAATCTTTGGTTAAAATTTAGCACAAATTACAATGGCGAGGAATAAACCAGGACGGAGTAGTAGTTTATAAGCCCAAATAAATGAGTGAGGCGCCTTATTGTTAGGCTCCACTATGACTAGTCTTGTGGGAAAAGCTGGGGAAACCGCCAAAAGAACTGGCCCTAGGAGTAGTAGCTGGGGATCGAGTGTGCAAGATGAACCGAAGAAAGTAAATGCAGAGAGATGAAATGCAAAAAAGACGGAGGGATGTGATGGTTGCTTGTCCGTTTATTTTACCAGGCCACTTATTACTGGGAGTGGTTGGGTTTTGTGATATGACGGCTTTACTGCCGCGCCACGAGCGGGGTGAGAGGTGAGACTCCCATGCAGCGCCGCCCTCTACACTTGTACTACATCGGTCGTGGTTTATTAGTCCCCCATTGTATTTGACTGAAGATTTAACTGACAAAATGTTAGTGCATGTCAACAAAAACTATATCGTTGGATTCGTATTTGAACATAGTTTTGAATGATATAATTTTAGGTGACATGCATCAGCATTTATCGTACTATATATAATGTTAGTTCAATTTTTGGTCGTACTAATCTATAGTAGTAAGGTGCCCGTGTGTTGCACTGAAGAGTGAAATGCATTAATCGGGGAGTTGTTTATTTTGACAAAGGATGTGGGGGTCATCTCATGTGTACTGGGTATCGATAGGTTTCTTCGGATATTATTTCATCTCTAGAGCTCACAAACATCCGGATGAAATAGATAAAAAGGTATCTTTTGCAAACAAAAGCGTTCAACTGTTCAACCTGCATCCAAAACTTGTGAAGAAATAACACTTATTGTGCTTTGCAAGAAATGATCTTTAAGAATTAGTTTTTGAGTATCGATTGTTATACATGTTGGCTACAGATGACATGGCACTTTCTTATAGTCAACAGTTGGCTATACTATTAAGTAATATTAACCATGCCCTTATACACCTAGACGGAGGGATTAAATCAGGATGACTTGCAAGGGGGCAGAGGAGATGTAAGAAATGGTTCATCGTAAGTCTTTCACCAGTACTGTAGTAAAAATTCATACATGGAAGATTCTAGACTAAACCATAAACGGATACACTTTTATTCATGCGCGATACTCTAATAGAGCAAGATCCTGCATGGAAGTCTCCACATGCTTAGACAGTGGATTACATTGAGCGAAGACTAATGATCAACATTTAACTTGATAATGCGTATGTCCAGGTGAACCTCCTTCAAGTCCCCATGCACCGCGTCGGCGGGGTAAAGGATGCCATGGGTTTTCCAAGTCCACATTGGCGGGATAGTCCCAGCTCCCCAGAGTCCAAGTCCGTTCGATGAGGCTGGTGTCACCGCCCATGTGACCCGGGGGGTAGTAACACTGACCACGCACTCGTACATCGGCCTCGTTTCAGTGTCAGCGTCAGCGGCGTCGCCCCTGACGCACATTACAGAGATGGGGCGATGGAAGCCAGCCGTCCCCGTCAACTTAGTAGGCCCACAAGTCAGCGGCGGTAACGTTTTTTCCGCAAAATACAGAGGCCCTTTTGGTGGGTCCCTAATGTCAGGTGGAGGAATCATTATTTTGCGCGTAATAAGGAGGCATTTCCTTCCGTGTGGCCATGGACCCAGCTGTCGGCCTCTCCACGTACAATCCACTTCAGATGCATGTCGGTTGTTGACCATGTTGACCAGGCCGCGCTGAGAGCACCAGGGCGGTAGACGACAGCCAGGCCTAGGAAGGGAACGAGACGAAGGCAGGGAAGACACTGCAGTTGTTTTCCACGCGGAGGGGATACGACTGTACGAGGGTTTACTGGTTCGTATGCCGTCGCCGAAGAATAACAGCAGGTGTGGGTGAGTAGAGGGATGGCTAGGCCAGCGATGGAAGTACGGTGGGGCGGTGAGGCCTGCGCGGCAGCACAGCCGGCCGCGGGTAGGAGGGAGCAGGCAGTCTCGCCGGCGCTTGTTTGAGCGGCTGGAGCAGGAAGACCAGACATTGAAGAAGCACGACGGCCGTTGGATGGAAATCCAACAGTCACTGCTTGTGCGTCAACCTTTTTTTAGGAAAGCCTCAAATCTGTGGAAAATAGCATACAACCCATCTGCCATTATTTCTAATAATTTACAGCCCATTTGCTAATTCTTAAGGGTTTTTTTGGAGCCCATATTCTTTTTGTTAGCATTACAGCCCATATTGTGGCCACGGTTAAAAAATTATATTAAATTTTGCATATTTCGGTGCGGTCCAAACTGTTTTTAATCCTGAAATTTCGAGTCACATTCAAACTAATTTTAAAATTAAATGTATATCAATATAAAGTCCAACAAATTGTCCACACATAAAAATCAATGCAATATAAAATCTCAAAATGAAAAAAATAAATTTGAAACTAATTGCCGGTTTGATGTGTTTTAAAAATGTACAACCCATTTCTCATTACTGATAGGCTATTTTCTCGGCCAGCCGAATGAAGCTCTCCTCGTCTTGAAAGATTTGCAGCCCAACATGCCTGACAAAGCGACTTACTTGGCAAATCACAAAAAAAACTGGGTTATGGCCGTGGACCCAGCTGTCAGCCTCCCCATGTACAGTACTCTTCCGATGGAAGTCGGTCGTTGACCACATTGACCACGCCGCGCCGAGAGCACCACGGTGGTGGACGACGGTGAGGCCTAGGAAGGGGACGACACGGAGCCGGGGAAGATGCGGTAGTGTATGCCCACGCATAGAGGAGTATGAGGGTTCACTTGTTCGGCTGCGGTCTGAGGCTGCCGTCGCCGCGGAATAACAGGGGGCGTGGGTGAGTGGAGGGATGGCCTAGCCAACGGCGGGAGTAGTAGGGGGCGGTGAGGCCTCCGCGGCATCATAGCTGGCCACGGGAGGCAGGAGCAGGCAGCACGACCAGCGCTGCTTTGGGCGGCTGCAGCACGATGGTCGTTGGATGGACATCATACGGTCACTGCAGCTAGAATCGTTCATATTGACTAAGTTGACAAAACCCTCCGTCCCTGTCAACTTAGTGGGCCCAGCTGTCAGCCTCTCCACATACAGTATACTTCCGATGGAAGTCGTTCCTTGACCACGTTGACCACGCCGAGTTCCATTGCATGCATGCGTCCATCGGCGTGGCACGTCCCCACTGTCAGTTTCTCACGTACAGTCATCTTCGCAGCGATAGCCTGGCCGGCGGTGGGGTAGCGCTTCGCAGCGATGCATGCTAAGCAGAGCCGCTAGCCGCCGGAGGCCGGACCAGGCAGTCCCGGCGATGCTAGAGGAAGAGGACGAGAGATTGAAGGTGCATGCCGGCTGTTGGATATAAATCCAATGGCTGTAGATGTCACAATCATTTGTTGACCAAGTTGACAACGCCCTGCGTATGCTTCGACCTATTGGCCCACATGTCAGCATGCAAAAATGTGGCATATATTTAACCCATGTTTTCTAGAATGTACAGTCCATTTGATGGGCTGGGTGAACAAATAATTTCACATCAATCAGGCCCATTTATATTTTCTAAGAAATCCCAGCCCACTTGCACTTCCTTGAAATACACGAATTAGCTGGGCTCGTTATATTTTCTAAGAAATCCCAGCCCATTTATACACGAATCCCAGCACATGTCGAGAAGCACTAGCGTTGAGTGAGGACCTGGACCTGGAAAGAGTACATATTGCTACTGACTGTCTGAGAGTCGTCCGGGATATCGAAGCACCAAAGAACCTTGGTGGACATTGTATGGTGTTTCATGAGATCAAAGAACGAAGCAATTTATTTAGGGCTTGTCTTTTTAGTCATGAACAACGCGAATGTAATGAGGAGCCTCATAGACTAGCACTTATGGCTACGCCTCTTGATATAGGTAGACATGTGTGGCTTGATGCACCACCTGCTCATTTATGTATCCCTGTAAGCATTGAACTTAGGCAATAAAGTGCGGTGTGATTCTCAAAAAACAAAATGCTGGGCTCGTTATATATATAATTTTATGTTAGAAGGAGCAATTAATATCAAAGAATAAACCAGAGAGGCACATTTTTTTATATATATTTAATAAATTAACAAGTTATTGCTCAAAATAAAAATGAGCGCGTTATTATTAAATTGGTCCTTAAAATCTTTGCAAGCTTTTGTACGCAATCACTAGTATTTTCCTTGCCTGTGAGTCAAAAACAACCAGGATTTTCCTTGCCAACTTCCGTTAAACATTTACTTTTATAAGTTAATAACACGTGGGATGTTTTTATAATGTATATAAAAGTCTCTATAAAATATACGATAATAGTAATAATATAAATATATATAATGTGGTTAGAAGGGAAAACATAAATTGGACACAACATTATTATTCTTATATATAGATAAATATAACAGAGACCTGCGTTTTGTTAAAAAATACATTGGGCTGCCGATCTTTAAGAAAAAGCCCATAGGCCGGTATGGACCTCAAAAATAAGTTGAAACCACTATCTTCGTATGTCGTGGGCTACGCATGTTAAAATACAAAACCTAGGCCTAGTTGGTACTTGTTCGCCCTCTGGAAAAAAATGATACCAGATCCCTGAGCGAACTGGATTAAAGAGGGGGCCGGCGGCACGACTGAAGAAGCACATCAGGAGCGAATTTTTTTTCTTCAGTGGATGGCTCTCGATAGCATCTTTTTACTTGCCTCTGCACCGTACAACTTGTATTTTTAGCCTCCAAGTCTGTCGTGGTGGACCAGCAGCCCATTTGCTGGCCGGGCCAACCTACAGAAACCAGCACTCGATTTTTCAACAAGCCCCCAAAACAATGTAGTACTATGTTTGTTTTGAGGCCGAAAACATTACGGCAAGGGTTGAGCAGGGGACAGGGGAAGACAGAGTAATAAAAAGATTAAAAAGAGCTGATGCACTGTTGCTACCCTAACAAAGCAGGTGCAATTCTCCTTCGGCAGAAGGTGTGCCGTTGACACCCACACGTCACATACCCCACAGTAGGCAGACTAACAAGTTCACACACAAATACAATAGAAAATGTAAACATTCGTATTAAACTCAGGTTGACAGGACACGTTCATATTCATAACCAACACTCACTATCCACAACTCAAAAGATTCGTATATACACAAGCTCGGCATATCTATGCATCCAAATTATTGATAGATCACACGACAATATTCATGCATAATTCACAAAAAGATTTAGATATACACATGTTCAGTATGTTTATGCATCCAAATGATTGAGATCACAGCCAATATGATCCATGGACGAACTTTAATTACCTAGGGTACAGAATGGTAAATGGTGTTCAGTCAGAGGTACTTCTTGCTAAAATTAGTTCTTGTACGAGTAAACTTTCGAGTACATAAGAGGCAGCACAGACAATCTGAACTTTGCTTGGTGAGAAAGGATAGAAAGACAATAGCATTTTGATGTCATGACACTACCAAGATTCCCTCCCTACTCCACCACATGTTTCACCTCCAGATACATATATACACATACATGATTCATCATAGGGTGCTACTAAAGATTTGTTTAACTCTGACGGGAAAATTAGGCAGCAATAAAATAGTGCTACTTAAGTACTCCTGATTAATTAAGTGACCTTGCAGGAGAGACGACAGAAGTGGAAGGGCTCCCTGGAGGATCGTCTCACATGTAAGGGAGACATTGTCGGAGCCCTTGAATGGCCTTGACTGAGGCCTCGGCTTCAGCAAGATCAACTTGGCACTGTTGATCGTGTAGAGCTGGGTCACACATGCATCGAGAATCCGGTTAATTAGTATGATGTGTCGCTAAGCCAAGTACTACTATGCTGCATTTCTCTATCTATCTCTACTCTATTATCTATTACTCTTATACTCTTACAAAAAAACAGATTTGGTGATCTTGTTGTTAAGTGCATCTCGATGTTACGTGCAACGAACGAGCATCTTGCTAGTCTTCCAAGTAAATTAAGACTAGTAGCAACACAGCAATACAACACCACTAGCAAGATGTTAGGATAACATAGGACGGTACCATCGTGTGATCTTCATTTCCTCCTCCTCCTTCTTATTCTTCTTCCTGTTCATGCTCTGTTTCTCTTTATCCTCACCAGTTGGTGAAACCAAGTACATGATTGGCCTTCTAGTTCAGAATTGGTTTTGTCAGTGAGGGAGTACAAGTGTACTAGTAAAAAAATAGCATTATTTTCTCATGGCAGTCGGAAAATAGAGATGAACACATGCATTAAATATCATTCTTACCTAAAGGAAGGTTATGGCGCCAATATGGATGATGAGGATTGGAACACAGATCTCCCTTTGTGCAGTTCCACCGAAATGAACCAACTGTTCCATTCTGACATTCCAGTTAAACAACACAAAAGTCACTTCTTTTAAGAAGAGTTTTGTGCAGTGCACCAAAAGGTCACAACAGCAACCAGGTGAATTGAATATCCCTGTTTGCACAAAAAGGTACAGAGGAAACAGTCAGAGTCTCAAACAATTACAGGCAAAAACATTTGGCTAAACTTGTCGTGGCTTATAACAGTGGCATGGCTTCATTTTTACCAGGGACATTAGATTAAGAACAACTAAATATTTGGTATAAGGGCATGGGACAGTGGATGCACCAGCAGTCCAGCACCATGTACGTAAACAGGGGCATAAAGTGCTGATTCATACTTTGTTCCCCCGAGAAACAAACATCCAAGAAACATATCTGGGTTGGTCCCATTTTTGTTCACTCCAGCCACCTACTCCTATGTGTGGATAGCAAATCTAGTCCTCGTCATACCACTATGTACAGCGTTACCCCTATATTTCCCTTTTCGACCAAGATATCGGTTGGATGACCAGTCTATACTACTTTCACCCCCTTTCCTTCCTGTTTGTACAAAGTCCGATGTACATACTAAATTCCCCCACCCCCACTTTATTTCTTGTTTGAACCAAGTACTCCCTCCGTCCGGAATTACTTTTCATCAATATGGATGTGTCTAGAACTAAAATACATATAGATACATCCATTTCAATGACAAGTATTTTCGGACGGAGGGAGTACAAGATTCGACTCCATGAAGTAGCTTTACCTCTAACAATAGAAGAAAAAAAATACTAGGTGACATTGGACCATCCGATCGAGAGGGGCTGAGAGGTAGAAAATGATGCACATGCAGCGACGTAGCGAGCTGGGGAGGTAGAGTTAAGGCGGTTTCGAACGAAGATATACCTGAAGGTCGTCGGGATGTGGATAGGTGGGCGGCGGGAGGCCAGATCCACCCACAGGCAACGAGGAAGGTATCGGAGGACCTCCCGTGCCGGCGCTCGGCCAGAGATAACGGTGCGGCCGGCAGTGGGTTTCCTCCCTCGCTGTCGACGACGGCCTAAACGCTGCCCCTCCTCCCCTTCACCGGCGGAGGGGGATACGTCCGGATCTGTAACCAGCGGTGAGGATAGAAAGCCAGTATTTTTTGAAGGGAGAAAGACAGTGCTACTACCCCTATCGTGTTTAGATCTGGAGGGGATGAGAGTGTGTGAATAGAGCAACCCTAGCAAGCAATCGCGGAGGCTCCGGCCTATATATACGTAGTGGGGTAGTTTTCCTTTTTCACTCCATCAAAACAATCATTTAAAATTGTGTACTACTACATGCTAGGTCGCGGTTTTTTTTAGTTGTTGAATGTTTTTTGAGATAGCTACCACTTGTTCCGAGTGGTGTTACGGTGTGCCAGGTCGCACTTTGTATCGTTCAAGTCTGGTACTACAAGTCCCTCCATTAAATGAACAACCACCCCCTCGTCAAAATTGTGAACAAGCCCACGGCTAAAGTTATCGGAAACATGGGTTGCCCCAACATGCATTATTATTTATATTTTTTACTCCACATGTCATAGACACAAAAATAATGTGTCATAGACACAAAAATTGTGGCAAGATTCCCTTAGGCAAGCCAAAGTGTGTCTAACAATTTGAGCAATTCAGGTTAGGCAAGTGTGGCAAGTGTGGGAAAAATAATGTGGCAACATAAGACAAACATAGTCACAATCCAAACAGCCCCGTAATTTTTTGTGACATGCATGAAAATTTGGTTAGTTAAATTTATAGTCAAAATTTGGCAAGGTGCATCAAATCAACACATGCAAGTATCAAAAGGAAAGTCACGACATGCATCGATGCGTTGTACTCCCTCTGTTTCCAAATATATGCCTTTTTAGAGATTGCAACAAGTGACTACATACGAAGCAGAATATGTCTACATACGAAGTAGTCCATTTGAAATGTGTAAAAAGACTTAGGCTGGCCATAGTGGGGGTAACATAAGTAGTATCATGCACTTGGGTCTCGCAAACATGCTTATGTGGCAGGCAATTAAAGAAGAGAGAGATGGTTATAGTAACATAGGTAGATACCGTAACAAAATAAATGTGATGCTACTATGTGTCATGCATGTCAATAAATGAGACCACCTATGATACTAATCTACGATACTATGCACTATAGAGATAAGTAACATAGACTAGTAACATATGCATGTTACTAGTCTAAGTTACTCCCCACTATGACCAGCCTTATATCGAGTGCAGTGCTTTGATGTGTCGCGTCAACTCGTACAAGACTGAGTAATTTTATTACTACAACGCCCTCTCCCTCGCGGACTGAGCTCCGGTGCCTTAACTGCACCTGCCTTTGGCTGCATGACAGGAGGGCCAACCACCTGTTGGGCCCACCAGTCATAGACGCAAAGGCAGGAGCAGTAAGTAGAAGCTTTTGCTACACGCTATCCCTCCCGCACGAGGTGGACGGACATGCAGCAGTGGATTCGATACTGTAGAAGTAGGAGTAACATCATTGTTCGTCTTCTCGAAGAGGCGAAGAGCCCAGCGCAACCCGAACATGGCAGTTGCGAACGCTCGCGTGGTGCGGTGCCTTGGAGCATGCATATAGTAGCCAGGCTCTTGCATGAGACAAAATTGCTATTGTTTAACAATTAAACTCCATCATCCATTGGTTGATACTCATTCTGCATAGGTCCACGCGCTTAGCACCGTTTCCTCCTGGGGTCACCAATGTTTATTTGCTAATTAATAGCATTGCTTGCAATGAACTAGCCATTGCAAGTCATTAAAAGCATGCACACCTCTCATCTCTTATTGGTTGATATGTCAAGAAACAAGAAACAAGGTAGAAGTTAATGCACCGCGCCTAAGTGTTTTGGGACTATTTGGTTTTCGTAAGATGACTTACACACCTAGACGGAGGGAGTAGTATAGCCCTGTAAATCAGAAAGGAGTATTTGCCTTTCTAGAGATTTCAACAAGTGACTAGACTACACCTCGTGCAGCCGTGCAGTACTCCCTCCCTTCCGGTTTATAGGGCCGAAGTCTCAAATCTCGTGAACCAAGGCATTTTGTGATTGGAGGAATGTACTACCTCCGTCTAGGTGAATAAGTCATTCACATAGTTCTAGGTTGACGATTTAACTATCTAAATATGTATTATATGTGACAAAAAATATATATTTAGAAACTACATCCGCGTAGAAATCTAGTGATATACTTTTCATGACATATAATGCATATTTAATTCCTCAAATCGATGACCTAGAACTACGTGAATGACTTATTCATCTTGACGGAGGTAGTATCTCGTACTACTTTAGAAAACTACCCTAATTAAACTCATGCATTAATTACGTAGTTCTCTCATTTTTCTCTCCGCCTTGGTCGCGGTGCACAATATTGAGCACTCCTATATGACTAGCCGCTCTATCTACATGCGGGACATTTCAAAGCATCCGGGCCCACGTGCCATCCACCAAATCACAGTGAGGTGCTACAGTCGAGACTCACCTGTCACCCCGGTGTGGCCGTCATGACCCGTCATATCACAAAACCCACACCTTTACCAGCAGTGGTAAGGTGGCCTCCAAGATGGACTGGACGAAGCAACCATCATTTCACTGGAACGCTCGTTCAAGCCCTTTCTTCCCTTTCTTGAAGAAAACCTCACTCCAGGCTACTCACTTCTGTCATTTTTCTTCTGTACCGACGAAGGAAAGGTGGGCGAATCAGTTATGCTGCTATATTTTCATTCCAAGAATCTTCTTTTTGCGAAGCACCGACCGATTCTCACATCCTATTCTTTTCCCATTTTCATTGCGATTGTGGTTTCCTTTCGATTGATTTTTCTTTGTCAGTTCATTGATGGATCCTGGAGCACTAGGCAAAGAGTTGTTGGCGGACAACCCACTGGAGACAGCGATCTCCAAGAAGTGAGCACCGACCAACGAGTTGACCATGTTGGCGGGCCAACCCATGGAGACGAAGAACTCCAAGAAACAAGCACTGGGCAAAGAGTTGAGGATGTTGGCGTACGAACTCCTCAAAGAAAGTTGGAAGAACAGCAAGGGCCCCACCGTGCCTACCCCAGGAACTCTGATTGCCACCTATGTGAGGCTCAAGACCGAGTTTGAGGAGATAGTCGCCGTTGAGAAGTAGTATTCCCCTGGCAAGGTGATGGCCCCCATCGAGGACGAGGAGATGGCCCTCGGAGGGATGAGATCCCCCGGTGAGCTGCACAAGGTAAAAAATAATGGCTTATTACCATAGTTGTGGATTTTGATTATTCGCAATGTGCTTGCTAATATGCTAGGGTTGTGCAGGTGCCGGTGGACGTCCTAGATGATTCCGATGTCGTGGCCCGTCCTGTTGGCATCGCCCCGGAGATCGATTCCGATGCCGCTGTCCATCCTGTGGACATCGCCCCAGAGATCGATTCCGATGTCGTGGTCAGTCCTGTGGACATCGCTCCAAAAATTGATTCCCATGCCGCTGTTCGTGCTGTGGTCATTGCCCGAGAGATCGGTGACCAGAAATAGTTGGTCGCGCTAATACTTTAGGGTAATTTGCATTGCCCTGTGTTTAGTTACCAGAACGATGCGTGTTATCAAACCATCTTAGGGCTAGTGCACTGTCTTCTGTGGGTGTATCTTGCTACTTTTGTTTGATAGTGAATCATGCGATGAATCATGCAAACCCTCTATGAGTTATGGAAACAGATGTATCCTCACCAGCTTTTGATGTAATATGTGGCATGCTTAGATGTAAGTTTGAATTGTTTATCATATCAGCAGGGCTTGTTTGATGATTCTTGGTGTTAGTAGGCTAGCTACAGTGCGAGCTATAGTACTTGCAAAACACTCACCGAAGAGAAACGTTGGGGTTGATGAGCTCGTGCTACGCTTATACTTATCCCTCATCGATCGACCAATAGCCCTAGCTCCTACTCCCTCCGTTCCACAATACATGCCTTCTATTTGTCAAAATATAGATGTATCTAGACATGTTTCAGTATATATAGGTACATCCATTTTTGGACAAATGAAATTCAAGTATTTTGGAACGGAGGGAGTAAAATTGTAGGCTTAGCGATCGATCAGACAATAGTCGACACGGATACATTCAGGCCTCATTTGGTTCATAGGGTAGGAAAATCGTAGCAAAAGTACAGAGAACGTGCAACACAAAATCATAGCAGTGCAGAGACATACTCCCTCCGTTCCAAAATAGATGACCTAGGCGGGCTAGTTTGGCCTAGTGGGTTTCAGTGATATGGCGTGGTACAGTGCCGTCCAGTCTTCGCGTGTGGTAGCAGTATTGCGAGTACATCAATTTTTCTTGAAGAAGCGCAATTCAACGAAGTCATGATGGTTCCTTCGTCCGAAGAACTTACAATGGGAAAGGTTGGGCCTGCGATACGACCGGGGTAGACCAGGATAATTTTGTGCATGGCAGGTGGACCAGGATGGTCGATGTCCCACATGTCGGCGAATGAAAGTATTCTTTCCTTTATAGAGGACGAGCAACGAGTATTCATTGTTTAATTTTTATGAAAGCTATTGTCTCCACTGTTACTCCTTGACTTTGTAAATGCCTCTCTCTCCTCCACATAAGCGGGGACTACTTGCTATGCATGCAACGGGCAGCTGGCGTCTTGAGGTGCCAGGGCGGTCAGAGAGGGCTCCGGAAGCGGTCTGGACTCCAGCATGGCCCACCTCACATTATCACCATATATTTCTTGGAGTCCATGCGCGGCGGGCGGGCGATCTCTCTTCTCCCTCCCCCGTTTCTCTCTTCTCAGCCGACACCGCCGAGCGATTAGATTTCG
Organism: Triticum dicoccoides; assembly: GCF_002162155.2. Taxonomy (NCBI): domain Eukaryota; kingdom Viridiplantae; phylum Streptophyta; class Magnoliopsida; order Poales; family Poaceae; genus Triticum; species Triticum dicoccoides. Next base: position 117,275,609 of record NC_041383.1, read on the forward strand.
GCTATCGCCGGTTTATTAAATTATAGTCCCACATGTCAGTGAAATTGCAAGACAACGTGTGTCCCCTGTGGTGAGCGGCGTGCAAGCCGGACTATCGGGGGTGTGACGCGTACGAGTCGTAAGTGTGCCGCCTTTTGCTTTAGAACTTGCAAAGTGTAACATTTTCGCGCGATCGATCGATAAAATGATGAGGGCGGTGCTTTCCCGCTCATTAGGCGGGCTAGTTCGAGTGATCTGACGTGCTACAATGCCGTCCACTTGCTCTATTTTTATGTAAGCAAGATAAAAATGGAGGACCGTTAGCGATTATAGCATGATAGTTAGGGCATCTCCAGCGCTGGCCCACAAATTTACACCGGCATCTATATGAACTAACCGGACGAAATTCGTGCAAATATAGCAAATTTCAAATTAACTAGATGAAATTCATTACATTTTGAAAACTTTTCCTACAAACTGGACGAAATTCATTACATATTTTGCACAAACCGTACTAAAACCTACTGTAAACCTAATCTAAACGATCGCCGGCGCCCGACCACCATGTCCGGCCATGAACCCGAGAAAGCCGGCCATTTCCTTTGCCTCCTCCTCATCCGCCTCGATAACCTCCTCCTCCGGAGCACAAGGTTCTGAAGATTTCCTCCTCCACGTCGCCGTCAAGCGGCTAATCGGCCACCGATGTTTACCCCACCAAGCTTGGTGTCGACTGAGTGGAGTAGCGGTGGCCTTCCCGGGACCAAAGTGGTGGCGACCTACCATGTACCACTCTTCCTCGCTGCCGGCTGCGCCCGCGCACACGCGTCGGCTTCGTGGTCGTGGTGGCGGAGGGAGGCCGGGGGGGTGCCGGCGATCTCCTTCGTTTGCTCCTGCGATAGTACGTCAAAGAGAGCTTTGGAGCGCGCCCGGAGCGGAGCCGCCGATGTCCCTCGTCTGCTCCTGCGATAGTACGTCCAAGAGAGCTTCGGAGCGCCAGGAGGCCATGGTTGGAGTGGTGCCGACAGAAGGAAGGGACCGGAGGAGAATAAGTGTGGGTCTTTGGCTATGGCTGGGCACCGGGGCTCAAGTTAATATAGCGGGCGAATGGCAATGAGCCGCGGCAGACAGATGGACAACTGGTGCCGGAGTAGGTTCGTCGGGCGTGAATGCGAACGCTGCTTCAATGACTTAATTGCATATACATTGGGTTACTGACATGTGGGCCCAACGGGCATCTGGCCCGCATGTCAGTGACACACTAATTGCACCTGCAGTTAAGTCCGGTGAATGCGGCACCTTCAGTGACCGTTTCAGGCGGGAAGGACGCTCTAGCGACGGAAGGGGTTTCGGTGTGAAGTGGCACTAAGATCGGTCGCTCATGATAGTACATACTCTGTACCATACTATTATAGTACCCTCTCTAGCTAGGCTGTTTTATAGATTGTCGTTGTGATGGACGATATACATGAGCAAGGCGATCCGAGTATGACCGTTGGTGTTGAGCCAGGTGAATACATGCTCGGCTTTCGCATAGCCTCCATCAAACGTGTAAACAGTAATGTCAGGCACTGCCGGGGCACGCAGGTGATGGGCTCGCTGTTTGCGTTGCGCCATGAGTAGGAGGGCGACGTGCATGCATTAGCATGCTTTGACAGCGTGAGCGTGAGTGTCTGATGCGAAGTATTTCATTTTCATTTGGCTGACGAGGGTGCGTTGCAGCGACGAGTCCGTGGTTTGATTCCCCACATAAGCATAATTTTGGTTTTTACAATATTTCTTTCTCCATTGATAGGTAGGCCCGCGTAGATAGATAAAGAACAAGAGATGATGAGGCGCATCCGGACTGTTTGACTGGTCAACTAGACAAATACGGAGCTATACGCTGAGCCAGTGACCGTATAATCACCATATCTCGTATACAATGATCAAAGTGAGCTAGTATAAGACAAGTTCGATGACCGCCAATGCATTTTACTTGGTAATAAATGACCAGGATTGAGGGGGAATCCAAATTTGCTTCGTCTTCTGTCCTTGAGCTCTTGACAAACCAATGCACTATACGGTTGTCCGGCCACTCCACTCCAGAGCTCTCACCAAGCGTCGTTCATGCCACCGCACCGCACACTAACCGGTAAGGCAGCGATGACATCCCGCTGCGCCGAGTTCCTCGCCGCCCATGACCGCACACAAAATGGTAGGGAAGCGATGGCATCCCGCCGTGCCGAGTTCATCGCCGCTCGCGACCTCACAACTATGTGGGAGGAATTGGAAGATGCCAAGGCCGAATGGGCGGTAGAGCAAGAGGCGGCCAAAGACGCACAGAGGGAGCGAAAAGTCAGAAAGCACTCAAGAAAAGAGAGGCCCGCTGCCGCAAGAAAGAAAAGGACGCACGCGCTGCTGCGGAGAGGTCGGCGGAGATCCAAGCACGGTGGGGTGTCGCCGACAAAGCCGGGAAGGAGAACGACGGCGTCTGGCCAGCATGTGAGAAGTAGTAGTACTAGTAGTTAGTGTGTGTGTCTGTGTCTGAGTACGAGCATGTACCAGTACTACTAGTTACTACTGTAGTTTTTAGAGCAAATTACCAGTACATTAGCCTAGACTTTTTTTGAGGGGGACACATTAGCCTAGACTAAATGGAAAAATTCCTATCATGTGCATCAAATGGCATCTCTTTCTCTATAGGAATTGAGATGCATGTCATCTCACTTCCTATGATTTTCATATTCCTATAAAGTTCCTATCCTATGAACGAAAGGAGGCCTTTGTTGGAGTAACTACTATAGCTAGCAGTACTGCTGGTACAGTAGTTTTCTTCAAGAAGCAGAATTCAACGAAGTCATGATGGTTCCTTCATCCGAGCAACTTCAAAGTGGGAAGTGGGCCTGTGATTTGACGGCTCATTATTCATTGTTAGTGCGGCGCGACGACCTGCGTGACTCTCCCATGGAGTTCTGCATGCATGGCAAGTGGACCAGGATGGTCGACGTCCCACATGTTAGCAAACGGAAGTATTCTTTCCGATATCGAGGAGCAATGAAACCACGTGGTATAGTATCACTGCTGATTGGTTTGTAAAAAAATAGTATCACTGCTGATATATAATTATTTTTTATTTCTGATGAATGCTAGCATTTCAACTCTTACGACGAAGGGTGCCAAACACGGCACATGCTGGATGTCCCACACGTCAGCGAAAGGAGTGGGACATGAACAGCGTGGTAGAGCCTAGCGTAAAAAAGCAAACAACATGGTAGAGCGTCTCCACTTCTTCCACTTCTGCGTCGGAGACCACACGTAGTAGTACTTAGTGGTATGAACAATAGAAAGTGCGACCTGGAGAGAAAGACATGTCTAGTTGGAAGGTCTCGGGGCATACAAGTAAACAAATATAAAAGCTAATATGTGCCTCCAACTAATATAGTAGTAGTAGAGTACTTAGGCACGTACTCCATAACATCACCGTGCATTGCACGTACAACATTTAGTGGTAGTACGTAGTATGAGACAAATGCCGCCCAAGATTTCCCTTCTCGACCCACTTTTGGGTGTTTGGTAGAGTGTATGGAGGGTGCATGAGTCCACACTAGTTTAGCACAAATACACTAGAAGCATGCATGAAGAGAGCATGCATGAAGAGGGGTGTTGAGTTGAGCATGCATGAAGAGGGGTGTTGAGTTGAGCATGCATGAAGAGGGAACAACTATGCTGAGATGAGAACTCAACCAAACACACCCTATATGCCACGCATGTTCATACCATTTGTGCCTTTCTACTTCACTTACCGCACTACATTACTCAGGTTCGTACGTCCACTCCTGGGTACATGTCCGTCTCGTAGTTCCAGTCCCACGTGTTCTTCATATAGATGGAACGATCCTTGCATAACACGTGCACCTTGATGCTAGATGTCTCGCGTGTTGGCAAAAGGATGAACAAAGCTCATGTAAAAAAATAGAGTGGAAGAACATAGATTCCGGACGACCGAGAAGGAGCAAGGAACCTCGTGGTGGAGCGTCTGCACTCATAATATTTAATATTATTCAGCGATATAAAATTAACCAATCATCTCCATAGTGGACTGGAAGAGTACGAAACACGGCAGCACAGTGTAGTTACATCATACTAGTACATGGCTAACCCACGCTATCACCATATATCTTGGCTTCCGTGCGACACCTATCTCCAGTAATCCAGCAGCCTGTATCGCTTCTCCCTCCTCGTCTCTATCAAAGTGCGGCGGGCTGGCGTTATTGTCGTCTATTGAGGTCGGTTAACTCATCACATGTTAGCGACATGCCAAGAGCATTCTGAAAAAAATTCCTTTCATGTTCCGTTTTCAAAAAGAAAAAAAATCCTTTCACGTACGAATTTGCATGTATGCTTTGAGCAACTTGCATGTCCTATACTGCTCCTGTTTGATACTCTGACTTAGTTAGAGGTTAGACTAACTCATGACTAAGCCTGAACTAACTTTAGGCAAAGAGGTGTTTGAGTGACAGGGTTAGATTGACAATAAATGCACTTGATGGAGGGAGAAAAGTGATTTTTCAGTGGTCCCAATGAGAACTATGTCCAGTTAGCACCTCTTGGGTGGGATAGTTTTTTTTGGTGGGTTCGGTGCAACTTGCTCCAATTTAAACCCTCATGCTTGGATACTTTAGGGCTATTTGAGTCCCAACTAGCTCAAACTAACTCTAACCCATGGATCCAAATAGGGCCTATGGCCAGTCTCGACGCGGAGCAGTCGCGTCCACCGGGAAGCGGCGCTCTCTCGGCCATCGCGCCACTTCAAAGCCGGCGCCAGTGAGAGGTCGCCTCCGCTCTGGCCGGGCACTAATGCGGCACTGACGCTCGAGGGTGACGCTGACCGTTTCATGTGGGAAGCGCGCGCTGGCAAGGGAGTATAGGTTTTGAACCGTTTCAGGTGTAGTACTAGTAGTTTGCAAAACTACTCAACTATTGCACTCAGTTTCCTAAGAAATTGTGGTAAAAAACGTTACTCCACAGCCCGCTTCCCTTCTCCTTCCTCTTCCACCGCCCGCGCACGTCCGCAGGAAGCGACTGGTCAACCCTTATATAGGAGTGCTAGACAAAAAGATGCATGCATGACCACTAGAATTTCCATATTAAAGCGCCGCTCCGGCGGGAGTATGGCGTATGTTGTTATCTTCGGCCGGGCCATGGCTACTGGGCGACGGCGACCAAAGAAGAGGCGGTGGGAGGGGAATGAATGCAGCTACTGTTTGGGTTCGCCTTCCGGCTTAAATAAATGAGCAGCATCACGTGTAACCGCGGGTGCACAAATTGTAACATACGTGTCTGCTTAAGTGGGCGTCACGTAACTGGTGTGTGTGTGAGAGAGATTCTGAGAGACAGAGTGCGTGTGTGCGACTCTACTCTTCGGACATGTACTCAACCTTTTGCATCGGGATATAAGTATAATGGTATTTACTTTAGTTAGTGATTTATGTGGCCATGCTAATGTGGTTGTGTCAAAAAAATGTCACTTCCTGCTCGTGATTTGCGTTATATAATTACAAGCAAGATTCTCGTGCATTGCACGGAACATCAATATGCATTTTTTTACAAAACATCTGTTGTGATTGACCCATGCATGAGTAATCCCATGTGTAAAAACTAATGATATCTCGAGAATTTTATCGGAAAACTTGTATCTCGAGAATGTCATCAAAAAATGAAAGATGAGAGATAAGGCGAGGAGGAGTGGAGCGTGGTGGTGACTGGTGGTCAGAATGGGCGGAGGCATGGGGATGGATGGCGCCGACAGGTGGCAGCGGCCACCATGCATGCTAGATTGTTCCAGAGACATATTCCTTTTTTAGTTGCTAAACAATGAGGTTGTGGGAGATAATGATGTGGAGAGAGGTGCGGGTATCTTTGGTAAAATTATCATAGTTTGCTTTCTATCCGTCAGATATAGATCATGCGGTGTGTATTACAAGATGGCAGGAACACCATCATCGCCAACTCGTTTTTTATAAGGGTACAGATGACAAGTTTGCTGACTACTAAAGTAATGTGGAATTAAGTTATGCAAGTAAATAAAGGTGATTGTTTATCATACGGGTAAGGTTGGATGAAGGGTGGTAGGAACAAATGCTCCGCCTAGAGCATGTGTGTGTGAGATGGAGTCTTAGTGTGTGTGTGTGGTGTGTGTGTGTGTGTGAGAGAGAGAGAGAGATAGAGAGATGGAGTCTTAGTGTGTGTGTGGGGGGGGGTGCGTGCGTGCGTGTGTGTAAGTGTGCATGGCTTCATCATAGAGAGGTGATGTGTATGGCAGAGGCCACCAACGATGGGGTGCGAGAGAGAAAATGCCCGTAGAGAGGGAAGAGAAGGTGTGTGCGCGTGAGAGGAGTTGATATCTAGAGAACGTGTTTCTTTGAGAGACACCGAGGAAGACTACTATATATCGATGGTGCATGTAGGCGAGAATTAAACAAAGGGATGGTCTTATTGGTTTCGGGGATATAGGGGAAGAGTGAGAGGCAGGGGGTAGCTAGAAGGAGATTGTTAAGTGTGAGTGTGTGTTTTACCCATCCAGGCGGAAGTTATGTGCACAAAAGAGGAGAACGATTCGATGTGGCATTAGGATTGAGGGTAATTAACTACATATGGAGACATAGAGACCTTGAACGTGCATGTGTGAGAGGTATACATGTATACCTGGGATGTGTGTGTGTGTGCGCGCGCATGATCGAGATAAAAGAAATAAGACATAAGTCATAAGATCAACGACATGGGAGAGATGAATCGGTATGACAATATGCATGCATGTGAGAATGCAGGGAAGAAGGCCTGACAATTGAGCATGTGTTTTTTTCTTTAAGAGATAGTGGTGCGGGCTGGAGCATGCATCTATGGCGAGCAGAGGGAGTGAGGCACAACGATTGTGCAAAAGAGATCAACCTATAAATGCATATGTATGGAGAGACATATATAGTGTGGGTGATAGGAAGCAAGACTCCTGTGAGAAAGAAATGTTGACGGAGAAACTACAGATAGATACATAGATGGAGATGCTAGCTAGAGGGACATCCGCTAATTTGGGTGTTGGAGATGACCGCCGGGTGGTTCAGAGGGTGAAGTTATATATGTGTGTGAGAGGGCACTTGACTGCATGTAGAGAGAAACATATGTAGTGTGCGTGATAGGAATCAAGAGTGAGGGCAAGAAAAAAGGTTGATGGAGAAACAGATAAATAGAAAGATAAAGATGCTAGCTAACGTGCATTAGAGATAGGAGTCGAGTGGATCAGAAGGCTGAGTTATGTTTGTGGGTGTGAGAGAGATAGAGAGAGGGTTCATGTGAGTCACATACAAACAGATATTAGAGAGAAATGAGATCCTGAGAGACGGAGTTTTGTGTCTGCGAGAGAGAAAGATATTTTGCAACGAGAGTGATAGCTAGAGAGACATATGAGGGAACGCAAGATATATCTAGGGAGAGAGAGTGCGTGTGAGCGACATACAAGAGAACAATGGAGAAATATGAGACCCTGGGAGACAGAGTTTGTGTTTGTGTGTAGAAAGAGATATTTAATAGGAAGAGTCGTAGGTTCTCATATCTAAGTACCGAAAGACATCTCTGTATGAGGGGTGTGCGAGTGGCACACATGGGAATAGTAGAGAGAAATGAGACCCCGGGAGACAAATTTTGTGTTTGTGTGAGAGAAAGAGATTCCACATGGAGAATCATAGTTAGATACACATAGCAGGGAGTGAGATATACTTAGAGAGAGATAGAGTGATGAAGGTCGAGGGAGAGAGTACCGTCAGTGTGTTACGAAGATAAAAGGTCATTGTCGACATACAGGTAGCACAAGAGATACCTAAGAGACTATGAATGCGTATAGGTCCAGAGAGATAGTCCTATATAAGCAGAAGTGATAGCTATATGAGACGAATATCTGGATTAAAAGGGATTCAAATATTTAAACTAGAGATCACGACATCGATAATATCATAACGCAAATTGGTGTATCAGACATTCATATTCATTTGAATTTGGGCACATGTGTAATGTTATATAGTTTATCAATATTGGTGATCCATAGATTCTTTAATTACAAACAATGCATGGTTTATATGCAATTAATGTCTAAACGGGATTACACTATATGTTGCGTGTGTGAAACACATTATACATGTTTGAGAAGTAAAAAAACCCGCATGAAACACACATTAATTGGAGACAGTTAGCGAGGAATGCATACTTTGGATTTCAACATAAAGTGGTTTCAAATATTTGAAAATCCAAATTGATGGATACAACCTTATGAATCTGAGATCATGCCATTTGTAAACCATATTTATGTATAAATGGTGTTGTGCTTTTGAAAGTATATATAAAAAATGATGTATATAGAATGTAATTCCAATTGAAAATGGATCCCGCCCGCAAAAAAAAAGAATACAAACGGGATTCGAATTGAGTTGGCATGAGCGTAAACCTGCACTATGCAAAATTTGAATGAAGCGGGGAAAGTCACAGTAACCGTCTGAAACCAAAATCTGCGAGATGGAAATTACTTTTGCCTATCCCTGCCACGCAAAGCCTATCTGCTGGATTTCTATAGGTTTCGATAGGGGTAGGTTTGTAATTTCACCCAAATGTGACGTAACCGCCTCTCACCCGGATTCATACACGGTGGGCGCCAAAACACAGTGTGTCCTCGGCCGAAATCGACTCCCTCCCCGATTCATATTCATATACACGGTGGGCGCCAAAAACAAACTCTCGTCGGCAAATATTTAGTGTATGCGAGATTACCGTCCTATCCCGAACCGACTAATGTTGTTGTGATGTAGTAGAAATTTGAAACGGGGGCTAAGTTTGTAAATTTCCTCGCATTTGAGACAAGCGCGCCCTAAATACATGTTTCCCCCCTTCCTCTCTACCTCCCTTTTCCCCATTCGTACTCCGTGGGCGCCAAAACACCCTCTCCACCCCACCCTCCTCCGTCCACCGCCGTCCGCCACCCCATCCACTGTCGTCGTCCTCCACCATGCCGGAGCTAATACGCCAACGCCGGCATCCATTACAAGAGATTGACCTCTCTCATCCACGGCTTCGGACCGGGATCCTTGCATCCCGTCCTCTCGCTTCATCCCCGCCGTCGTCCACCTTGTCGGCGCCGCTCCTACGACCGTCTCGTCCACCGTGCCCTGCCGCCACCGTCTATCCTCCTAGATCTGGTTCCACGCCGCCGATAGCCATCGCTACCGCAACACCGTCAAATTCTCAGCAGATGCATACATGGCGCCGCACCAGAGGCGGTACTCTTTCGTATCTGCTCAACTTATTTATCGCAGCAAGAAAATAGATCGCCACTGCTTTACTCTGATTTCTTGTCTTGGTTGCAAAGTTGCCTTTGTCCAGTTTGCACCTTCAGATCCGCCATGGCATGCCCAACAATATACTCCCAATGCTTATGGTTTTCCCCTTTTATGTTCCACAGTAGTTAAATCACAGTAGACTAAATTTTTCAGAGCTCGCCAGAGTTCGCCGGTGCGAACGAAGGGGCTCGGGTGGTTGTGGGGCCTCGCCGAACGAAGAAAACTCGATGCGGGTGGGGGTTGGGGCGGGGGTGGGCATGGGGGTGGCGGAGGAACACGGGCGGTGGGTGCCGGTGGTCCGGCCGGCGGCCCGTGCGGTGTTCTGTATGGGAAGAATCAGAGACGAGGAAGAAGATGGGTTAGGAGACGTAGGATCTTCATCCAACCGTCTGAAATGGTCGAGAGACAGCTGGGAGTTGCATTCTTAATGCGCTCTGGTTCATCATGTGTGGGCACTGTGCAACCAACATTTTATTATCCAAAATCTGCTTGCTCTTCTTTACCATGTTCCTCTTCCGTTCTTCTTTAATATGTACTCTCTCTATTCCTAAATACAAGTCTTTGTATAGATTCCACCATGGACTACATATGGAGCAAAATGAGTGAATCTACACTCTAAAATGTATCTGGATACATCTGTATGTGATTGAGGGAGTCCTGGACAACAATCTTCTAGGGTTTAGTCCATAGGACGAACAATAATCATACCATAGGCTAGCTTCTAGGGTTTAGCCTCTTTGATCTCGTGGTAGATCTACTCTTGTACTACCCATATCATCAATATTAATCAAGCAGGACGTAGGGTTTTACCTCCATTGAGAGGGCCCGAACCTGGGTAAAACATCGTGTCCCTTGTCTCCTATTACCATTCGCCTAGACACACAGTTCGGGACCCCCTACCCGAGATCCGCCGGTTTTGACACCGACATTGGTGCTTTCATTGAGAGTTGAACTCAAGACCTCCCGCTTACCAAACGGGTGCTCTAACCAACTGAGCTATGAAAGAAACAATTGGTGCTTTCATTGAGAGTTCCTCTATGTCGTCGCTCATAGGCCCGATGGCTCCTTCGATCATCAACAACAACACGGTCTAGGGTGAGACTTTTCTCCCCGGACAGATCTTTGTATTCGGAGGCTTTGCACTATGGGCCAATTCGCTCGGCCATCTGGAGCAGATCGAAAGCTACGCCCCTGGCCATCAGGTCAGATTTGGAAGTTTGAACTTCACAACCGACATCCGCGGAGACTTGATCTTCGACGGATTCGAGCCACAGCCGAGCGCGCCGCACTGTCACGATGGGCATGACCTAGCTCTGTCGCCGGACAGTGCCCTGGAGGCCGCACAAGAGTCCGCTCCGACCCTTAACTCGGAGCCGATTGCGCTGATCGAGGATGGGTGCCTAGACACCGCCTCGGGGGCTGCTACCTCTACGGCGATGGAGCCGAATACCGACCCTGTCCCTTGTGAAGCTCGTGACTCCAAGGTGCCGGACTCCTCACCGGACTCCAAACCTCCCGCGCTTCTACCAATCGAATCCGATCGGGCATCGATCATGGAGTTCACCGCTACAGACATCTTTCAGTACTCGCCTTTTGGCGACATCCTTAACTCACTAAAGTATCTCTCATTATCATGAGAGCCCTGGCCGGACCACGGTCAGGACGGTTGGGACGCGGACGACGAAGAAATTCAAAGCCCACCCACCACCCACTTTGTAGCCACTGTCGACGACATAACCGACATGCTAGACTTCGACTCCAAAGACATCGAGGGTATGGACGACGATGCCGGAGACGACCAAGAACCAGCGCCTATGGGGTATTGGAAAGCCACCTCGTCATACGACATATACATGGTGGACATCCCAAAGGATGGGAACGGCGATGGAACAACGGAGGAAGACCCCTCCAAGAAACAACATAAGTGCCGGCGTGAGCGGCGCCGCTCTAAATCCCGCCACAGTAAGAATGGAGATTCCGGCACCAGAGACAACAACACCCCGGATAGCGCCGAAGACAACCCCCTCCAGCAAGGTTCAGCACAGGAGGATGGAGAAGCCAGCCCTCATGAGAGAGCGGCAGACAAGGAGGAAGAAGACGATAATTACATGCCTCCCTCCGGAGACGAGGCAAGCCTCGATGACGACGAATTCGTCGTGCCTGAGGATCCCGTCGAACAAGAGCGTTTTAAACGCAGGCTTATGGACATGGCAAGTAGCCTCAAGAAAAAGCAGCAACAGCTTAGAGCTGACCAAGATTTGCTAGCCGACAAATGGACCGAAGTCCTTGCGGCCGAAGAGTACGAACTCGAACGCCCCTCCAAAAGCTACTCCAAACGCAAGTTGCTGCCCCGATTAGAGGAGGAAGCATACAAACCCACATCACCAGCGCACAATACGGCAGACCGACCACCTCGTGGCCGCTACAGAGAGGCCTCCAGGCCCTCCACCAAAGCCGTACCCCGGCATCGCTCGAAAAGTACAAAGCCACGAGGGAATGCGCCGGACTTGCGAGACATATTGGAGGATAAGGCAAGACAATCAAGATCAATCTACAGATCGCGTGGGCGCCCCACAATACGCGACGATGACCGTCGCGCCGGATACAACAATTCCGGCCGGGCCGAACATAGTAGACAAAGCTCGCTTGAGCTACGTCGTGATATAGCCCAATATAGAGGCGCCACATACCCACTATGCTTCATAGATGAAGTAATGGATCATCAAATCCCCGAAGGGTTCAAACCCGTGAACATTGAATCCTACGACAGCACAACAGACCCCGCAGTTTGGATCGAAGACTATCTCCTTCATATCCACATGGCCCACGGTGATGATCTTCACGCCATCAAATACCTCCCGCTCAAGCTTAAAGGACCAGCTCGGCATTGGCTCAACAGCTTGCCAGCAGAATCAATTGGGTGTTGGGAGGACCTAGAAGTCGCATTCCTTGATAACTTCCAGGGCACATATGTGCGACCACCAGACGCTGATGACCTAAGCCACATAATTCAGCGGCCAGATGAATCGGCCAGACAATTCTAGACACGGTTCTTAACCAAGAAAAATCAAATCGTCGACTGTCCGGATGCAGAGGCCCTTGCAGCCTTCAAGCACAACATCCGCGACGAGTGGCTTGCCCGGCACCTAGGACAGGAAAAGCCGAAATCCATGGCAGCCCTCACATCACTCATGACCCGCTTCTGCGCGGGAGAGGACAGCTGGCTAGCCCGCAGTTACAACCTCAACAAAAATTCTGGCAGTCCGGATACCAAGGACCGTAATGGCAGGTTGCATCGCAACAAGCACAAACGCCACATTACCAGCGATAATACCAAGGATACAGCAGTCAACGCCGGATTCAGAGGCTCCAAACCCGGTCAGCGGAAAAAGCCATTTAAAAGAACTACTCCGGGTCCGTCCAACTTGGACCCAATACTCGACCGCTCGTGCCAGATACACGGCACCCCCGAAAAGCCAGCTAATCACACCAACAGGGATTGTTGGGTCTTCAAGCAGGCAGGCAAGTTAATTGCCGAAAACAATGACAAGGGGCTGCCTAGCGATGACGAGGAAGAGACCCGGACGCCGAACAATAGAGGAAAGAAGGGTTTCCCCCCACAAGTGCGGATGGTGAACATGATATACGCAACCCACATACCCAAAAGGGAGCGGAAGCGTGCGCTCAGGGACGTATACGCGATGGAGCCAGACGCCCCAAAGTTCAATCCATGGTCCTCCTTCCCGATCACTTTTGATCGAAGGGACCACCCCACCAGCATCCGCCATGGCGGATTCGCCGCATTGGTTCTAGACCCAATCGTCGACGGATTTCACCTCACTAGAGTCCTGATGGATGGCGGCAGCAGCCTGAACCTGCTTTATCAGGATACAGTGCGCAAGATGGGCATAGACCCCTCAAGAATCAAACCCACAAAAGACGACCTTCAAAGGCATCATACCAGGTGTAGAGGCCAATTGTACAGGCTCAGTGACACTGGAAGTGGTCTTCAGATCCCCGGATAACTTCCGAAGCGAGGATTTAATCTTCGACATAGTCCCGTTCCGTAGCGGCTATCATGCACTGCTCGGACGAACCGCATTTGCAAAGTTCAATGCGGTGCCGCACTACGCATATCTCAAGCTCAAGATGCCAGGCCCTCGAGGAGTCATCACGGTCAACGGATACACGGAACGCTCTCTCCGAATGGAGGAGCATACAGCGGCTCTCGCAGCCGAAGTGCAGAACAGCCTCTTATGGCAATTCTCGAGTCCGGCCGTTAAGCAACCAGACACCGTCAAGCACGCCCGGAGTAACCTACAACAAGACCACCTGGCACGTTCCGAGCACGCGTAGCAATGCGGCCCCAACCCCAGCCCTTGCAAAATTGCAAAACCAGTAGGCCGCGTACATCACTACGCTCTGAAGATACCATGGGCATAGGGGGAGGGGCACGACCACGGCATGCCCAGAGTGCGGCTCAACCACACTAGGTGCTCCCTAGTGTGTCATTCTTTTTTCTTTCTTTCTTTTTTTCTTATCTTCAGGACTCCGCTTACCAGAGGCCCTGTCCGGCAGTAGAGCTGCCGAACTCACGATGCAATAGCCAGGGAAGAAGAAAGGCTACGCCGAGTATCCAGGTGGTCTCCATTACGAGCATTATACCTGTTTTATGCACCATTCCGCAGCCTACCCTTGGAGGGGGACATGTTAAATAGTCCCACCCCTTGCTTATCGCACTATTTGTATCGTTCTGTATTCATTGCAGTATTTTTTTGAATAAACAATGCATCGCTTTTTGCCTATCATTGCATTCCTTTTTATATATATGTTAAATTAGGACATGCTGCATCTGTACACTTTGGTACGGCTAAATACACCAAGGGCTTAAGTTCCCCACATTATGGTGTGATAAGTCCGAACACTTTCACAAGTACGGCACCCCGAACTTATAGCATTATATGCATCGGCTCCGAATCATGTCTTGGGTCAATAGTTGGGTTTGCCCGGCTCTGATGTTTTGGTACCTTACGTTCCGTTATATCGGCTAAGGTAGCGCTGGGAGAACCACTGTGATTGTGCCCCAGTTGAGCTGGGCGAGCACCTCAGTGGAGAAAGCTAAAACTGACCGTCATGATGGGGCGAGAGCTTGTCGCTGTTCGAGAGGTTTTTTCGAGTCCCTAAAGACTTATGCCGCTTAGAGCAAGGAACCGGCTTTGTCCGGCCCAGGCGTGGACGGCGCCCCGAACTCGGTCTTCCAAATACTAGGGGCTTCGCCGAAATTTAAAATTATAGAATTCTATGGCTAAGTGAGAGTGATAAAGCATTATAAGTCCGATGGCCTGGTTCATTGTGCTGAGGGCCTCCCTAGATGGACCCAAGAATGGGAACAAGAGCGCTCAGTTTTATCCCGAACACCCCAGCACTCGTGGCATGGGGGTCGAAGCCGACGACTTGCAACTCTCAGATTTGATAAACGGCCGCACAGAAGGTAATATTTTAAATTAACAAGTGTTGCTTAGCGCATATGAACAAAGTTTTCAGCGCACAGGATAACAAAATGCGAGTCTACTGAAATATTACATCGTTGGAGCACTCACCCGCAATAACGCGGGCACCCTTCAGCACACCCCTATAATACATTTCGGGCGTGCGATACTCCTTGCCCGGCGGTGGCGCGTCCATCACAAGCCTCTCAGCGTCCATCTTGCCCCAGTGCACCTTAGCACGGGCAAGTGCCCGACGGGCACCTTCAATGCAGGCGGAGTGCTTGATGACTTCAACCCACGGACAAGCATCCACCAGCCGCCGCACCAGGCCGAAGTAGCTCCCAGGCATGGCCTCTTGGGGCCATAGCCGAACTATGAGGCCCTTCATGGCCTGTTCGGACACCTTGTGGAGCTCGACCAGCTGCTTTAGCTGGTCGCTAAGGGGCACCGGATGTCCGGCCTCAGCATACTGAGACCAGAACACCTTCTCCGTAGAGCTCCGCTCCTCGGTTCTGTAGAAAGCGGCAGCGTCGGACACGCTACGGGCAGATCTGCGAATGCTCCTGGAGAGCTCCGAATTCGGGTAAGTAACAGGTAATTCACTTTTACATGCCTGCTTTGCATGAAGAATGCCTTACCCGCCGTTATTTTCTTCAATGCCTCAATCTCCTGGAGGGCCTTGTGGGCTTCGGCCTTAGTGGCTTTGGCACTCTCAAGAGCCTACGCAAGCTCGGACTCCCGAGTCTTCGAGTCACGCTCCAAACTCTCATGTTTTTCCACGAGAGCCTGGAGCTCTTGCAGCACCTCCGCCACCCGCGCCTCCTGCTTCTCTCGCTCGGTGCGCTCCAAGGCCGCACTGCTTTTGGCCTTGGACACTGCCTCCTTCAGGGTCGCCACCTCATTCGTGGCCCCTGCAATACCCACGTTATTCCTGTAATTTTTTGCAACCAAATCCTTTTCTATAAGGTACTACTTTAATAAGGTATCACTTACCTTCCTTGTCCTCGAGCTGCTTCTTGGCACGGCCGAGCTCGTTCTAGGACCGCTCGAGGCTCTGCTTCGATGCATGGACCTCCGCAGTCAGTGCGGCAAAGGTCAGCAGCGCAGCCTGCATTCCCATATTGACATATTTATGTTAGACTCCTGTGAATATCTTTTTAGATCCTCAGCCTGGCTTTTCATTCCGAACACCAAAATGAGCATCAGGGGCTACTGTCTATGCGGTACTATTTTTACATATCTTAAATTACTTACCTCAAAGCCTGTCAGAAGGCTGGTACAGGCTTCAGTCAGCCCGCTCTTGGCGGACTGAACCTTTTTGATCACCGCACTCATAACAGTGCGGTGCTCTTCGTCGATGGAAGCGCCGTTGAGCACCTCCAGCCAATTATCCGGCGCCTCCGGTTGGACAGAGGCCGCCAGCGTCGTAGTCTCGCCCTTCTTACGAAGGGGCCGCCCGCCGGACTTCGGAACCACTGCAGGTTCCGGTACAGAGTCCGGCACAGGGCCGTACTTGGAACCCTCGGAGGTTCCGCCCACTTTTCGCCCAAAGTCCGGAAGGTCGCCTTGCGGCGCCTCCAGTGCGACCTCCTCCTGGCCGGGCCCCTTCTGGGTCCCTACCACGGAGTCATCTGCGTCACGAGGGGAGGAGGCGGTCGGAAGTGAAGTGCTATTCACATCCGACGAACCCAGGGACCCGCTTGATGAAGCGGGGAGATCGTCCTTGGGCGGGCTACAGGGTTGTATTCGGCGTTAGAAGACACTATGCGAAAAAAGAGAAATCATGAGTTATTATGGAGTCTGGACGCTTACGATCTCGCCAGGGGCTTGGCCCTCGAGGGCCACTCCTCTTCGTTGTCGTCGGCGTTGGTGGAGTAGTCCGGAGGAAGGGTCCTCCCCTTCTTGGACCCTCCGGCCTCCCCAGTTGGGGAAGCCTTCCTTTTCTTCTCTCCCCTCGTTGGGGGAGAAGCCTCTTTCTTGTCCTCCTCGTCTTTGCAGGAGGAGTCCGCCTCGGAGTCATCAGATGATGAGTCTGATAACACCTGACGACGGGAACTCTTTCGAGTTCCCGTGGCCTTCTTGTTGGCCTTCTTCTCCGGCACCACTTGAGGTGCCTAAACCAGCAGTCCCGTCAAGCGGGCGTCCGCTGGGTCTTCTGGCAAAGGAGCCGGACAGTTAGTCTGTCCGGCCTTCTTCAGCCAGTCCTGTTAAAGGAGAGGGAGTTTAGATCCCACATAGAGTCAAACTATGGAAAGCAAGTGTCCCGTAAAGGATAATATAGCTTACCTCGCCAACCTGACGCTGCGAGCTGAATCCACGATCTTCGGTGGCGGATGCGAGAGCATCGGCGCCCTTGAACAGCACCCTCCAGGCCTCTTTGTATGTAGTGTCGAAGAGCCTGTTCAAGGTCTGGTGCTGCGCCGGATCGAACTCCCACAAATTGAAAGCCCATTGTTGGCACGGGAGAATCCGGCGGATGAGCATAACCTGGACTACGTTGACAAGCTTGAGCTTCTTATTCACTAGCTTTTGGACGCAGGCTTGGAGTCCGGTCAGCTCCTCCGAATTGCCCCATGTCAGGCCCTTCTCTTTCCAGGAGGTGAGCCGTGTGGGGATGCCGGATCTGAATTCGGGGGCCGCTGCCCATTCAGGGTCACGCGGCTCGGTGATATATAACCACCCCGATTGCCACCCTTTGATGGTTTCCACGAAGGTGCCTTCGAGCCATGTGACATTGGGCATCTTGCCCACCATGGCGCCTCTGCACTCCGCTTGGCTGCCTTCACAACCTTCGGCTTTGACGTTGAAGGTCTTGAGCCACAAGCCGAAGTGGGGCTGGATGCAAAGGAAGGCCTCGCACACGACGATAACACCGAGATGTTGAGGATGAAATTCGGGGCTAGATCATGGAAATCCAGGCCATAATAGAACTTGAGCCCCGGACGAAGGGGTGGAGTGGGAAGCCCAGTCCGCAGAGGAAATGGGGAAGGAATACCACCCTCTCATGGGGCCCGGGGGTGGGGATGAGCTGCCCCTCGTCGGGGAGCCGGTGCGCGATATCGCTGGACAAATATTCGGCGCTGCGCAGCTTCTTGATGTGTCCCTCCGTAACAGAGGAGGACATCCACTTGCCTCCCGCTCCAGACATGGTTGGAGAAGTTTGAGGTGAGATGTGCGGACTTGGGCGCTGGAGCTCGAGTGCGCGGAGATGGATAAGAAAAGGAGGAAGAAGGCGTAGGTAAAAAGGTGGATCCTTATCCCCTTATATATGGGCGGATGAAACCATGCGTCCCCACCGGCCTGATAAAACTCGCTTATCTCCCAAGCGCCGCAATCAGTGGCGCGGTTGGGTTACCCACGTCTGTATTGATGAGAATCCCGAAATAAGGGGACACGATCCCTGCTTTGATAGGACGTGCCAAGGAAACCGCTTCACTAAACGTGCTGAGGTGGAACAATAAAAACAATTCGAGTAAAGGCTTGGCCGTGGCGTGATGTCATGCTACGAAATACGTCAGCAGATTGAAGTTGTGTAAATATTCTTCTCTCTACGGTGGTATGTGGAATTTATTTTGCAGAGCCGGACACTATCCTGGTGTTCACAATCTTCTATGAAGAATTCGGAGGAGGAACCTGCCTTGCAATGCCGAAGACAATATGCGCGTCGGACTCGTCATCATTGAAGCCTGGTTCAGGGGCTACTGAGGGAGTTCTGGACTAGGGGGTGTCCGGATAGCCAAACTATCATCATCGGCCGGACTCCAAGACTATGAAGATACAAGATTGAAGACTTCGTCCCGTGTCCGGATGGGACTTTCCTTGGCGTGGAAGGCAAGCTTGGAGATACGGATATGAAGATCTCCTACCATTGTAACCGACTCTGTGTAACCCTAGCCCTATCCAGTGTCTATATAAACCAGAGGGTTTTAGTCCATAGGACGAACAACAATCATACCATAGGCTAGCTTCTAGGGTTTAGCCTCTTTGATCTCGTGGTATATCTACTCTTGTACTACCCATATCATCAATATTAATCAAGCAGGACGTAGGGTTTTACCTCCATCGAGAGGGCCTGAACCTGGTTAAAACATCGTGTCCCTTGTCTCCTATTACCATCCACCTAGACGCATAGTTCGGGACCCCCTACCCGAGATCCGCCGGTTTTGACACCGATAGTGATCCATAGTGGAAATCTCTACCAAGACTTATATTTTGGAACGGAGGGAGTTTGATAGTAGTACAGTATGTTCCTTGTACTGAAGATGAGCAAGGACATTTGTAGTGTAGAGGTCTATACGGTCGGTTGTGATGGACACTTGAAGCCTCTTTGATTCGTAGGATCTTGTAAACATAGGAATAGGATTTGTAGTGGCCTGCCCACTTGAATCCTATAAGAACAGGAAGGAAATGCATGGAGCTGTGTCGCCTTTGAGAGTTACACTGATACTAACAGTACCTCACCTTCACTTGAAGAGAGCTGGTATCCGAAGCCTTTCTAGACGTACCGGCAAACTAGCACATATATTCCAGCAAGTTCCACTTTGCTGATTCTACTCTGATGCTTAAGGTTTTCCTGTTATATCTACACTATGATCTGTGTAGCTGCTTTGTGCCGCACTAGTAGCAGTCCACTCTTGAAGCTAAATACTGCAATGACTCACAAAATTGGCACCAAGGCATTGGGTGCCATTCTGGATGCAATAAAACTCATACGCTCCCCACCTGCTGACTCTTGTTCAGAATATGATCCTAATGACTCTTTTTCAAAATTGCCACATATAGAGAGACAACATGGAATAGCATTTCTTTGGGCGCTGTGATTCATCATGAGTGGGCAACCAACATTGTATGCAATGAAGCAGAACCTCAAGAATATGCTTCCTCTTCTGTTCTTTAACATGTTCCTCTTTGTTTAATCTGTATTTGGTACATACAGTATGTTCCTTGTCAGGAAGGGGCGCAGGGACATCTGCAGTCAACAGCTGATAGAGCTGGCCTGTACGTGATCGATAGGCTTTCAATTACTAGCGGCAATACAACACCGTATTTTCAAGCTAGTTCCACTTTCCTGATTTATATATCGTGGTTATGGTGTACCCCTGTTATGTACACTATGATCTGCCTAGTTGCTGTGTGCTCTTGTTATCATGGTTTGCCAATAAACTCTCTATAGAGTATATTATGAACCTGTCATCTACCAGCTATCCTTACTTCTGGAGCCTACTTTTTTGTGTACTTGTGACAGATTATATAAATGCACGCAACATATTACAACACACATGAGCTCTCTCATCAGAATCCAGTGATAGCACACAAGTGTTTACAGGGGCGCCCCTATATTAGAATATCATCTGCATTACAAAGATAATCTCACAACTATTTATGTTTTCATGGTTCTCAGATATTATACGCAATTACAGTGAATATCTGAATCCACGCATCAGAAAAATATTGTGGAACACTGCAATGACTTACAAAATTGGCACCAAGGCATTGAGTGCCATTCTGGAAGCAATGAAACTCATACGCTCCCCACCTGTTGATTCTTGTTCAGAATATCATCCTAATGACTATTCTAACCTCGAGGAGTCAAAGGCAGATGGCCTGTCCTGTTCACCCATCAAGGTGCCTGTTCTAATTTGGCAAGGTTTTATTGATTGCGTGTATCTTGCATATGTTGTCTTGCATTTCGTCTAATTTGGTGCACCGCCATCTGCTTAGTTTACTCAACATATAACTCGAGATGCCATGCCCATCCATTATCAATACATATTCCATCTGTCATCATACCATGTTTTTTCACTCAAATGATGTTCTTGTGCATCAGACATCAAAAAGGAAGAGGGTGATTGCCGAACCTGAAGGAGCACCAGCAAAGTCGTTGGAAAACGTGGTGGTGCCGGAGAAATCAAACAGCGCCCCACTTATATTGGTTGTACAACCAGTGACACAAAATGTAGGACCGACTCCAGCAGACTGTACACATACTTCACTGGCCACACCACTAGCCCCACCACACAGGACCTGCACTCCAGCAAAAGGTATACCGATTTAATTTTCCATAGCACCAGAAGTACCACAGAAAAATCCCACTCCAGCAAAAAGTACAGCAAGTCCACCGGCCGAAGACCTATCCGAACTGCAGAGGCGGCCAATTCCTGCAGATTGGAACCCCATTCCATTTATTCCGAGTTGTTAGGGACTACGTGCATATATTCCCATCACGGGAAGATTATAGTGAAGACAAACACCATTTTCACATCTTCCTATCCAACTTACGTGTAAGTGCTATTATTCATAGTTATTATTTTCCTGTTTTCTGCTGATCGAACACATCAATGATTTACATTACATTGTTGTAACTAGGCGAGGGTCAATCTGGATAGTCATGACGAGCAAAGCTTGCTTGTGCTTTTCAAGGAAGCATTGCAGCAGTATCGGTGTTACCTGAGGAAATCACACTTTGATAGCAAGTCTGTAAACAAATTTCCGGTGAAGTCTCCTGTGATAAATTTAGAAGACATTGAATGGAAAAACCTTGTTATGCACTGGTCTCGTTCCCAGGATGAGGTACTGTCTATGAAATCACATGACAATTTGAACTTCTACTTTTCCGCATGTGCTTTACGGATCTTTTTTGCAGGAAATCTACTCGAAGAAGAATTCCGGTTTGAAAAGAACGACAGGATATCACAAATATGTTGCCCGCTGCTTTGCTCTTGTTAGAACATGTTGTCTTGTATCACTGTACTTGCATACATACCTGGTTCATTATGTGACAGCAGTATGCATGATAGCTTGCTGATCAATTGTTCGCTCCAAATTATCTGATCTGTATGAATGGTTACATTGGTGTAGAATATATCCAATGCCAATGAATTTTTTAGTTCTGCATTGTTATTGTAAGTACATGTTGTCCTTTATCAGTGTACTTATATTGACAGGTAGTTGTTCATGTACCATCACTCTGCAGCTTATTTTCCTTTGCCCTCCATTTTCTACACATCAGATCTATATTTATTCTTACCATAAGGTTGGTACTAAAGAAGTTTAGCTGTGCATTGCTCTTGGCTTGTGCCTTTTGCCTGTATCGCTGCACATACATTTATAGCTACTTGGTTATGTAGCATCACTCTACATCTTATCTTAAATATTCTCCATTTTTTTGTATATTATCACATCTATATATACTCTTAACAAAATGAAGAATAAAGGCAATGCTTATGAAGAAGATTCTATGGTAAACTTCTTGAATTGCCCCCCCCCATCAGCATGGACAAGGGCTTTAGAGAGCCTGTTGTCGGTGTGAAAACCGGCGGATCTCGGGTAGGGGGTCCCGAACTATGCGTCTAGGCGGATGGTAACGGGAGACAAGGGACACGATGTTTTTACCCAGGTTCGGGCCCTCTCGATGGAGGTAAAACCCTACTCCTGCTTGATTAATATTGATGATATGGGTAGTACAAGAGTAGATCTACCACGAGATCAAAGAGGCTAAACCCTAGAAGCTAGCCTATGGTATGATTGTTGTTCGTCCTACGGACTAAAACCCTCCGGTTTATATAGACACCGGAGAGGGTTAGGGTTACACAGAGTCGGTTACAATGGTAGGAGATCTACATATCCGTATCGCCAAGCTTGCCTTCCATGCCAAGGAAAGTCCCATCCGGACATGGGACGAAGTCTTCAATCTTGTATCTTCATAGTCCAGGAGTCCGGCCAACGGTGATAGTTTGGCTATCCGGACACCCCCTAATCCAGGACTCCCTCAGTAGCCCCTGAACCGGGCTTCAATGACGACGAGTCCGGCGCGCATATTGTCTTCGGCATTGCAAGGCGGGTTCCTCCTCTGAATACTTCATAGAAGATTGTGAACACAAGGATAGTGTCCGGCTCTGCAAAATAAGTTCCACATGCCACCGTAGAGAGAATAATCTTTACACAAATTCAATCTGCTGACGTATTCTGCAGCGTGATGTCACACCACGGCCAAGCCTTTATTGGAATCATTTTTACTGTCCCACCTCAGCGTGTTTAGCGAGGCGGTTTCCTTGGCACATCTTATCAAAGCGGAGATCGTGCCCCCTTATTCCGGGATTCTCATCAATACGGGCGTGGGTAATCCAACCGCGCCATTGATTATGGCGCTTGGGAGATAAGAAAGTTTTACCAGGCTAGTGGGGGACGCATAGCTTCGTCCGTCCGTATAAGGGGATAAGGATCCACCTTTTCACCTACGCCTTCTTCCTCCTTTGCTCATCCATTTCCGCGCACTCGACCTCCAGCGCCCAAGTCTGCACATCCTTCCTCAACCTTCTCCAGCCATGTCCGGAGCGGGAGGCAAGTGGATGGTCTCCTCCGTAATGGAGGAACAAGTCAAAAAGTTGAGGAAAGTCGGATACCTGCACAACGACATTGCGCACCGGCTTCCAGACGAGGAGTAGCTCGTCCCCACCCCCAAGCCCCATGAGAGGGTGGTGTTCCTTCCCCATTTCCTCCGCGGACTGGGCTTCCCACTCCACCCATTTGTCCGGGGGCTCATGTTCTACTACGGCCTGGATTTCCACGATCCGGCCCCGAATTTCGTCCTCAACATCTCAGCGTTTATCGTTGTGTGCGAGGCCTTCCTCCGCATCAAGCCCCACTTCGGCTTATGGCTGAAGACCTTCAATGTCAAGCCGAAGGTAGTGGGCGGCCAGCAGGCGGAGTGCGGAGGCGCCATGGTGGGAAAGATGCCCAACGTCATATGGCTCGAGGGCTCCTTCGTGGAAACCATCAAAGGGTGGCAATCGGGGTGGTTCTACATCACCGAGCCGCGTGACCCTGAATGGGCAGCGGCCCCCGAATTCTGATCTGGCATCCCCACATGGCTCACCTCCTGAAAGAGAAGGGCCTGACATGGGGTGATTTGGAAGAGCTGACCGGACTCCAAACCTGCATCCAAAACCTTGTGAACAAGAAGATCAAGCTCATCAACGTAGTCCAGGTCATGCTCATCCGCCGGATCCTCCCGTGCCAACAACAGGCCTTCAACTTGTGGGAGTTTGATCCAGCACAGCACCAAACCTTGAGCAGGCTCTTCAACACTACGTATGAAGATGCCTGGAAGGTGCTGTTCAAGGGCGCCGAGGCTCCAGCATCTGCTACCGAAGATCGCGGATTCAGCTTGCAGCGTCAAGCCAGTGAGGTAAGCTATTTTACCCTCTACAGGACACTTGTTTTTCATAGTTTGACTCTATGCGGGATCTAAACTCCCTTACCTTTGACAGGCCTGGCAGAAGAAGTCCGGGCAGGTTAACTGTCCGGCTCCCTTACCAGAAGACCCAGCGGACGCCCGATTGATGGGGCTGCTGGCTCTGGCACCTCACGTGGTGCCGGATAAGAAGGCCAAGCAGAAGGCCACAGGAACCCGAAGGAGTGCGCGGTGCCAGGTGTTGTCGAACTCATCATCCGATGATTCCGAGGCGGACTCCTCCCGTGAAGATGAGGAGGAGGAAAAAGAGGCCTCTCTCCCAGCAGGGGGAGAGAAGAAAAGGAAGGCCGCCCCAGCTGGGGGGGCGGAGGGTCCAAGAAAGGAAGGACCCTTCCTCCGGACTTTTCCACCAACGCTGACGACGGCGAAGAGGAGTGGCCCTCGAGGGCCAAGCCCCTGGCGAGATCGTAAGTGTCCGGATTCCCAAATAACTCATGATTTTTCATTTGTCGCATAGTGTCTTCTAACACCGAATACAACCATGTAACCCGCCCAAGGACGAGCTCCCCTCTTCGTCGAGCGGCTCCCTGGATTCGTCGGATGTGAATAGCACTTCACTTCCGACCACCTCCTCCCCTCGTGACGCAGACGACGCCGCGGTGGAGTCCCAAAAGGGGCCCGACCAGGAGGAGGTGGTCCTGGAGGCGCGGCAAGGCGACCTCCCGGACTCCGGGCGCAAAGGGGGCAAAACCCCAGAGGGCTCTAAGTCCGGCCCTATGCCGGACTCCGTACCGGAACCTACAGTGGTTCCGAAGTCCGGCGGGCGGCCCCTTCATAAGAAGGGCAAGACTATGACACCGGCGGCCTCCGTCCAACCGGAGGCACCGGACAGCTTGCTAGAGGCGCTTAACGGCGCCTCCATCAACGAGGAGCACCACACTATCATGAGTGCGGTGATCCAGAAAGTTCAGTCCGCCAAGAGCGGGCTGACTAAAGCCTATACCAGCCTTCTAACAGGCTTTGAGGTAAGTTTTTAAGATATGTAAGAATATTACCGCATAGACAGTAGCCCCTGATGCTTAGTTCGGTGTTCGGAAAGAAAAGCCGAGCTAAGGATCTAAAAAGATATACGCAGGAGTCTAACATAAATATGTCAATATGGGAATGCAGGCTGCGCTGCTGACCTCTGCCGCACTGACTGCGGAGGTCAATGCATTGAAGGAGAGCCTCGAGCGGTCCGAGAACGAGCTCGGCCTTGCCAAGAATTAGCTCGAGGACAAGGAAGGTAAGTAATACCTTATTAAAGTAATACCTTATAGAAAGGATTTGGTTGAAAAAAAATGTTAGGCATAACGTGAGTATTGTAGGGGCCACAAACGAGGTGGCGACCCTGAAGGAAGCGGTGTCCAAGGCCAAAAACAGTGCGGCCACGGAGCACATCGAGCGAGATAAGCAGGAGGCGCAGGTGGCGGAGGTGCGGCAAGAGCTCCAGGCTCTCGTGGAAAAACACGAGAGTTTGGAGCGTGACTCGAAGACTCGAGAGTCCGAGCTCGCCTTGGCTCTTGAGAGTGCCAAAGCCGCTAAGGCCGAAGCCCAAAAGGCCCTTCAGGAGATTGAGGCGATAAAAAAGATAGCGGGGGTAAGGCATTCTATATGCAAAGCAAGCATGTAAAAGTGAATTATCTGTTACATACCCGAATCTGGAGCTCTCCAGGAGCATTCGCAGATCTGCCCCATAGTGTGTCCCATGCTGCCGCGTTCTACCGAGCCGAGGAGGGGAGCTTGACGGAAAAGGTGTTCTGGTCTCAATATGCTGAGGCCGGACATTCGGTGCCCCTGAGCGACCAGCTGAAGCAGCTGGTCGAGCTCCACAAGGTGGCCGAACAGGCCATGAAGGGCCTCATAGTTCGGTTGTGGCCTAAAGAAGCCATTCCTGGGAGCTACTTCGGTCTGGTGCAGCGGCTGGTGGATGCATGTCCATGGATTGTAGTCATCAAGCGTTTCGTCTGCATTGAAGGCGCCCGTCGGGCCCTTGCCCGTGCTAAAGTGCACTGGGGCAAGATGGACGCCGAGAAGCTTGTGACGGACGCGCCACCGCCGGGCTTGGAGTATCGCAAGCCCGAGATGTACTATGAGGGCGTCCTGAAGGGTGCCCGCCTTATAGCGGGTGAATGCTCCAAAGATGTAATTTTTGAGTAGACTCGCATTTGTTATCCTGTACGCTGAAAACTTTGTTCATATGTGCTAAGCAATGCTTGTTATTTTAAAATATTACCTTCTGTGCGGCCGTTTATAAAATTTGAGAGATGGCGAGTTGTTGGCTTCAGCCCCCATGCCACGAGTGCTGGGGTTTTCGGGATAAACTTGAGCGCTCTTCTTCCCATTCTTGGGTCCTTCGAGGGAGGCGTTCAACACGACGAACAAGGCAACCGGACTATAATGCTTGAACACTCTCACTTAGCCATAGAATTCTATAATTTAAAATTTCGGCGAAGCCCCTAGTATTCGGAAGACCGAGTTTGGGGCGCTATCCACGCCTTGGCCGGACAATGCCGACTCCTCGCTCTAAGCGGCATGAGTCTTTAGGGACCCAATAAACCTCTCGAACAGCGACCGGCTCTCGCCCTATCATGACGGTCAGTTTTAGCTTTCTCCACTAAGGTGCTCAACCCAAATCAACCGGGGAACAATCGCAGTGGTTCTCCCAGCGCTACCTTAGCCGATATAATGGAACGTAAGGTACCAAAACATGGGAGTCGGGCAAACCAACTATTTACCCAAGACATGATTCGGAGCCGATGCACATAATGCTATAAGTTCGGGGTGCCGCACTTGTGAAAGTGTTCGGACTTATCACACCATGTTTTCGGGTACTTAAGCCCCTGGTGTATTGACCGTACCAAGTTGTACGGGTGCATCATGTCATAGATGAACATTTATGGAAAAAAGGAATGCAATAATAAGCAGAAGCTATGTATTCTTTATGCAGAAGATACTGCAATGAAAGCAGAACGACACAAACAGTGCGATAAGCAAGGGATGGGACTATTTAACATGTCCCCTCCAGGGGTAGGCTGTGGGATGGTATGTAAAACAGGTATACTGCTCGTAATAGAGACCAACTGGACACTCGACGTAGCTTTTCTGCTTCCCTGGTTGTTGCATCGTTAGTTCGGCGATTCTACTGCCGGACAGGGCTTCTGGAAAACGGAGTCCTGAGAATAAGAAAAAAAGAATGATGCAATTGGGAGCCCCTGGTGCGGTTGAGCCGCACTCTGGCATGCCGTGGTCGTGTCCCTCCCCCTATGCCCATGGTATCTCCAGAGCGTAGTTATGTACGCGTGGTACTGGTCTCGTGATTTCACGAGGGCTGGGGTTGGGGCCGCATTGCTACGCGTGCTCGGAACATGCCAGGCGTTCTTGTTGTAGGTTACTCCGGGCACGCTTGACGATGTGCGTACGTTTAGTAGTCGGACTCAAGAATTGCCTTAAGAGGCTGCTTTGTACTTCCTCCGCGAGGGCCGCCGTATGCTCCTCTGTTTGGAGAGAGCGTTCGGTGTTTCCATTGACCGTGATTACTCCTCGAGGGCCTGGCAACTTGAGCTTGAGGTATGCATAGTGCGGCACCGCATTAAACTTTGCAAATGCGGTTCGTCCGAGCAGTGCGTGATAGCCGCTGCGGAACGGGACTATGTCGAAGATTAATTCCTCGCTTCGGAAGTTATCCGGGGATCCGAAGACTGCTTCGAGTGAAACTGAGCCTGTACAGTTGGCCTCTACACCTGGTATGACGCCTTTAAAGCTTGTTTTTGTGGGTTTAATCCTTGAGGGGTCTATGCCCATTTTGCACACTGTATCCTGGTAAAGCAGGTTCAGGCTGCTGCCGCCGTCCATCAGGACTCTAGTGAGGTGAAATTCGTCAATGATTGGGTCAAGAACCAATGCGGCAAATCCGCCGTGGCGGATGCTAGTGGGGTGGTCCCTTCGATCAAAAGTGATCGGGCAGGAGGACCACGGGTTGAACTTTGGGGCGACTGGCTCCATCACGTATACGTCCCTTAGTGCATGCTTCCGCTCCCTTTTGGGTATGTGGGTTGCGTATATCATGTTCACCGTCCGCACTTCTGGGGGAAAGCCCTTCTGTCCTCTATTGTTCGGCGGTCGGGGCTCCTCCTCGTCATTGCTATGCAGCCCCTTGTCGTTGTTTTTGGCATTTAACTTGTCTGCCTGCTTGAACACCCAACAATCCCTGTAGGTGTGGTTGGCTGGTTTTTCGGGGGTGCCATGTATCTGGCACGAGCGATTGAGTATTCAGTCCAAATTGGACGGGCCCTGAGTATTTCTTTTGAATGGCTTTTTCCGCTGACCGGGTTTAGAGCCTCTGAATCCAGCATTGACTGCCATATCTTCAGCATTATCGCCGTTAATGCGGCGCTTGTGCTTGTTGCGACGCGACCTGCCATTGCTGTCCTTGGTATCCAAACTACCAGGGTTTTTGGTCAGGTTGTTACTGCGAGCTAGCCAGCTGTCCTCTCCCGCGCAGAAGCGGGTAATGAGTGATGTGAGGGCTGCCTAGAACTAATGAAGATACTTGAGGGGATTTAGATACATGAGAACGAAGAGATCACGAGCTAACTAGAACGATGCACCGGAAGAATTCGAGAACGAGAGATGAAAGTTGAGAATGAAGAATTATGACATGATGGCCTTCGGAGGAAAGAAATGGAAACAACTCATGAAATGCTCCGGATAGGTGAAAAGAATTCTCAGAGTCGAAAGCAATTATGAGAGGATGGTATAAAGCTAGAACCACGAATCTTTGAGAGAACGGATAAGATTTGGAGGAAAACTCTTCTTTGGTCTTCAAATGTAGAGAAAGACGAGGAGAAACACCACCATGAATTTGTTGAGATACTCCGGGAGAATGAGAAAAAAGGAGGTTGAGCCAACACTGAAAATAATTTGAAAGATCTTGGAGAAATAATGTGACTGATGAAAATTCATTCTTACGTCAAACTTCAACATGAATTTGGGAATAGCTCCGGAAAAATTAGAAGAGTCAGGTAAGATCCTGGGAAAAGACCTGTGGGTTAGGGCCCACTCAAAAGAAAACACCATTGAAATGATTGCTTGAAATAGAGATTGCACCGGTTGAATTAAATGGCTTGAATGAGATAATAATCTCCAAATAGCTTGAACTGATTGAGAATGGAAACACGAATCTTCCGAGATATCTAGAGCACTCCGGATAAGAATAGAGAGAGGTGAACAATTATGAGAGGCACCGGCATGGGATAGCATTTGAACGAGGATAAGGATATGATCAACACCGAAAACTTGAATTGGATCCACCGGAGAAGAATACGAGAATGAAGAATGATGAACTTGAAATTGTTGAGCATCTTCATGGGATATCACCGGCTAAGAACATTGAAAGAAATGAATGAAGAGACTTCACATCAATAAATGGATACTCGATTAAGAAATCTGAGTCCTTGAAGTTAAGGGTGGGAGGGCGGGAAAACAAAGGCCACTTGGGATGAACGAAACAAACACCGTTGAGAAAACTTAGAATTGATCTTGCGGATGGGGAGAATGATGGGATCATCTCGAAGAGAAGCTCACCGGTTGGAAAAGAACTAACACGACAACATCAATGATTAAGAAGGATTAGCATTCATATAGAAATATGAGAACACCATTTAGGAAAGGTATGGATTCAACATTTGACTTCGAAGCAACTCGAATACCACAAATGAAACAAAAAAAGGATTTGGCTTGCAGAATAAGCCGGAACAAACATATGATAGAGATTTCGTCTGAAGTTTTCATGGTGGGGCCCACACGGGCTCGAGTGTACATCACCATCATGTACAAGGCAGTGCACGTGACATACGAAGTGTCCCCGAACCAGCATAGCGAAGGGTTCTTTAAGACACAACGAGACCACTGTAAAAACGACCGTGGAAAGGCGGACCACTAGACGTCGAACCCCAATCTCATATCATGCATCTGTCGAAAAGATATTCTAGGAGCTACTTGAATTCCCACCTATAAAACTCCCGAAACTTTCTGGTTATGCAATCTGGTGTTGGGGATACAGGGGAAGCAATATATATCTCACCCAAAACTAACAATTCCTACATCCAAGCTGTATCCATCCGTCAACACATAACCAAGAAACCTTCGGAAATCGTGTACCTCAACCTTCGAAAAGCATCCGTTATACAAGCTATGGCAATACTCTCGAGCTCGCCCCAGTACTGGGTTATAGAGGTTATCTCACCAACAACTGCATAAAAGAGATTTTCGATGTCGGCAAAACTCAGGTATTCCAGAACTGCAACGATAAAATTGTGACGACAACACCTCGGAGCTCAACTCCCCGGGTCAATGCCACATAATAGACAGGAGGCACCAAGAATAATGTTCTCGTCACAAAACCATCGGAACGATTCCAAGATACCCGCGTGATCCTAAAAAAAATAGTGAAATTTGAGGAGAGGAAAGACAAAACATCTACGTCAGGAGACCTCACCAGAGCGACGAAGGGACTGAGGAGTAAAAAGAATCCTACTCTCCAATATATATAATCCTAAGACTCAAAACATTTTTGTTCTAGACTCAACAACGCCAGCAAACAATCAAGCAGGGGGCTCCTAAGTCGGGGATGGCTCTGATTACCAACTTGTAACACCCACGATGCGGCTATATCTCCCACGTGTCGAAGCACGACTTAGAGGCATAACCGCATTGTGGTTTTGTCGCAAGAAGGGTCATCTTCACACAATCCCATGTAATGAATAAGAATGGGATAAAGAGTTGGCTTACAATCGCCACTTCACACAATGAACATTTAATTCATACATCATTCAGAGTACACACATAGTCCAACTACGGACGAAGCCAAAAGAAAAGAAGATAACCCAACTGCTAGATCCCCGATCGTCCCAACTGGGCTCCACTACTGATCGACATGAAACGAAACATAGCAACGACCAAGGTCTTCGTTGAGCTCCCATCTGAGCTCGGTTGCATCACCTGCACTGGTATCATCGGCACCTGCAACTGTTGTGATAGTATCTGGTGAGTCACGAGGACTCAGCAATCTCAAAACCCGCGAGATCAGGACTATTTAAGCTTATGGGAAAAGGAAGGGGTAAAGTGGTGAGGTTGCAGCAGCGCATAGCATATATGGTGGCTAACATACGCAAATAAGAGCGAGAAGAGAAGCAATGGAACGGTCGTGAACTAGCAATGATCAAGAAGTGATCCTGAACTCCTACTTACGTCAATACTAACCCAAAACCGTGTTCGCTTCCCGGACTCCGCCGAGAAGAGCCATCACGGCTACACACGCTGTTGATGCGTTTTAATTCGGATCTAGTGTCAAGTTATCTACAACCGGACATTAACAAATTCCCATCTACCTATAACCGCAGGCACGGATTTCGAAAGATTATACCCTGCAAGGGTGTCCCAACTTAGCCCATGACAAGCTCTCGCGATCAACGAAGGAATAGACCTTCTCCCAGAAAGACCCGATCAGACTCGGAATGCCGGTTTACAAGACATTTCGACAATGGTAAAACAAGACCAGCAAAACCTCCCGCTGTGCCGACAAATCCCGATAGGAGCTGCACATATCTCGTTCTCAGGGCACACCGGATGAGCCAGACGTCGGGTTGGCATAGACCCTGATTGCCCAGGGGGCGCCGGACATCGCTCAGTTTGGACCAGCACCCGGAGGAGCACTGGCCCGGGGGGGGGGGTAAAATAAAGATGACCCTTGAGTCTGCAGAACCCAAGGGAAAAAGGCTTAGGTGGAAAATGGTAAAACCAAGGTTGGGCCTTGCTGGAGGAGTTTTATTCAAAGCGAACTGTCAAGGGGGTCCCATAAATCACCCAACCGCGTAAGGAACGCAACATCCGGGAACATAACACCGGTATGACGGAAACTAGGGGCGGCAAGAGTGGAACAAAACACCAGGCATAAGGCCGAGTCTTCCACCCTTTACCAAGTATATAGATGCATTAATTAAATAAGAGATATTGTGATATCCCAATCATAATCCTGTCCATCATGGAGCAATCTTCAACTTCACCTGCAACTAGCAACGCTATAAGAGGGCTGAGCAAAGCGGTAACATAGCCAAGCAACGGTTTGCTAGGAAGGGTGAAAAGGTTAGAGGCTGACATGGCAATATGGGAGACATGGTAAACAAGGAGTAGGCAACGCATCATAGCGATAGAACGAAGCAACTAGCAAGCAAAGATAGAAGTGATATCGAGGGTAAAGGTCATCTTGCCTGAAATCCCGATAGGAAGAAGAACGAGTCCAAGAAGAAGATAAACGGACGTAGTCGAACGAATCCTCACAACTCCGGAACGAAACCGAAGCTAACGAGAGAAGCAAACCGGAAAGAAGCAAACAACATGGTAAACACACAAGCATAGTCATGGCATGATGCACAATCAAGTAAGATGCATGTCCAGTTTAATGAGGCATGGCATGGCAATATGCACAAACAACACTACAAGTTAAGTGGAGCTCAATATGCAACGAGTTGCATATTGACGGAACACCACAACAATTATTTAGTTCTCTCTCGGTTATGCTAACCAACAATATTAAATGTTGTTAAACATGGCAAGAGGTGAAGCATAATTGAACTACATATTAGGCAAGTTTAAATGAGGCCGGAAACAACAAACAACAATTCCGGAAAGTCCCCATATGTCATTTAGCAATTTAATGCAAACACAATTTTAAGCATTTAAATGTTGTTATCATGATGCGGATGACATATACAAGTTTTATGCAATTTTATGAAAATATTGACAGGTGCATGATACGAGGCATTAGTCGCCATGGCGGAATGAAAAGGGTGCCACGGCGGCGAAACAGAAAATGATGCCATGGCAACATATCCGAAAATGATGCCACGGTAACATATCCGAAAATGATGCCACGGCAACATATCGGTTCCGGTAGCTCATGAAGATACCGGTACAAAAGGAGGCGTGCAGATGAGCGCAACATGCTAGAGATGGTGGGGTGATCCCGGCTTCCGGGTTCCCACGGGACGGCGGCATGGAAACGAGTGACAATTCGGACACGGTGCAAACATATCGTACATCTCATACATGCAAGGGCATCTCATCGCGGTCGTCTCGGGTTATACCTTTGAAGCGAGCGTTTCTGGGCGGAACGAGTTCGGAGCGGTGTAGAGGAAGTAGGCGTTCACGGGACGTCGTGGAAGTAGTTGTACTCGTGTCGTAGTGGAAGTCGTTGTTCACGTGGCGATGGTTGTTGTACATGTTTTCGTAGACATTCGAGTCATCGGTAGAGGAACTTGGCGGACCATGTAGTCGAACTTGGCGCATCACCGTGTAGTTGTACACGGTCGTAGGGGAACTTGATGAAATCCACCTCGGATGTAGTCGTACACGTGTCTTCGGGATCCTAGATGTACTTGGCGAAAACCGAGATGGTCTTGACGATCCGGTGAGACGACATGGTTCGGGGCGGTCTCGGTCTTGGTCCTGAACTTCAGGAGGTCACCGGTCGAAGTGGCCCACGCGAGCACTCATGCGCGGGCAAGAGAGCGAGCGCTGATGCTCACGCGTCGAGCAGGGAAAACAGAGGTGGAGCTGGTCGAAGTGGGCGAGCAGAGATGCGTCCTCCACCCCACTCAAACGAAGCAGAGGCGGGGCAGGGGGCTTGCAGCGGAGGCTGGCGCTCGGGAGCCGAAGATGGCGGCCGGGACTGGCGGCAGAGGCAGGAGGCCAACAGCGGCGCCGCGATCTCCGATGATGGAGCACGATGGAGAGGCGCGGGGACGGCTGGGGACGAGGCCGCAGGCAGCCAGAAGTGGCTCCGATGGCCGACCGACGGGGCTCCAGGAGAGGTGGAGAAGGGCGGCGAGGGGCTCGGCGACGGGGACGCCTGATGCAGGAGGAGGAAGGGCGAGGCCGCGGCGCTGGGGAGGAAGAGAGGCTGCGAGGGAGATGAGGGAGGAGGGTTCGGGCGTGGTGGAGGCGACGAGGGGATCGGGAGGAGCGGGGCTCTCCTTGTCGATGCGGTGTGTGGCGGCGGGCAGGGACCGAGAGGGAGAGAGATGGATCGAGGGGATCGGGCAGAGCTGCGGCTAGGGTTAGAGGGGCACCGGTTGGGCTGTGGATGGGCCTAAGAGGCCGGCTAGGTTGCAGGCTGCTGGGCTTCTTCTCTCACTACTAAAAGAAAGGAAAAAAACAGAGATGAGAAAGAAAATAAAAAGAGGTTAGAGGTGGAGCTTGAGCAGGAGGGTATTTTCCCGGACTCATAAAAATGAGCTCGTTCCAAGAAAAATAGAAGGCCATGATTGAAAGATTAAATTCAAACTCATTTGAATTTAATTCAAATGGGTTTGAACTAGGGCTTGATGAAAGGAAGGTCCAAAAATGTTCGGATTTTTGGTGGAGCTCCGGAAAATGATGAGATAATTATAGGCAAGGTTAGAGAGCAAGAAGTGAGATAACAAAGGCATGGAGAATTATTTGCAAGTGTGTTATGGTGATTTCCGAAATAAAGAAATATTTAATATAGCTCCCTAATATTGGAGGATATGTTATAAAGAGAAGTCATCCTTCCCTCGATTTAAATGGACCGAAGATCCATATGATTTTATTTAGTTGAGTTTTAAAAATTAAATGGCATGATGGCATGATGACGTGATGCAATGCAAAAATAAAAGAGCAAGCACAAAAGAAACACATGGAAACACTCGGAATAGCTGGAAGGCATCTGAAGTGTCGGTCTCGGGGCGTTACAGACGAGCTCCCCGCTTCGTCGAGCGGCTCCCTGGATTCGTCGGATGTGAATAGCACTTCACTTCCGACCACCTCCTCCCCTCCTGACGCAGACGACGCCGCGGTGGAGTCCCAAAAGGGGCCCGACCAGGAGGAGGTGGTCCTGGAGGCGCGGCAAGGCGACCTCCCGGACTCCGGGCGCAAAGGGGGCAAAACCCCAGAGGGCTCTAAGTCAGGCCCTATGCCGGACTCCGTACCGGAACCTACAGTGGTTCCTAAGTCCGGCGGGCGGCCCCTTCATAAGAAGGGCAAGACTATGACATCGGCGGCCTCCGTCCAACCGGAGTAACCGGACAGCTTGCTGGAGGCGCTTAATGGCGCCTCCATCAACGAGGAGCACCACACTATCATGAGTGCGGTGATCCAGAAAGTTTAGTCCGCCAAGAGCGGGCTGACTGAAGCCTGTACCAGCCTTCTAACAGGCTTTGAGGTAAGTTTTTAAGATATGTAAGAATATTACCGCATAGACAGTAGCCCCTGATGCTTAGTTCGGTGTTCGGAAAGAAAAGCCAAGCTGAGGATCTAAAAAGATATATGCAGGAGTCTAACATAAATATGTCAATATGGGAATGCAGGCTGCGCTGCTGACCTCTGCCGCACTGACTGCGGAGGTCAATGCATTGAAGGAGAGCCTCGAGCGGTCCGAGAACGAGCTCGGCCTTGCCAAGAAGCACCTCGAGGACAAGGAAGGTAAGTAATACCTTATTAAAGTAATACCTTATAGAAAGGATTTGGTTGAAAAAAATGTCAGGCATAACGTGAGTATTGTAGGGGCCACGAACGAGGTGCCGACCCTGAAGGAAGCGGTGTCCAAAGGCCAAAAATAGTGCGGCCACGGAGCGCACCGAGCGAGAGAAGCAGGAGGCACGGGTGGCGGAGGTGCGGCAAGAGCTCCAGGCTCTCGTGGAAAAACACGAGAGTTTGGAGCGTGACTCGAAGACTCGAGAGTCCGAGCTCGCCTTGGCTCTTGAGAGTGCCAAAGCCGCTAAGGCCGAAGCCCAGAAGGCCCTTCAGGAGATTGAGGCGATAAAAAAGATAGCGGGGGTAAGGCATTCTATATGCAAAGCAAGCATGTAAAAGTGAATTATCTGTTACATACCCGAATCCAGAGCTCTCCAGGAGCATTCGCAGATCTGCCCCGTAGTGTGTCCGATGCTGCCGCGTTCTACCGAGCCGAGGAGGGGAGCTTGATGGAAAAGGTGTTCTGGTCTCAGTATGCTGAGGCCGGACATTCGGTGCCCCTGAGCGACCAGCTGAAGCAGATGGTCGAGCTCCACAAGGTGGCCGAACAGGCCATGAAGGGCCTCATAGTTTGGTTGTGGCCTAAAGAAGCCATGCCTGGGAGCTACTTCGGTCTGGTGCGGCGGCTGGTGGACGCATGTCCATGGATTGTAGTCATCAAGCGTTTCGTCTGCATTGAAGGCGCCCGTCGGGCCCTTGCCCGTGCTAAAGTGCACTGGGGCAAGATGGACGCCGAGAAGCTTGTGACGGACGCGCCACCGCCGGGCTAGGAGTATCGCAAGCCCGAGATGTACTATGAGGGCGTCCTGAAGGGTGCCAGCCTTATAGCGGGTGAATGCTCCAAAGATGTAATTTTTGAGTAGACTCGCATTTGTTATCCTGTACGCTGAAAACTTTGTTCATATGCGCTAAGCAATGCTTGTTATTTTAAAATATTACCTTCTGTGCGGCCGTTTATAAGATTTGAGAGATGGCGAGTTGTTGGCTTCAGCCCCCATGCCACAAGTGCTGGGGTTTTCGGGATAAACTTGAGCGCTCTTCTTCCCATTCTTGGGCCTTCGAGGGAGGCGTTCAACACGACGAACAAGGCAACCGGACTATAATGCTTGAACACTCTCACTTAGCCATAGAATTCTGTAATTTAAAATTTCGGCGAAGCCCCTGGTATTCCGAAGACCGAGTTCGGGGCGCTATCCACGCCTTGGCCGGACAATGCCGACTCCTCGCTCTAAGCGGCATGAGTCTTTAGGGACCCAATAAACCTCTCGAACAGCGACCGGCTCTCGCCCTATCATGACGGTCAGTTTTAGCTTTCTCCACTGAGGTGCTCAATGCAGCTCAACCGGGGAACAATCGCAGTGGTTCTCCCAGCGCTACCTTAGCCGATATAACGGAACGTAAGGTACCAAAACATGGGAGTCGGGCAAACCAACTATTTACCCAAGACATGATTCGGAGCCGATGCATATACTGCTATAAGTTCGGGGTGCCGCACTTGTGAAAGTGTTCGGACTTATCACACCATGTTTTGGGGTACTTAAGCCCCTGGTGTATTAACCGTACCAAGTTGTACGGGTGCAACATGTCATAGATGAACATTTATGGAAAAAAAGGAATGCAATAATAAGCAGAAGCTATGTATTGTTTATGCAGAAGATACTGCAATGAAAGCAGAACGACACAAATAGTGCGATAAGCAAGGGATGGGACTATTTAACATGTCCCCCTCCAGGGGTAGGCTGTGCGATGGTATGTAAAACAGGTATACTGCTCGTAATAGAGACCAACTAGACACTCGACGTAGCTTTTCTTCTTCCCTGGCTGTTGCATCGTTAGTTCGGCGATTCTACTGCTGGACAGGGCTTGTGGAAAACGAAGTCCTGAGAATAAGAAAAAAAAAGAATGATGCAATTGGGAGCCCCTGGTGCGGTTGGGCCACACTCTGGGCATGCCGTGGTCGTGTCCCTCCCCCTATGCCCATGGTATCTCTAGAGCGTAGTTATGTACGCGTGGTACTGGTCTCGTGATTTCATGAGGGCTGGGGTTGGCGCCGCATTGCTACGCGTGCTCGGAACATGCCAGGCGGTCTTGTTGTAGGTTACTCCGGGCGCGCTTGACGATGTCCGTACGTTTAGTAGTCGGACTCAAGAATTGCCTTAAGAGGCTGCTTTGTACTTCCTCCGCGAGGGCCGCCGTATGCTCCTCTGTTCGGAGAGAGAGTTCGGTGTTTCTATTGACCGTGATTACTCCTCGAGGGCCTGGCAACTTGAGCTTGAGGTATGCGTAGTGCGGCACCGCATTGAACTTTGCAAATGCGGTTTGTCCGAGCAGTGCGTGATAGCCGCTGCGGAACGGGACTATGTCGAAGATTAATTCCTCGCTTCGGAAGTTATCCGGGGATCCGAAGACCATTTTGAGTGAAACTGAGCCTGTACAGTTGGCCTCTACACCTGGTATGACGCCTTTAAAGGTTGTTTTTGTGGGTTTAATCCTTGAGGGGTCTATGCCCATTTTGCGCACTGTATCCTGGTAAAGCAGGTTCAGGCTGCTGCCGCCGTCCATCAGGACTCTAGTGAGGTGAAATCTGTCAATGATTGGGTCAAGAACCAATGCGGCAAATCCGCCGTGGCAGATGATAGTGGGGTGGTCCCTTCGATCAAAAGTGATCGGGCAGGAGGACCACGGGTTGAACTTTGGGGCGACTGGCTCCACCGCGTATACGTCCCTTAGTGCACGCTTCCGCTCCCTTTTGGGTATGTGGGTTGCGTATATCATGTTCACCGTCCGCACTTGTGGGGGAAAGCCCTTCTATCCTCTATTGTTCGGAGGTCGGGGCTCCTCCTCGTCATCGCTATGCAGCCCCTTGTCGCTGTTTTTGGCATTTAACTTGTCTGCCTGCTTGAACACCCAACAATCCCTATAGGTGTGGTTGGCTGGTTTTTCGGGGGTGCCATGTATCTGGCACGAGCGATTGAGTATTCAGTCCAAATTGGATGGGCCCTGAGTATTTCTTTTGAATGGCTTTTTCCGCTGACCGGGTTTAGAGCCTCTGAATCCAGCATTGACTGCCGTATCTTCAGCATTATCGCCGTTAATGCGGCGCTTGTGCTTGTTGCGACGCGACCTGCCATTGCTATCTTTGGTATCCAAACTACCAGGGCTTTTGGACAGGTTGTTACTGCGAGCTAGCCAGCTGTCCTCTCCCGCGCAGAAGCGGGTCATGAGTGATGTGAGGGCTGCCATGGATTTCGGCTTTTCCTGTCCTAGGTGCCGGGCAAGCCACTCGTCGCGGATGTTATGTTTGAAGGCTGCAAGGGCCTCTGCATCCGGGCAGTCAACGATTTTATTTTTCTTGGTTAAGAACCATGTCCAAAATTGTCTGGCCGATTCATCTGGCTGCTGAATTATCTGGCTTAGGTCATCAGCGTCTGGTGGTGGCACATATGTGCCCTGGAAGTTATCAAGGAATGCGGCTTCCAGGTCTTCCTAACAACCAATTGATTCTGCTGGCAAGCTGTTGAGCCAATGCCGAGCTGGTCCTTTAAGCTTGAGTGGGAGGTATTTGATGGCATGTAGATCATCGCCGCGGGCCATGTGGATGTGAAGGAGATAGTCCTCGATCCAAACCGCAGGATCTGTTGTGCCGTCGTATGATTCAATGTTTATGGGTTTGAAACCCTCGGGGATTTGATGATCCATTACTTCGTCTGTGAAGCATAGTGGGTGTGCGGCGCCTCTGTATTGGGCTATATCACGACGCAGCTTGAGAGCTTTGTCTACTGTGTTCGGCCCGGCCGGAATTGTTGTATCCGGCGTGACGGTTGTCATCACGTGTCGTGGGGCGCCCATGCGATCCGTAGATCGATCTTATTTGCCTTGCCTTGTCCTCCAATATGTCTCGCAAGTCTGGCGCATTTCCCCGTGGCTTTGTACTTTTCAAGCGACGCTGGGGCGCGGCTTTAGTGGAGGAACTAGAGGCCTCTCTATCGCGGCCACGAGGTGGCCGGTCGGCCGCGTCATGCACCGGTGATGTAGGTTTGGTTGCTTCCTCCTCTAATTGGGGTAGCAGCCTGCGTTTTGGGTAGCTCTTGGAGGGGCGATCGAGTTTGTACTCTTTGGCTGCAAGGACTTCGGTCCATCTGTCAGCTAGCAAGTCTTGCTTAGCTCTAAGCTGCTGCTGCTTTTTCTTGAGGCTGCTTGCCGTGGCCATAAGCCTGCGCTTGAAACGCTCTTGTTCGACGGGATCCTCGGGCACGACAAATTCGTCGTCGTCGAGGCTTGCTTTATCTTCGGAGGGAGGCATATAATTATCGTCCTCTACCTCTCTGTCTGCCGCTCTATCATGAGGGCTGGCTTCTCCCTCCTCCTGTGCTAAATCCTGCTGGAGGGGGTTGTCTTCGGCACTGTCCGGGGTGTTATTATCTCTCATGCCGAAATCACCGTTTTTGCTGTGGCGGGATTTAGAGCGGCGCCGCTGACGCCGGTGCTTGGGCTGTTTCTTGGAGGGGTGACCCTCTGCTATTCCATTGCCACTCCCATCTTTTGGGATGTCCACCATGTATATGTTGTATGACGAGGTGGCCGTCCAGTGCCCTGTAGGCGCTGGTTCTTGGTTGTCTCCTGCATCGTCGTCCATACCGTCGATGTCTTCGGAGTCGAAGTGGAGCATGTCGGTTAAATCATTGATAGTGGCTACAAAGTGGGTGGTGGGTGGGCGTTGAATTTCTTCGTCATCCGCATCCCAACCTTCCTGACCATAGTCCGGCAAGGGCTCTCCTGATAAAGAGAGAGACTTTAGTGAATTCAGGATGTCGCCAAAGGGCGAGTGCTGAAAGATGTCCGCGGCGGTGAACTCCATAACCGGCGCCCAATCGGATTTGATTGGCAGGGGCGCGGGAGGTTCGGAGTCCGGCACCTCAGAGTCACGGGCTTTGCAAAGGACAGGGATGGTGTTCGGCTCAATCGCCGTAGAGATCGTAGCCCCCGAGGCGGTGTCTAGCCACTCGTACTCGATCGGCGAAGTCGGCTCCGAGCTAAGGGTCAGAGCGGACGCTGGTGCGGCCTCCAGGGCACTGTTCGGTGGCAGAGCTAGATCATGCCCATCGAGACGCGCTTGGCTGTGGCTCGAATCCGTCGAAGATCAAGTCTCCGCTGATGTCCCCCGTGTAGTTCAAACTCCCAAATCTGACCTGATGGCCAGCGGTGTGGCTTTCGATCTGCTCCAGATGGCCAAGTGAATTGGCCCGCAGTGCAAAGCCGCCGAATACGAAGATCTGTCCGGGGAGAAAAGTCTCACCCTGGACCACGTCGTTGTTGATGATCGAAGGAGCCATCGGGCCTAAAGGTGACGACACAGAGGAACTCTCAATGAAAGCACCAATGTCGGTGTCAAAACCGGCGGATCTCGGGTAGGGGGTCCCGAACTGTGCGTCTAGGCGGATGGTAACAGGAGACAAGGGACACGATGTTTTTACCCAGGTTCGGGCCCTCTCGATGGAGGTAAAACCCTACTCGTGCTTGATTAATATTGATGATATGGGTAGTACAAGAGTAGATCTACCACGAGATCAAAGAGGCTAAACCCTAGAAGCTAGCCTATGGTATGATTGTTGTTCGTCCTACAGACTAAAACCCTCCGGTTTATATAGACACCGGAGAGGGTTAGGGTTACACAGAGTCGGTTACAATGGTAGGAGATCTACATATCCGTATCGCCAAGCTTGCCTTCCACGCCAAGGAAAGTCCCATCCGGAAACGGGACGAAGTCTTCAATCTTGTATCTTCATAGTCCAGGAGTCCGGCCAATGGTGATAGTTCGGCTATCCGGACACCCCCTAATCCAGGACTCCCTGACCTGTCTTCACTAGTAATGTAAGTTTGTCCTTCTCAAGCCTTCAAACTTTGTTGTGTATATTTGGTTAGGCATGAATATAACAGCTGTTTATTTTTTGTGTTTGCATCAAATTGCATGTTTAAAGTTTATTATGTACTCCCTCCATTCCTAAATATAAGTCTTTCTAGAGATTTCAATATGCACTACATACGGAACAAAACGAGTGAATCTACACTCTAAACTATGTCTATATACATCCGCATGTAGTTCATATTGAAATCTCTAAAAGACTTATATTTAGGAACGGAGGGAGTAGTTCATAAACAAAAGTTTGTCCTTCTCAATTTAAGTTTTCAGTTGTACAACCAAGTTCCTTCTTCATACCATGTAAATTAAACTATACAGAGCAAGTGATCTTCTTTTTCACTGCATGTATGCTTCTGTTCTTCATCCGTAATCCAGTGGTGTGGTGAACCTACCCACTACAGTACAATGTCATATTCTACAATGTCTTAACTATGAACAATGTCATATCATTCTACTATTATTTAAACCGTCTCTTTATTTG
Source organism: Triticum dicoccoides (assembly GCF_002162155.2). NCBI lineage: Eukaryota > Viridiplantae > Streptophyta > Magnoliopsida > Poales > Poaceae > Triticum > Triticum dicoccoides. The sequence goes on from NC_041383.1 coordinate 117,317,619, forward strand.
CCAATCTGAAATGGGATAAATTGACAGCACACTAACCATTGATACTTATGAGTTCTTGATCTGTAATCCAGTGGTGTCGTGAAGCTGCCAACTCCTTCACAATGTCATTTCCTGCCATATCTTGACCTGAACAATACCATATTGTGTTAATGCATTTTAAAATTGTGTCACATTATTCTTCAGTAAGAAATGTGATGAATTGTCAGCACTGATACTTTTATGTGCAAAACCTGTCATCTGTCTGCTTGTTTATCTTTCAGAGTGAGGAAGATATAAGTGTTGAACAAGTGCAGTCTCATCATCTTGCTCAGGTGCTTGCGCTGCAGCTCGCCAGCAGGGCTAACCTTTCTTGAACTCTATTGTAGTGTTGTTGGTTTTGTATATTATTTTGTCGGCGTGTTTATTTGCACTGGTGGCGATCTTTGATGCCCAATGTATGTAATCTGCTGTCTGCCTGTGCTTTATTATCATAGTGGCAAACTTTGATGCCCAATGGATGTAATATGCCATAATTTCTTTATTGTATAGTCTAGGTTTTTTCTTATTCACGATGCTGCAGTTATTTTACTATATATATATCCTGTCTTCGCAGTAAAGCGGCGAAACCATAAAATTACGGTACATAATCGGGCCGTCATGCAATCACGATGTATGATCCGCATCATGGGCCCCGTCAAACTGGCCCACTAGTAGATTCGGACCTTTAATAGGCCGAGTAACCTCCGGCCCTCTTTTCGCAAGAAAACTCAATGGGCTTTTAGGAGGCTGAGAAGTAGGTTGGGCCTGAAACCAGCCGAACAGCTCACGGGCCGGCAGCAGCCCGAAGTGGACCCTGGCCCATGATTGTGCGAATCAAATCACGGGCTTTTAACAGGCCAAAAATGGCTCGGTCCTTGTTTGGCCCAATCAGATATCGGCTGCGAGCAGGCCGGATGCAAACCGGGCCGTAGTTAGGCCCAACCATATGACGGGCTTTTAACGGGCCGAAATTAATATAGGGCCAAAATGTTAAACGAGCCCTTAACAGGACGAAACTAATATCAGGCCGATTTACTAAATGGGCCTTTAGCAAGTGGGCCTATAAGCATAGCGTCCAGTTAACAGGCCGAATCTGACATGGGCCATAATTGAGGCCGAAGCCTCTTAATGGGCCGGAACTGATCTGGGCCGTGATTTGGCATAGAACATGGGAGGCTTTTAACGGGCCGGATCTCATATGGGCCATTATTAGGCCCGGAACATGGCAGGCCATTAATGGACCGGATCAAATATGGGCCGGCATTTGGCCCAAAACATGGCAGCCAGTTAATGGGTCGGCCTACTAGGGTCCTCAAAATCTTGTGGGCCTACAGCTGGGCCGTCCCATTAGTGTCGGCGAAATCTCGTGGGCCTTTAGCTGGGCCGGCCCATTATGATCCGCAAGAATTTTGTGGGCCTTTACTTGTGCCGGCCCTTTATGGCACACAAAAATCTCGTGGGCCTTTACCTGGGCCGGCCCATTATGGGCCGCGAAATCTTGTGGGCCTTTAGCTGGGCCAGCCCATTATGGTCCGTAAAATCTTGTGGGAGTTTAGCTGGGCCGGCCCATTATGGTCCGCAAAATCTTGTGGGCCCTTAGTTGGGCCGGCCCATTTAAACTCGATGGTCCATGCCACGTGTCGACGTATCATAGGCGCCTTATGTCCAATGAGTGGATGACATCTGTCCCAACAATGAGCTGACACGTGTTTCCTCCAGCCAATGATGATTTTACACGTGGAAAATCCCCATTGGTCGGGGCTGTTAACGGGTTATCAGATCCAAAACCCAACCCGATAGCTTAACGGTGTTCCGTTATGGTGGATGCCACGTGTCGGTCACCCTTGATGAAAGCACTTCTGTGGCACGCGATTTATCGTCATGGAAGTGGACACTTCCATGATGATAATTTTGGTAATGTCATGGAACACTTCTACGACAACACAGGTATGACTATCTTGATTCTGTCATAAATTTGTCATGGATGTACATGCATGATAGAAAACGCGACCTACTGTGACAAACACGTATCATCACGGAAGTGTATTTTTTTGTAGTGTATTGTCATGGATCATTCAAACATGTTGAGCTTTCCTTTCCCCCTCATGCTAGCCAAAATTCCTTGCACCAAATAGAGATACTACTTGTGCTTCCAAATATCCTTAAACCTAGTTTTTGCCATGAGAGTCCACCATACCTACCTATGGATTGAGTAAGATCCTTCAAGTAAGTTGTCATCGGTGCAAGCAATAAAAATTGCTCTCTAAATATGCATGACTTATTAGTGTGGAGAAAATAAGCTTTGTACGATCTTGTTATGGAAGCAATAAAAGCGACGGACTTCATAATAAAGGTCCATATACAAGTGGCAATATAAAGTGATGTTCTTTCGCATTAAGATTTTGTGTATCCAACCCTAAAAGCACATGACAACCTCTGCTTCCCTCTGCAAAGGGCCTACCTTTTACTTTATGTCTTTTACTTTACGCAAGAGTCAAGGTGATCTTCACCTTTCCCTTTTTCATTTTATCCTTTGGCAAGCACTTTGTGTTTGGGTGATCTTGATATATATATCCAATTGGATGTAAGTTAGCATGAACTATTATTGTTGACATCACCCAAAGGTGAATACGTTGGGAGGCAACACTATAAGCCCCTATGTTTCTGAAAGCACAAGTGCTCCCTGGGTGATTTTGGTAATTAATGTCAACATATCTCTTGTTGGAGTAACACTTTTACCTAGTATGTTTCAGACAAGTTCAACAATGGAGTGGCATGGACTAAAGGATGTGGAACCCCTTCAAGATGCTAAGGACAAAGGATTGGATCAAGCTCCAGGATCAAGACTCTACATTTTCTATTTTAGTGATCCAAGATCACATTGAGTCTGTAGGAAAAGCCAATACTATCAAGAGGGGATGAGGTGTTGCTTAATGGCTTGCTTGCTCAAAGTGCTTAGTGATATGCTCCGAAGCCCTCAACTACTTTCTCACATCCACATATGTCCTAAACCAAAAGTCAAACTCAGACCCACCAATTCTCCCTATCCGGCGCCACCGAGTCTGGATGTCATAGCCACTGCCACAAACCCTAGGCAAATCAGTTTCACCGATAGGGACCTCGGTCTCACCGAGATGGGATTGTAATCTCTCTATGTATGTCCATTACCAAAATCGGTCTCACCGAGTTTGAGCAATCGGTACTACCGAGATTACAATGCAAACTCTCTGGTTAACCTATTACCAAAATCGGTCCCGCCAAGTTTTTGTAATCGGTCCTACCGAGTTTGCCTGACCAACTCTCTGGTTAGATTATTATCAAAATCGGTCTCACCGAGTTTGTGTAATCCATCTCACCGAGATTACGTTATGCCCTAACCCTAACCATATCGGTTCTACCGAGTTGCATGTCGGTCCCACCGAAAATCCTAACGGTCACTAGATTTGCTGAATCGGTCCAACCGAGTTTCTCAATTCGGTCCCACCGAGATTGGCAAGTTGTGTGTAACGGTTAGATTTTGTGTGGAGGCTATATATAGCCCTCCACCCACTCTTCATTCGTGGAGAGAGCCATCAGAACAAACCTACACTTCCAACTTACATTTTCTGAGAGAGAACCACCTACTCATGTGTTGAGACCAAGATATTCCATTCCTACCATATGAATCTTGATCTCTAGCCTTCCCCAAGTTGCTTTCCACTCAAATCTTCTTTCCACCAAATCCAAATCCTGTGAGAGAGAGTTGAGTGTTGGGGAGTGAGGGAGTCCCGGATTAGGGGGTGTCCGGATAGCCGGACTACCATCATCGGCCGAACTATCATCGGCCGGACTATCATCATCGACCGGACTCCAAGACTATGAAGATACAAGATTGAAGACTCCGTCCCGTGTCCGGATGGGACTTTCCTTGGCGTGGAAGGCAAGCTTGGCGATACGTATACGTAGATCTCCTACCATTGTAACTGACTCTATGTAACCCTAGCCCTCTCCGGTGTCTATATAAACCGGATGGCTCTAGTCCGTAGGACACAACAACAACCATTACAATCATACCATAGGCTAGCTTCTAGGGTTTAGCCTCCTTGATCTCGTGGTAGATCCACTCTTGTAAACATCCACAATATCAATATCAATCAAGCAGGACGTAGGGTTTTACCTCCATCAAGAGGGCCCGAACCTGGGTAAAACGTCGTGTCCCTTGTCTCCTGTTACCATCCGCCTAGACGCACAGTTCGGGACCCCCTACCCGAGATCCGCCGGTTTTGACACCGACATTGGTGCTTTCATTGAGAGTTCCTCTATGCCGTCACCGATAGGAAGGATGCCTCTTCCCGTCTTCAAGGACGGCATCTTCGCCGATGGAGCCTTGGCTGCCGGCCAAACTATCCGGCTAGGAGGTTTTCTTATGACCGCCTGTCCGGCCACCGCTTCAACGATGACCTCTCGTGTCATCGAGAGCAATCCTCACGTCAACTCGGAATTCGCCGAGCAGTTAGATCCAGCAGAGCTCTCGTCTGTAAACGAACTCTTGGATCGGATCGCCGCCCTGGGAGTCGCTACAGACTACAATCGGATCGGGCTTAAAACCGATCTGAGAGAGATTAACTCTCCCCAGGTTACCCACCACGTCACGGTGGTAGAGGAACATCGCGACGATCCTTCTCCCATATTGAAAACTAGTCGTGTCCGGGCTACCGAACCCTCCATGCCGGATTCCCGCGGAGGAGCGGATTCCGATCAAGCACTGAACATAAAGTCAGGCATCAGACCAGACTCATTGGACAACGTTCCACTTTCCAAGCTTCCAAATTCGGAAACTTCTCGGCCCTTGAGCCTCGAGATGGGCAGGGTCCCGGACTCAATTAGGCCCGCCCGTCCAGATATATGCGATCTATCTCTAATCCGGCAAGAGCCAGCCGAAACAGTACATCATTACTGGGCCAGATTCCTCCTGGTCATGGACCGGATAAAGGACTGCCGAGAGGAAAACGCAATCTCGATCTTTTGCAACAATTGCACGGACAGGGGAATCTTGAACGCCGTCAGCCATCGTGAAATCACACGTTTCGCCGACTTGGCATCCATAGTGCGAAAGTACTGTGCCATAGAAAGTTTCCGGAAAACCGAAGATAGGTTTTGGGATAATCCGGCCCCGAACATAGCCCCAGTCCGCAACAAAAGGGTGCATTACACTCAGGCACCAAGTACAAGAACCAAAAAACAGAAGCCCCTTAAAGGGAACGGAACCGTACTGGAGGGATGGCTCAGCAAACCCTGTACAATTCACAGTACCAAGGGCGCCACCCCAACACATAGCCTTCGTGCATGTTGGATATTACGGCAGGTGGCCAAAAGTGGCGAGGAGCTTCTAGCCCCGCGAAACCAAGACATAACTTACAAACCCCGACGAGCTATAAAGTCGCAGGTTTTCGCTGACTTTATCGCTGAGTGGACTGAAGCCGAACTCCCTAAAGAGTACGGCGCATACTCCAATTGGATTATGCATTTCGACGGCTCCAAAATGTTGGCCGGATTGGGGGCTGGCATCGTACTAACGCCCCAACTGGGGACAGAGTCCAATACGTACTTCAGATAATGTACACGGACTCCAACAACGCAGCCAAATACGAGGCCCTCTTACATGGCCTCCGGATGGCAATCTCCATGGGCATCCAACGCCTAGAGGCGCGCGAGGACTCAAACCTCGCAATATCCCAAGTAAATGGAGACTTTGACGCCAAGGATCCAAAAATGGCAGCCTATCGCAACGCCGTCCTCAAAATGTCAGCTCGGTTCGAAGGACTTGAATTCCACCACGTAGCCAGAGATAATAACCAAGTGGCCGACGTATTGGCACGCATCGGCGCAAAACGTGACGCTGTCCCTCCAAATATCTTCCTGGAACGGCTGTTCAAGCCATCCGTACTATGGGAAGAGGAGTCCGGAAATAACAAACCGGAGGCAGCCGCAGAGCAATCTGACATAACCAGCGATCCAGCCGACGAAACAACACCCTCAGCTCACGACATAATGGCAGTAATCGCCCCATGGACAGAGCCATTCCTAGCCTACTTGCTTAGGCAGGAACTCCTCGAAGACCATAATGAGGCCCGCTGCATAGTCCGGCGATCTAAAGCCTACAAGGTCCATGAGGGAGAACTCTATAAGAAAAGCACAACCGGAGTTCTTCAAAGGTGTATCTCCGAAGAGGAAGGGAGAGACCTTCTGGCTGAAATTCACGCCGGACTAGGCGGACACCACGCCGCAGCCCGGGCCCTTGTAGGAAAGGCATTTCGTACAGGATTTTATTGGCCAACGGCCCGGGCAGATGCTCAGGACTTAGTCCAAAGATGCGTCGGTTGTCAGCTCTTTGCTAATCAGAGCCACATGCCACCCACCGCCCTCAAAACTATACCCATTACCTGGCCGTTCGCGGTCTGGGGGCTTGACATGGTTGGACCACTTAAAGGGGGAACCCACAAGCAAAGGTACCTATTGGCCATGGTGGATAAATTCACCAAATGGATAGAGGCCAAGGCAGTTAAAACGGCAGAGTCTGGACCAGTGATAGACTTTATATCCGGGGTAGTACACCGTTATGGTGTCCCCCACAGCATCATCACCGATAACGGCACGAACTTCACGGCCGATGAGGTTAAATCATGGTGCAAAAATATGGGCATCAAGCTCGATTACGCTTCAGTCTATCATCCTCAAACCAACGGTCAAGTGGAACAAGCAAATGGTCTAATAATGAGCGGCATCAAACCCAGACTAGTGCGGTCCCTTACGAAATCTGACACGCACTGGGTAGAGGACCTTGACTCCGTACTCTGGGGGCTGCGGACAACGCCTAACCGTACTACCGGATTCACACCATTTTTTATGGTATACGGCGCAGAAGCAGTTTTGCCCTGCGACATCATTCATGACTCACCTCGAGTGCGCATGTACGAAGAAAGAGAAGCCGAGTTGGACCGGCAAGACAGCTTGGACGCATTGGAGGAAGAACGCGACGTCGCCAAGGCTCGTTCCGCATTCTATCAGCAGCAGGCTCGAAGATACCAAAGCAGAGAAGTATGGGCCAAGACTTACAACGTTGGCGAACTGGTTCTACGCCTGCCGGACAAGAAAAAGGACAAGCTCAAGCCCAAATGGGAAGGCCCCTTCATCATCGATAAAGTCTTGACCGGCGGAGCGTACCGTCTATGAAATGCGTCGGATAACCGACTCGAGCCGAACCCATGGAACGCAGCCCGCCTCCGAAGATTCTATGCCTAGCGCCGGACTAAGAGTTCGTCCCTTTCCCCCCGTCCAAATTTTTTTTACTTCAGCTGCCTTTTGTTTATCTTTTTCTTCTCAACCCTATTCATCAAAGCCTTAAAAGGCCTACTTGCGCATCGTTCGCGTGCAATTGATGTGCTATCCGCACTCATTATACCTGGGGGCTTCTTTACCAGAAGCTTAATTATAAGGGCTTCATGCCCAGCACATGTGTCAAGCCTCCACATGTACCTTTTATTCACCATTATATGCATCGATATGACTTAAGTTTTGGCCAAGCTGGGTTGCCTGGCTCCTGTGCTTACCCCTACGTTCCCGATTGTTCGGCTAGGAGGTAAAGGGAGCACCTCTGCGATTGTTACTGCCGGGTCAGCCGGATGTGTACCTCAGACTGGGTGAAGCCGAAAGCTAGCGTTCTTAAGGGAATATTCGGTCGGTGACTTAAAAGATGATTTTTTTATCCACTTATTTATCTGCCCCCAGATGTTTTTCTGCTTTTTTCGCAGTCCAGACGTGCACTTTAGGGCATTGCCACCCCCAGAGGAAAGGAACCCTTAACGGAACTATTCTCCCTGGAAGATGTTTCTTACTACCCATGTAATATAACATAACTAGTTGGGCACTTGTCTGATAAAGCACTAATGACCCCTACGCCTGGTCTCCATGCATACCCCGGTTGTTTCATAACCAAGAAGGTATTCGGACACACTCCGAACTCTAGGGTCCCGAGGTCGAAGCGAAAAGGTCGGCAAAGACAAACGATCTACAATCCGGCTAGAAGGCATTTTATATGTCATTTTATAATACATTGTCAAATCGACTGATTGTATTCTTCCTCAATCCCGTCTAACAGGTTGTCTAATTTACAGTCCTGTTGGGAAAATTTAGCGGCCAACTCTACTTGGCCGTATACTAAACTCATAGGGATCTCCTTCCCATCGGGCCCCACAGGTCCGACTTTGGCCATGTGGTTGGGATCCGCCTTCTTGTACCGCGTCTTTACCATGGCCCAGGCCTCCCTGGCACCTTGGCGGCAGGCCGAAATCTTCCATAAATGGAAGCGCTGCCGCACTCCCTGAAGCTTCTCTGCAAGCTCCCCAAGACCCTCGGGTAAGGAGAAGGCTGGCCATAAAGCCTGGATGACGCCGCTCATTGCCTGCCGAACTCGTTCGATCAGTTGCAACAATTCGGGAAGTTGATCACCCGTTGATACGGGCATCTCCTCCGCAGGGCGACCTGTGAGCATACCTGCAGACATATTCTGTCAAATTGACTTCCTCGCCGAACTCTTCTTTTCAAAGGAGTTCGCTCAAGCACTTACTATAGATGCCGCGACGAAGCCGCTGATTCTCCTTAACGGAGCCCGACAGCTCGGCCCGAATGCCTTTCAGCTCTTCTCCAAGCTGGGCATGGGCATCCTGGAGCTTGTTCCTTTCATGCTGCACCTTATGCAGCACCCTCTCGCCGGCCTTTAGTTGGCGCAGAAGTTCTTGCCTGTCCGGATCTTGTCCGGCAGCACCTGCAACGTCATTTTTTAGACTTGCGCAAAGGCCAAATGCTACTTATCTTTCTAAAATAATGCGTTACTAGGAGAGGTCCCTATGTTTCCTCCTGCGCCAGAGAGTGCGGCCTCAAGTTGGGCCTTGCACTCTTGCAGCTCCTGAGACAGTTGGGTATTCTTCTCGGTAAGATCCTATGTTTCATACGATCCTTAAATTAGTTAATATAACTACTTTAAGTCTTGGGGGCTACTGGCATATACAACTATTAAATTCTCTTACCCGTATGTCTTTTACATACTGCTCCGTGGCTCTGGTAAAACCATCTTGAGTAGCACGAAGGTGCACGTCCCCTGCGTTAAAGGCATTCAACGCCTCGGGGGAGAAGCACGCGTCACGAAATACTGTCCGGCGGTGCCTGTGATTCATGGCAGTCTCCACCTCAGACTTGGTGGCGGACAGTCTGTCGGCATCCTCCGTCGGAGGAACGTCCGGCTCGCACCTTGCGCTCGCCTCCCCCTCCACACCAGGTGCTGGAGCCTGGCTGGTAGAGGTTGGATTGGCAACCTCCACGCCCGCAGTCCGGCGGGCGCTTTTTTCCCTACAAAAGTCATGAGCACTCAAACGCTTCCTAGGAACGTTGCTCTAAATAATGAATTGTGAGCTACACCATTGCGGCGACATTTCAGTCCGCGCCGCGCTCCTCTTCCGCCTACTGGTCCGGACTGGCCTTTGTTGGTCAGCCACCGCGGGCTCGGCTTCTCGCCCTAGGGGCGCCTCCTGCACAGCGCCATCATATACGGTGGTCAGAAAAGCAAGGAAGGAATGACGGTGTCAGGACTTCGGTCGCAATCACCTGGGAAGCCGGATATAGTCAGGGATAGTCGGCCATGATGGCGACTAAAGCATTGTCCATGCTGAGCTGGTGGAACACCCCGTCGAGTAGCTCCACCTTTATGTCCGGATCTTCTTCGGAGGCCGGATCCCGGGATCTCTCTGGATCCTCGGGTTGCGGAGCTGGACTTAGCATGTCCTCCATGATCCGGCGCAGCTCCTGCGTCGAAAGAAGAACACAATATAAGAAACTTAAGTTTCAAAAAGCATGGGTCGGGCATGCAGAGTGTTCGCTTACCCAAGGCCGGGGATTATTCATGGAGAACCCATTTAACGGGTTCGTCCGAAGGAAATCCTCCTTCTCCCCCTTATACAGGCCGGACAGGGTCGTCACTAGGTCTTCGACCGAATCCGACCCTTTGCGGCCATGACGGGTGGCATCGTCCTCCCCGTTGAAATCCCACATGGGGTGGCCCCTGTATTGTAGTGGCTGCACCCCCCGCATAATGCATGTTGCCATGATTCCAATCATGGTCAACCCGGAATGGGCCAGTAACCTTATTCGGCCCCTCAAATAATGGACGATCTTGTCTTCCTCCAGTTGGGGGCTCCGCGGACGCCAACTAAGACGTTTCTTTAGAGGAGCATTGCTGAACTCCGGGAGGCCGATCCGAACAGGGTCCGGCAGCGGAGCGTCTTCTATATAAAACCATTCCGAAGGCCAGTCTTCGGACGCCTTCTTAGGGGTTCCGGATGGATATCCGGTCCCGGCAATGCGCCATATTTCGGCGCCGCCCACTTGATATATGGACCCCTCGTGAGAGCGGGGTACAAGGCAGAACAACCTCTTCCACAGCGCGAAATGGGGCTCGACGCCCAGGAATAGCTCGCAAAGAGCTACGTAACCCGCAATATGCAGGATTGAGGCGGGCGTGAGGTGATGAATCTGGAGTCCGTAGAACTCCAGGAGACCGCGGAGGAATGGATGTATAGGAAATCCGAGCCCCCTTATCAGATAGGGGACGAAGCATACCCGCTCCCCTTTGTTGGGACTTGGGGTAACCTCCGCTTGCTTCCCACCTTTGTAGGTGGCCAGCCCGGCTCGAACCAGAACCATGAACGCCGGAGGAAGATATCCCCCCGCTTGGAGCTTCACCAGCTCGTGAGGAGATGAACCATGAACAAAGCATCTCCTCCAATCTCCTGGCAACGGGCTAGGAGCGCGAGAAGAGGAGCCGCATTGACGGTCCATGATGGAATGGATTCTTGGTCGAAAGCGCTCCGATGAGTATTTGCAGGAGGAAGATGGGGATTTGGATCTGGATTCTTGCCTCCCTTATAGGCAGTTTATTCGCACAATTAGGGGGTAAAACATAAAAGACACCCTGGCTTTTCACATTCGCGCGACGCGTGGAAGAAGGCCATTATTGGGCGTGGAAGCCAAGATGCGCAACATTCATGAGGAAGCCGGACACTGTTCGGGAGGTACGTAGAACTTGAAGGAGAACCCGCCTTGCAACGCCGAAGACTACACACATGTTGGAGTTATCGTCATTGAAGCCTGGTTCGGGGGCTACTGAGGGAGTCCCGGATTAGGGGTGTCCGGATAGCCGGACTACCATCATCGGCCGAACTATCATCGGCCGGACTATCATCATCGACCGGACTCCAAGTATATGAAGATACAAGATTGAAGACTTCGTCCCGTGTCCGGATGGGACTTTCCTTGGCGTGGAAGGCAAGCTTGGCGATACGGATACGTAGATCTCCTACCATTGTAACCAACTCGATATAACCCTAGCCCTCTCCGATGTCTATATAAACCGGATGGCTCTAGTCCGTAGGACACAACAACAACCATTACAATCATACCATAGGCTAGCTTCTAGGGTTTAGCCTCCTTGCTCTCGTGGTAGATCCACTCTTGTAAACATCCACAATATCAATATCAATCAAGCAGGACATAGGGTTTTACCTCCATCAAGAGGGCCCAAACCTGGGTAAAACATCGTGTCCCTTGTCTCCTGTTACCATCCGCCTAGACGCACAGTTCGGGACCCCCTACCCGAGATCCGCCGGTTTTGACACCGACAGGGAGACTATCATTTGAAGCACAAGAGCAATGAGTTCATCATCAACACACCATATGTTACTTCTTGGAGAGTGGTGTCTCCTAGATTGGCTAGGTGTCACTTGGGAGCCTCCGACAAGATTGTGGAGTTGAACCAAGGAGTTTGTAAGGGCAAGGAGATCGCCTACTTCATGAAGATCTACCGCTAGTGAGGCAAGTCCTTCGTGGGCGACATCCATGGTGGGATAGACAAGGTTGCTTCTTCGTGGACCCTTCTTGGGTGGAGCCCTCCATGGACTCGCACAGCCGTTACCCTTCGTGGGTTGAAGTCTCCATCAACGTGGATGTACGATAGCACCACCTATCGGAACCACGACAAAAACATCCGTGTCTCCAATTGCGTTTGAATCCTCCAAACCCTTCCCTTTACATTCTTGCAAGTTGCATGCTATACTTTCTGCTGCTCATATACTCTTTGCATCCTTGCTTGTTATGTATTGTGAATGTTAAACTTGTCCCATAACTCCACTTAAATTTAAAGAATTTAAAAACTGCTACTTTGGGCACCTAGTGTCTAGTCACCCCCCCCCCTCTAGACACCTCTTCTCGATCCTTTCAATTGGTATCAGAGCTTTGGTCTCCATTGCTTTGGTTTAAACACCATTGGAGGAAGATGGATGAGTCTGCTTTGGGGAGTCTTAGACATAGAGTGCCTATACTTGATGGGGAGTATTTTCATGAGTGGAAGAATGAGATGCTTGTGATTTTCAATCAATATCATTTGAACAAGTACATTGCTAGCCCTTGTGCACCTCATGTTGATCCTATGCATCCTACCCTTGATGAGTCTATTGACATGATTCGCAATCTTAGAACTGTTAATCTTATCACTAGGGGACATTTACATCTGTGCCCCTAACTCGAACCCATTACTCAGATTTGCCCCTAATTTTTAAGCATGATCAAATTTGCCACTCCGCCGTTAAGTCACTACTCAGAAATGCCCTTCCGTACAGTACTGTAGCACTTTCTGTCCAATACTGTAGCACTTTCCATATGCTACAGTACACATGGGCCTTTGACGGTCAAAGGCCTTTGACTGGACGGAAGGGCATTTCTGAGTAGTGACTTAACGGTAGAGGGGCAAATTTGAGCATGCTTTGAAATTAGGGGCAAATCTGAGTAGGTGGTTCGAGTTAGGGGCAGAAATGCAAATGGCCCTATCACTAGAGGCTTGCCTAGAAACTTTATTGGAAACTTGCCTACTCTTGAGTGTGCCTACACTATATGGAAATTTCTTGAGGAAAGATTTCCAGACTATTCCTTGAAAAATCTGGATGAAATTCTCCATAAGTCTATTGCCTTGAGTAAGATGAATTCCGGTGATCCTATGTTTGGTGATTGTCTATTTGAATTTACTAACCTTATGCGTGCCAAAGGAAATGTTGGAATCATTAGCGATATTATTTCCGAAGCTATTAAAATTCATAAACAAGATCATTGTCAAACTCACTCTAACGAATCACCCTCTCTAGGATTTGATCCACCACATGACGATGATGAACATGGATACTATGATGAGGATGATGATAGTGACTTTGATCTTGATGATGCAATGAGACACTTTGGTCTTATGGCAAATCTTCGGGGATATATGGCAGGTGGAAAGGAATGGGTTCTTGATAGTGGGTGTACCAATCACATGACCGGAGATAAAGATATGTTTTATGAGCTTGCTGAAAACGATGGTCCTTGAAAGTATGTCACTTTCGGTGAAAACTCAAAGGGTAAGGTGGTTGGCCTCGGTAAGGTGGACACATCACATGATAGCTCCATACAAAATGTCATGCTCGTTGAATCTCTTGGCTACAACTTACTTTCAGTATCTAGACTTGCTGATTTCGGTTTCAATGTCCTACTCACTAAAGTAGATTGCCAAGTGTTTCGTAGAGATAATCATAAACTGGTCTTTACCGGCATACGTAGAGGTGATCTTTACATTGTTGATTTCACTAAAAAGGCTCAACCTAGAACTTGCTTTATTGCTAAATCTTCTAAAGGTTGGTTATGGCATAGACGGCTAGGTCATGTTTGTATGCGAAACCTTGACAAGCTTATTAAAGGGAATCATATCCTTGGTGTTAACGATGTCATATTTGATAAGGATAGACTTTGCAACGCTTGTCAAGCAGGTAAGAAGGTTGGAGGAAGGCATCCCGTGAAGAACATCATGACCACAAGGAGGCCACTCGAGCTACTTCACTTGGATCTTTTTGGTCCCAACGCTTACAAGAGTCTCGGTGGAAATTCTTTTGGTCTAGTTATAGTTGATGATTTTTCAAGATTTACGTGGGTGTTCTTTCTCGATGAAAAATCGCAGGTCCAAAAGATCTTCAAAAACTTCGCTAGGAAGGCCCAAAATCAATTTGAAGTGAAGATCAAGAAGGTTCACAGTGACAATGGAACGAAGTTCAAGAATGCAAATGTGGACACCTTTCTTGATGAAGAAGGGATTTCACATGAGTTCTCGGCTACGTACACACCTCAACAAAATGGAGTTGTTGAGAGGAAGAAACGGACGCTCATCGAAATGGCGCTAACGATGCTTGATGAGTACAAGACGCCAAATCACTTTTGGGCGGAAGTGGTTGAGACAGCTTGTCATGCAAAAAATCGCTTGTATCTTCACAAGCTACTCGGCAAGGCGACATACGAGCTCCTCACCGGTAACAAACCCCAAGTTGGATACTTTCGAGTATTCGGCTCAAAGTGCTACATTCTTGATAAGCATCGTCGTTCTAAATTTGCTCCTAAGTCTCATGAAGGTTTCCTACTTGGTTATGGCTCAAACTCTGACACTTACCGTGTCTACAATAATTTCACCCGAAAGGTTGAAGAGATGGTGGATGTGAAGTTTGATGAATCTAACGGCTCACAAGTAGAGCAATTGCCAATTGATGTAGGAGACAAAGACCCCTCGGAAGCAATCCAAGACTTGTCTATTGGCAACATTTGTCAACGGAGGTGAAGGAGAGTACCTCGTCCGTCCAAGTGGAAGCTTCTACCTCACAACAAGGTGAACCAAGAATTGACACGGAAGCATCCACAAGTGGGACACACCAAGATGAAGAAAACAAGGAAGTACACCAAGAACGTCAACAACCTCCTTCTCCACCGCGATAAGAGAACGACAACGCCAACAATGAAGAAGGCCAAGAAGAAGAACAAGATGAAGAGGATGTTCAACCAAGACCCAAGCAAAAGCTTTCACGAGTTCGAGCAAGAATTGCTAAAGACCATCCCGTCGAGCAAATCTACAATGATATCCAAACCAGGAGAATCACTCGCTCAAAAACCTGTTTAGCTAACTTTTGTGAACACTATTCATTCATCTCTAGCATTGACTATGAAGGTTGAAGAAGCATTGGAAGATCCGGATTGGATAAACGCTATGCATGAAGAGCTACACAACTTTGAGAGAAATCAAGTTTGGACATTGGTTGAGAAGCCCGACAACAACCACAACATCATCGGTACCAAATGGGTGTTTCGCAACAAGCAAGATGAAGATGGACAAGTAGTTTGCAACAAAGCACGTCTCGTCGCCCAAGGCTACACACAAGTCAAAGGTATGGACTATGGTGAGACTTATGCTCCCGTTTCTAGATTTGAGTCCATTCGCATCTTACTTGCCTATGCAAATCACCATGATATCACCTTGTACCAAATGGACATTAAAAGTTCTTTTCTAAATGGTGAAATAGAGGAGGAAGTTTATGTCAAACAACCTCCCGGCTTTGTTAATCCTAGGAAACCTAATCATGTTTACAAACTGCACAAAGCTCTTTATGGTCTTAAACAAGCTCCTAGAGCATGGTATAAATGCTTGACCAAATTCCTTATTGAAAAAGGCTTTGAAATTGGAAAAATAGATTCTACACTTTTTACTAAGAGGGTCAATGGAGAACTATTTGTATGCCAAATTTATGTCGATGATATTATATTTGGATCAACTAACCCTCATTTTAATGAGAAGTTTGGAAAGCTAATGTCGGAGAAGTTTGAGATGTCGATGATGAGTGAACTCAAATTCTTTCTTGGTTTGCAAATCAATCAAACTAAGGAAGGTACCTTTGTTTCTCAAACAAAGTACACCAAGGACTCATTCAGGAAGTTCAATATGCAAGAATGCAAAGGTATGACTACACCAATGCCTACTAGTGGACATCTTGATTTGACCAAAGATGGTGAACCGGTCGATCAAAAGGTTTATCGCTCTATGATTGGTTCATTTTTATATCTATGTGCTTCACGTCCCGATATCATGCTAAGTGTGTGCATGTGTGCACGATATCAAGCTGCTCCTTAAGAATGTCATCTTAAGGCTATGAAAAGGATAGTGAGATATTTAATACATACACCAAATTTTGGCATTTGGTATCCTAAGAGGGCCTCTTTCGATCTTGTTGGCTACTCTGACTCAGACTATGCCGGAGACAAGGTTGATAGAAAGTCCACTTCGGGTACTTGTCAATTTCTTGGTAGATCTCTTGTGTCTTGGTCCTCTAAGAAACAAAACTCGGTATCCTTATCTACCGCCGAAGCAGAATACATTGCCGCTGGTTCATGTTGTGCTCAATTACTTTGGATGACCCAAACTCTTAAAGACTATGGGATAAATGTGAAACATGTTCCATTATTTTGTGACAATGAGAGTGCTATCAAGATTGCTCACAATCCCGTGCAACATTCTCGAACTAAACATATTGAAGTTTGTCATCATTTCATTCGAGATCATGTTGCCAAAGGGGACATTAATCTTAAGCATGTTCGCACCGAAAAGCAATTAGCAGATATTTTCACTAAACCACTTGATGAGAAAGTGTTTTGCAGGTTAAGAGGGGAATTGAACATCATTGATGCTTCAAACTTGGAGTAGGAAGTCCATTTGATACATGCAAGGCATGAGCCTATGACTAATCCTTGACATTTCTCTTATGATGACTATCTTATGTCTTGGATATATTTGCACCTTGCATGTCATCTAACCCTTGTAGGTACTTGGATGAATCTAAGTCTATGAGATTGCAACTCACTCACATCTTGAGCAATCTCTACATCACCAAGTCTCTACACAACGGTCGTTGAAGACAACGTAGCAAGGAACCATTCAAACATATCCTTTGACAAATTCTATGTTGAAATTCATGATTGTTATTTTGGATACACAAGTGCTCTTCCTTGCAAAAACTAACCCATGTAGGTAGATGAAACCAAATTCCAAGTGGTTCTCCCAACTCTTGATGAGCTACATCAACCTTGAGCAACCTACACAAGTTCAACTACATGATCATGATCAACACCACCACCCAAGGTATGTTATTCCTTCTTAGAGAAGCTTTACTCCAAGACATGACTCAAAGCAACTCGACAAGATGTGAATACATCAAGAAGCTTAAAGGAAAAATGGTAACCCCATTTTGAGCTTAAACGATGAGTATGACCAATGATCAAGTGATCTCACTTGACTCCTAAGTCAATATACTCTAACATAGGTGACTTTGTCGCCGACCATTTCTAGATGAAGTTCTCTTGTGTTCCTTTCTGTACTCTTGCATTTGTCTCATGCATATCTGTTTCCCCTTTCAAAAAAAACTTCATCTAGATTTCATTTCTTTTCTTTTTTGTTCTGCATTCCCTGCATCCAATTCATTGCAAATCTTTCAGTTAATTCCTTGTAAATCCTTGTGAGATCTTACTTGTCTAGTGAGCTGAGGTGACAAGTGTTTTCTTTGTGATGAACTCGGTCACACCGGTTTATTGTTTTCGGACCAACCGAATTCTTTCAGTGCAACCGAAGCATACCACTCGGTGCCACCGATTTCACTATAGGAAAAACATTTTGCCATTTATTCCTATATTACTTTTAATCTAGCTCCACTCAATGAATCTTGTCCTCTACAAGCATCACAATTTTCTTGCTGCTTTGATCTGTGACTCAAGGACCAAACCCATGTGACAACAACTCCAGAAGACCCTTCTTGGAAATTGATGTCAAAGGGGGAGAGAGAGATCACATCAGAACTTTATCTGTAGAGAGAGATCACATCAATACTTTATCATATCTCTAGGGGGAGAGAATACTCAAGGGGAGAGTAATCTTCAAGGATCCCAGATGCTTGGTGTTCAAGAGGAGAGATGCCACATGTCTTCTTGAGGGGAAAGACATGTTCATATTTGCTCATTTGCATTAGCTCCGTTCATTTGTTTCTTTGAGCTTTGATTTTCTATTCCCTATCTTCTCCCAGTATCCCATGCTAGATTCAGGGGGAGCAAGACTTCTAAGGGAAAGAATCCTTAAATTCATTGCACATCTTTACCTTTGGGGACATGTCGATATCCAATGTGGTACTCAGTACTCATTCTCTACATGTCATCCCAGTCTTGGTACTCTTGTGGTTGCTTTTGTTTGCTCTGTCCAGTGGGTGTATCTGTGTTATCTAACCTTATTTTCACAGGTTCATTCCATCCTAAGCCAACTCAAGACCACAAGGTAAGTATATGCATCACAATCATGTGCATGAGGAATTCTTGCTGATGTACATACTATTTGCAAGAAGGGCTCATGAGCATGATGGTACATTTCCCATATTCACACCTTTTGGCTCTGATGCATATAGCCAAGATACATGTAACACATTGCCTACTATATCATGGTTATAATCTCACATGCTTCTATATTCCATATTCATATGATTGCATACATGTAGGGAGAGCCTATGCATGTTACATGTCTTTCCAAAGCTTTACTTGCTATTCTCTATATCTCTATCTAAAGCTTTACTTACTATTCTCTATATCTCTATATTCCATATTCATATGATTGCATACATGTAGGGAGAGCCTATTATCTATATCACCAAAAAGGGGGAGATTGAAAGCACAAGTGCTCCCTGGGTGATTTTGGTAATTAATGTCATCATATCTCTTGTTGTACTAACACTTTTACCTAGTATGTTTCAGACAAGTTAAACAATGGAGTGGCATGGACTAAAGGATGTGGAACCCCTTCAAGATGCTAAGGACAAAGGATTGGATCAAGCTCCAAGATCAAGACTCTACATTTTCTATGTTAGTGATCCAAGATCACATTGAGTCTATAGGAAAAGCCAATACTATCAAGAGGGGATGAGGTGTTGCTTAATGGCTTGCTTGCTCAAAGTGCTTAGTGATATGCTCCGAAGCCCTCGACTACTTTCTCACATCCACATATGTCCTAAACCAAAAGTCAAACTCGGCCCCACCGATTCTTTCTATCCGGCACCACCGAGTTTGGATGTCATAGCCACTGCCACCAACCCTAGGCAAATCGGTTTCACCTATAGGGATCTCGGTCTCACCGAGATGGGATTGTAATCTCTCTGTGGATGTCCATTACCAAAACCAGTATCACCGAGTTTGAGCAATCGGTACTACCGAGATTACAATGCAAGCTCTCTGGTTAACCTATTACCAAAATCGGTCCCGCTGAGTTTGTGTAATCGGTCTTACCGAGTTTGCCTAACCAACTCTCTGGTTAGCTTATTACCAAAATTGGTCTCACCGAGTTTGTGTAATCGGTCTCGCCGAGATTACGTTATGCCCTAACCCTAACCATATCGGTTCTACCGAGTTGCATGTCGGTCCCACCAAAAATCCTACGGTCACTAGATTTGCTGAATCGGTCCGACCGAGTTTCTCAATTCGGTCCCACCGAGATTGGCAACTTGTGTGTAACGGTTAGATTTTGTGTAGAGTCTATATATACCCCTCCACCCACTCTTCATTCGTGGAGAGAGCCATCAGAACTAACCTACACTTCCAACTTACATTTTCTGGGAGAGAACCACCTACTCATGTGTTGAGACCAATATATTCCATTCCTACCATATGAATCTTGATCTCTAGCCTTCCCGAAGTTGCTTTCCACTCCAATCTTCTTTCCACAAAATCCAAATCCTGTGAGAGATAGTTGAGTGTTGGGGAGACTATCATTTGAAGCACAAGAGCAAGGAGTTCATCATCAACACACCATTTGTTACTTCTTGGAGAGTGGTGTCTCCTAGATTGGCTAGGTGTCACTTGGGATCCTCCGACAAGATTGTGGAGTTGAACCAAGGAGTTTGTAAGGGCAAGGAGATCGCCTACTTCGTGAAGATCTACCGCTAGTGAGGCAAGTCCTTCATGGGCGACGGCCATGGTGGGATAGACAAGGTTGCTTCTTCGTGGACCCTTCTTGGGTGGAGCCCTCCGTGGACTCGTGTAGCCGTTACCCTTCGTGGGTTGAAGTCTCCATCAACGTGGATGTACGATAGCACAACCTATCGAAACCACGACAAAAACATCCGTGTCTCCAATTGCGTTTGAATCCTCCAAACCCTTCCCTTTACATTCTTGCAAGTTGCATGCTATACTTTCCGTTGCTCATATACTCTTTGCATGCTTGCTTGTTATGTATTGTGAATGTTAAACTTGTCCCAAAACTCCACTTAAACTTAAAGAATTTAAAAAACTGCTACTTTGGGCACCTAGTGTCTAATCACCCCCCCCCCCCTAGACACCTCTTCTCAATCCTTTCACTTTCTCAGTGTCCGATTAAAACTCCATAACCATTAGTATTTTGTGAGTGTTAGCAATTGCAGAAGACTATATGATAGTTGAGTATGTGGAGTTTGCTAAATCAAAGCTCTAACATAGACCCTTCCTGAAAATAAGATGAATTGCAATTATTTGATGACTAAGAATGAAGTTTGCTAGTTTTCAAGAAAGTTTATGGTTTATGCTTTAACATGTGAATAGCTTGTTACTTGATCTTGAGAAGTTTTATGAGATGAACTACTGTTATGACACATAATCATGCTAGAAAAGGTGATCGAAATTATCATTGATCAAACTTGTGCACCTTCTAGCATTCACACTTCATAAATTCTTTCGTTTATCATTTACCTACTCGAGGACGAGTAGGAATTAAGCTTGGGGATGCTGATACGTCTCCTACGTATCTATAATTTATGAAGCATTCATGCTATTTTATTATCTGTTTTGAATGATTATGGGCTTTATTATACACTTTTATATTACTTCTGGGACTAACCTATTAACCGGAGGCCCAGCCCATATTGCTGTTTTATTGCCTGTTTCAGTATTTCAAAGAAAAGGAATATCAAATGGAGTCCAAATGGAATGGAACCTTCGGGAGCGTGATTTTTAGGAAGAATATGATCTGGGAGACTTGGAGTTCACGTTAGAAGAGCATCGAGGAAGCCATGAGATAGGGGGCGCACCCACCCCTTGGGCGCACCCTACCCTCTCGTGGGCCCCTTGAGGCTCCCCCGACTGACTTCTTTCGCCTATATAAGCCTACATACCCTAAAAACATCAAAAAATAAGATAGATTGGGAGTTCCGCCGCCGCAAGCCTCTGTAGCCACCAAAAACCTCTTGGGAGCCCGTTCCGGCACCCTGCCGGAGGGGAAACCCATCACCGGTGGCCATCTTCATCATCCCGGCGCTCTCCATGGCGAGGAGGGAGTAGTTCACCCTCGGTGCTGAGGGTATGTACCAGTAGCTATGTGTTTGATCTCTCTGTCTCTCTCGTGTTCTCTCTATGGCATGATCTTGATGTATCGCGAGCTTTGCTATTATAGTTGGATCTTATGATGTTTCTCCCCCTCTACTCTCTTGTAATGGATTGAGTTTTCCTCTTGAAGTTATCTTATCGGATTGAGTCTTTAATGATTTCAGAACACTTGATGTATGTCTTGCCATGCTTATCTGTGGTGACAATGGGATATCATGTGCCACTTGATGTATGTTTTGGTGACCAACTTGCGGGTTCCGCCCATGAACCTATGCATAGGGGTTGGCACACGTTTTTGTCTTGACTCTCCGGTAGAAACTTCGAGGCACTCTTTGAAGTACTTTGTGTTGGTTGAATAGATGAATCTGAGATTGTGTGATGCATATCATATAATCATGCCCATGGATACTTGAGGTGACAATGGAGTATCTAGGTGACATTAGGGTTTTGGTTAATTTGTGTCTTAAGGTGTTATTCTAGTAAGAACTCTACGATAGATTGTGCGGAAAGAATAGCTTCATGTTATTTTACTACGAACTCTTGAATAGATAGAACAGAAAGGATAACTTTGAGGTGGTTTTGTACCCTGCCATAATCTCTTCGTTTGTTCTCCGCTATTAGTGTCTTTGGAGTGACTCTTTGTTGCATGTTGATGGACTGTTATATGATCTATCTATGTTATTATTGTTGAGAGAACTTGCACTGGTGAAAGTATGAACCTTAGGCCTTGTTTCCTACCATTGCAATACCATTTACGCTCACTTTTATCGCTTGCTACCTTGCTGTTTTTATAATTTCATATTACAATTACCTTTATCTACTATCCATATTGCACTTGTATCACCATCGCTTCGCTGAACTAGTGCACCTATACAATTTACCATTGTATTGGGTGTGTTGGGGACATAAGAGACTCTTTGTTATTTGGTTGCAGGGTTGTTTGAGAGAGACCATCTTCATCCTACGCCTCCCATGGATTGATAAACCTTAGGGCATCCACTTGAGGGAAATTTGCTACTGTCCTACAAACCTGTGCACTTGCAGGCCCAACAACGTCTACAAGAAGAAGGTTGTGTAGTAGACATCAGCGACAACTGAGTTCCTCCAAGGGGCTAGTCATTGGGGGCACATGCACGAAGACTACTCGGCTGCCATCTAGGTCAAGCCGGTTATGTTAATTAGGACATCTATTGATGGACCCCTTCTCTACGAGTTTATCTTTAATTTGGGCTTTGATCCTCGTCTAGTTTGTCCGTCGGGATTCATGTTGTCTCCTTTGGGCAGTGAGGTTATGATTTCTTGTCATGTGGCATTTTTCTTGTTATATGTTATAATCCGGTGCTTCAGATCAAAATGACGACAACTGCGCCTCCGGGGCACGTGCATGAAGACTTCTCGACAGTCATTGACGAGGTCAAGCCGGCTCCGATAGACAAAAGAAAACTAGTACTCCACTATATAGGCAGGAGCCTCCGCGCTTGCTTGCTAGTGATGCTCTCTTCACACTGTCTCGTCCTCTCCAGATCTAAACACGGCAGCAGTGGCCACACACTCTCTCTCTGCTCACCGCTGGTCATAGATCCAGCCGGATCCTCTTCACTGGGGAAGGTGAGAAGGTGCAACATTCATGTGGTCGTCCTTAGCGACGGCTCTTACCCACTGTCGGCGCGTCCCGATCAGTGTGCCTTGCCGTTCTCTCCCAAGCATCGCTGGCTAGGGAGGGACCCCGACCCCTTCTTCCTCGCTATTGTAGTGTGGACAGATCCGTCCTCCCGCCGCCCACCTAGCGACATCCCAGCGACCCTCAGGTATAACTTCCTTCGAAACCAGCCTTGCTCTACTTCCCGAGCTCCTGATGTCACTGCATTTGTATCTTTTACTATTTCTCAAGCCCCCTCATTGATAGGATCGATCGGCTATTCGAAAGCCACCTAAATTTTTACTGTTAAGAGGTAAAACTAGTTCATGCACTCGAATCTAGTACTACTTGGTTCAAACAAGGAAGAAAGGGGGTGGGGGTGGGGGAAGATTTGTTACCTGAATCTAGGACTTGGTCGAAAGAGGAAATAATGGGGGCGAAAAGTAGCAGAGACTGGCTATCCAACTGGTCTCTAGGTCTAATAGGGAAAAAAGGGAAACGCAGTACAAACTCAATAAACCCGATCTATTGGTTGAAAAGGAAAGAAAGTGGGGACCGGGGGACAAGTCAACAGAGTAAGTCCAACACTAGATTTGCTAGCCTCACACAGTATAAGGTGGCTATACCGAACAAAAATGGGACCAACCCAGATATCTTGTTCTGATGTTTGTTGGCCCGAGCCACTCTTATGTAATGCCACTGGTAAAATGTAGCAGTCGCACTACTAAAAGTAATGACACATTAAACCAATGTTGTTTTCAATGTAATGCCTCCAGTAATATGAATCAATGGCACTTTTTTTCATGTCCTGCTAAATTTCCCATTAAGATAAGTTGCTTCTTTTTGTTAGAAATGCAACTGTCCTAGTCTGCCAAGTCTCCCGTGCCCAAATACCGACTCTATAGTAGTTGTTAATGCAATGTTGCTGGTAAAATGAAGTAATGGCACCATTAAAGTAATGTTGTATTTAACGGTTGTCATAGTTAATCCTAGTGCCCACACTAATATCTAGCAATGCTGCTGCTTTAGAAATTGCTACTGTCCTTGTAGGATTGCCATTCAAATAAGGAACATGCTTCTTTTCATTTGATACATGTTTAATCACTTGTTAGTCACCCTCCTTTTCACCTTTTTGTGCAAACAGAGATATACATGTCACGCTTGATCTTAGTTGAATTGCACAAATGATATCCAAATTATAGTTGGACATTCCAGGAGCTTCACAACCAACCTTGATGTTTCTCAATTTTGTTGCAACTAATGAAGAAGAAGCTCTGTGGGTTTCATTTTCTGATGGAAATGGAACCAGGGCTGGAGCCCTTTTCTTAAAAAAAGAAGAAGAAGCTGCTGCTAGCTCATGGGACATTGCTTCATTTTACGTGAACTGCACCAAAAGGTCCCATGAATTGAATCATCCATGTTGGTGACTGGTGTCATCCCTTCTATGATGGCGTTGACTACAGATATGGTTCCCATCACGAGGTATGTTCCTTTTTGGTCTGACATTTTGCCAAAGATCCTGCATGTTGAGTTTGCTCTTGTGCTACTATTTTGGCACTGCCATGATAAAGCAGTAATGTTATTATTTTGCACCTTAATCTAGTGGCACTATTAATTTGAGGCAATGTTTTGGCACCGCTAGTGCCACTGATTTTTTTATATATCGAAGAGGGGGTTTCCTCTGATTCCATTAAAGAAACCCAACCATAGAGAACCATTATCTGACAACATCTCAGTGTAAACGGACAGTTATGCAACTACTACTAGAATGGACTGAGTATTAGCAGGAGACAAGTTCGCCACATAATCTAGGCATGTAGGGGATGCAGCACCGGCTCGACCAAGTTTGGATTACAACCCAAATGCTACCACAGAAACATCGGAGGGGGGGATAGGGACTGAAAGAGCCAGCTTCAGCATCCCAGTCTAAGCACCCCCGGCCTCCATCCTTGCGACACACGGTACACCTCGTTTGCCACCTGCTCGACCCTAGTATCACTAATAAAATGAAGTAATAATACAGTTAAAATAAAGCGAGTGTCCTCTCTATCATTTAATTTCCAATGTACATAAAGAAAGTGCTTCTCTTTGTTAGTGTATGTTTCATCAACTAGTCCCATTGTTAATGCTTAAGCGTTTCAGCAAACTGGGGTTCTTAATTTTAGTTGATTTGCACAAAAAGAGAGATTGGAATGTCTCAAGGCCCCTCCTTATACTATCGCTGTACACTAATGTTCATCACTGGCAGAAGGTGTATCGGGGAGACTTGGGTCGATTCCAGTATGAGGCGTACCATACGAGGCGTCGTAGGGCCCATCTCGCCCTCGCAACATGGCATACTATGATACTATCACAATATTTTCTTCTATTTATTATTGTATGTTTCATCAACTAGTGCCACTATAATGTAATCACACTTTTTCATTATCTGTGCAAACAGGGTTATTCAACTGTATTTTGGTGGAACTGCACAAATGTATGGATGGAACCGGCATATATGTAGAGTGAGAGGTGTGCCAAGTAAAAATTACCGACACCAACCATGCTCCATGCACACATTGGCATCCACCACCACCAGTGGGATGTGTGGCACTCTCTATGGACGGATCTTTCTCAGCAGCAAATCCTCTAACCAAATACTAGTAGCTTATATTGGCAGTTTTCTAGGGAGTACTCTTTTCTGAAAGAAGCACCTATCTATTTTTCTTTATTTGTACACAGTGTCACAACTTTCACCCAAAGGTCCAGAGCTATTTTAGGGTGATTGGCGTAGTACTCGGAGACTGATTGTAGGCATGATTTTCATTAGCTGACACACTGATTGTAAGCATGAGCAGATGGAAGATTAGGTTAGTGTGAAGCTTACCTTAAACCCTACCACCGCCGTTGAAACAAGGCGAGCGTCAAGGGAACCATGGAGAATGGCGGGGAAGCGACGTCGCGCCATCCGGCCTCCTCTTGTGGCGGGAGAACGAATATTCCTGTGGCTCCAGCTGGCTCTGCACCCTCACGAATGGCACACTATACTTCATCGATTCGTTATTCTCTGGGTGCTCGACCTTCAACCTGTATGCCCACCACCTCCGCCTGACTTTTGCCTCGGGCAAATCTGTCTGCTCCATTGCCCAGAGGAGATACTTGATGAACTCGAAGGACTACGGCGTGACTGCCGTCGAGGAGAACATCGCCACCGTCTTGCTCTTTCGCATACATTGCCACATGGCCCTCACTATCCTTCAAATCTCCCACTCATTGTCAAACAAGTAAGGATCTCCTTCAACCTGGCTAACTTTGTCTGGTTGCTGTCAGCGATCTGCGTGATTTGCTGCTACATCCTCTCCATAGATGTCCTTCTGAGTGGTCCGGTGCTAGCTTTGGAAGATGGGAGGAGAGACGGTGGTCTTGCAATAGAGAAAAGGGAGAGGTGATATGGTGGTTTTGGAATGGACATGCTAGAGAGGAGAGGAGGTGGTCTTGCAATGGAGAAGAGGGAGAGGCGAGACAATGGTTTTGGAATGGAGATGATGGAGAGGAGAGGAGGTGGTTTTGCAATGGAGAAGAGGGAGAGGAGCATGCGGCAGCGATTTAGGATTGGATGAGAGGGCCGGCGCGCTGTGACTAGATCAAAATCAAAATCAATTTACCCTTCAATTAAGAAAGCGACCCCGCATTAACTAGTCTCCCTTTTATTCTGGGTCATAACTGACCATGATTTCTACAAATAAAATATATGTTATACGTTGCAAAAATAATATAATTTGAAAGTACATTCAAATACGAACCAAACGATACAATTTTTGGTGACGTGCATTTACATTTTGCTTGTCAAATACATTACGTGGTCAAACTTTGACCCAAAATACGCAAAAAACAAAAAAAATACTTCCAAGACAAGCGCCGCTCTTCTGCTCTTCTCCTCTTAAACCACCGTCGATCCTCTCTTGTTCCAATCTAAATCCAGCACCGGTCCTCTCCTCTTCCATTTCAAAACCACCGCCCCTCCTCTCATGTTCCAATCCAAAACCAGCATCGCTCCTCTCCCATTCTAATCCAGAACCGGTGCTTCTCCTCTCCTCTTCCATTCAAAAACCACCGCCAACGAGTGAAGGTGTTGTGGAGAAGTAGATGATGGAGGATTACACCCGATACATGAGGATCGCGGACGGCGACCCTGTGAAGCTAGCTAGGATGTTGGAGATACAGTCTTGGTTTGACAACAAGGACCAACTAGTGGCGACGGCGACATCCATGGCCAAATATCTGCAATAGAGCGAAAAGTCAGCGATACTCCTCTGGGCCATGGAGCAAACAGATTCACCGAATCCGATCGTGAGGGAGCGGTGGTGGGAGTATCGATCCCAGATGGAGCATACACCAGAGATTGAAGGATCGAGCATCTATAGGGTGCCGTTTGTGAGGGTGTCGTGCCAGAGCGAGCCGGTGGAGTCTTCGTCGGTCGAACCCAACTGCAAGAGGAGAAAAGCAGTTGGCCCGACCACGCTTCCCTGCCATCCTCTCCCTCGCCATTCACATCGTCTCACGGGGCGGTTGTCTACCACCGAGGAATAGGTGGGGACTGCCCCCCCCCCAGCCCAATAGTCGGGCAGGTTGTGAATTGTCCGGAGGATCTTAGGGTTGTCAGTATTTGAAGTTGTGAATTGTTTTTTGTGTTGTGTATTTTGAGAGTACTTCCAGATATGAATGTCTTTTGAATTTCAGATTTGCAGTATTAAGCATATGAAGTAATTTTTTGAATTCTAGAGATCTATTTTTAGCACTTGAAAATGTAGTTTCATAGGAGTATGAAAGTGCAGACAATGTGATTCTCAGAGAAGAAACTGCAAGTTTCAGTTTCAGAACTGCAACTTTTAGAGGCAGATCATTTATATTAACACGGCCTTTTCAAACAGGGTTAACATCATGTTGGAAGTTTTATTCATGGTCGAAAATGGAACTACAGCCAGTTAACATCATGCTGATCAACATTCATTCATAGCACATCTTCATATGATGCACAGTCAAAAATATATGCTATTTTCAAAATGCCCACACAATGTCGAGTGTGCGAAAAACTGAGAAAATGAGGGACGAAGTTTTGGCAAGTGTTGGACATGGTGTGCCTAGATGACAATGGGGACCCACATGTCAATAATGGCAGAGGCAAAAAAAATGGACATATTTTCCCTGCATCAGGTGGAACCGAACCCGGGCGGAACAGCTGTCGGGTAGTGTCACTTGGCCACTGGGCTAGTTCAGTACTTTTGTTACAAATAAGGCACTTCCTCGGGTGGTCGGCTCTCCTCCTGCGCCTTTGTGCACTCGCCACAACGCCGCTGTCTGCCATTGTGAACATGTTGAACAAACAAGAGGAATCTGGAGAGGACTGTAAGTGGAGAGGCGGACAGTCAGGACCCACCAGGTCTATGGCCGTACGCAAGCAAGTGCCTCATCGAAAAAAATACTTCCTCCTAATGCTATACTGACGTTCGGGCCCATGGGTTTGCCAACATAGTTACATTTTAGGTGCTTCAACGTAGTTACTATAGGAGATAAATTCACAACGAAACCGGGGAGCTGGCATGTATCATTTATTATCACTGGGGAAGCAAGTATCAGCTGGGTTTTGGGCTGCCCCGTCTAGGCTTTCTTTTTTAACATGCGCAGCGCACGACATGTCGGTTTGTATTTTCTTGAGGGCCGTCATGTATCGACCGGCCTATGGACCTCCCATCCGAGGTTTTATTTTTCCTAAAACATCGGCAGCCCAATTTATGTATGTTTTTGAAGAAAACATAGAGGTCTGTTCTATTTTTCTATATAAGAATAGGAACGCCTGGTTCAACTTATGTTTCCCTTCTAACTATATTATATATATTTAAATTATTTTATATGTTATTATATATTATTGTTATTCTCATCATATATTTAATAGATACTTACATATGTAAGAAAACAATATCCGACATCTTATTAACTTATAAAAATAATTTCTTAACAATAAAATCCTGGATTTTTTTGGCAACAAAAATCCTGGTGATTGTGTACAAAATCTTGGTAAGATTTAAGGACCAATGTAATAACAAATCACTTATTATTTAAATATATTTATAACAAAATGCTTAGCCCCTGTTTATTTTTTGATAACATTGCTGCGCCCAACCCAACATTAATAATTAGAATCAACCCTGCAAAATCATGTATTTCAAGAAAGTGCAAATGGCCTGTAATTTTTAAGGAAAAAAAATAAATTGGCCGCATGGACGCTACATTATTTGTTCACCTAGCCGAGCTAATGGACTGTAATTCTAAAAAAAAGAGATCAAATTGACTATAAATTCTACCCCGCAAAAAAAGACTGTAAATTCTGAAATAATGGGTTGAATACGTGCCACATTTTTGGAGGCTGAAATGTGGGTCAATAGGTCGAAGCCAACGCAAGTCGTTGTCAACTTAGTCAACAAATGATTCTGACATCGTTAGCTGTTGGATCTACATCCAATGACCGGCATCCATCTTCGATCTCTCGTCTTCTTCCTCCAGCGCCGCCGGGACCACCTGCTCCCGCCTCTTGCTGCTAGCAGCTCTGCTTAGCACGCTTCTCTTTGAAGCGCTACCCTATCGTTGGCCAGGCTGTCCCTCCACCCCTCCACACCTCCTGTTCTTCTCCACCGACTGCCGAACCACACCGCACCAGAACCAGTTAACCCTTGTACACCTCTCCATCCGCGACTCTACTCCCGCGTCTTCCCATCTCCGGCTCGTTGTTGTCTGGGGCCTCGCCGTTGTCCACCACCTTGGATCCGCTCGGCACAGAGTGGTCAACGTGGTCAATGAATGACATCCATCGTAAGTAGACTGTGTGTGGAGATACTGACAGCTGGGTCCATGGCCGCACACAAGGAAATGCCTCCTTATTACGTGCAAAATAATGATTCCTCCACCTGACAGCTGGGACCCACCAGAAGGGCCTCTATATTTCATGAAAAAATGTTCCCCCCACTGACAAGTCGGGCCCACCAGCTATATCTTCGCACACAAGGAAGTGCCTCCTTATTATGCACAAAAAAATGAATATCCCCCCTGCTAGCAAGGACCCACCATAGTGGGAGGATGACTTGTGGGCCTACTAAGTTGACGGGGACGGAGGGTTTGTCAACTTAGTCAATATGAACGATTCTAGCTCTAGTGATTGTACGATGTCCAGCCGACGGCTGTAGTGCTTCTTCAACCTCTGGTCTTCTTGCTCCAGCCGCCCAAACCAGCGTCGGTCGTGCCGCGTGCTCCTGCCTCCCGTGGCCGGCTATGATGCCACGGAGGCCTCACCGCCCCCTACTACTCCCACCGCTAGCCAGGCCATCCCTCTACTCACCCACACCCCCTATTATTCTGCGGTGATGATAGCCTCACACTGCAGCCAAACCAGTGAACCCTCGTACTCCTCTCCGCGTGGGCATCCACTGCCGCGTCTTCCCCAGCTCCGGGTCGTCCCCTTCCTAGGCCTCGCCATCGTCAACCGCCCTGGTGCTCTCGGCACGGCGTGGTCATGGAACAACTTCCATCGGAAGAGTATTGTATGTTGAGAGGCTGACAACTGGGTCCACGGCAGCCGCAGGGAAGTGCCTCCTTATTACGCGCAAAATAATGATTCCTCCACCTGACAGCAGGGACCCACCGGACGGGCCACTGTATTTCGCAAAAAAACATTTCCCCCCTGACTGCTGGAACCCACCAACTACATCTTCGCACGCAAGGAAGTGCGTCCATATTACAGGGGGAAAATGATCCGCCCCCTGACTAGTGGGACCCACCAGCTACATCTTCACACGCAAGGAAGTGCCTGACAGTCGGGACCCACCTGGTCGAAGTGTACGTAGCATTGTCATTTTGGCCGCGAATGTGTACGTACATACTGGTCGATGTAGAGGCGCGCACGTGTCGTAGTAGAGGCGCGCACGTAGCATGTACACGTACATAGAACGGCCAGGGTGCAAGAAAGAAAATATGGCCACATACGTACATACGGGCGGGGTCTCGAATGTCTACTCGCACATATGTACGACCAGGGCTTGTGTATATGGCTGGGTCGGAATGGAGAAACTGTGTCGTCGTCGTATTCATGGGGAGCCAACCGGCTGGGTCGGAACAGAATGCGTCGTCGTGTTCATCGGGAGGGCTTGGACGGAACAACCAATGGAAACGAGGCCTAGCGTAGCGCAGAACGGAGGAAACAGCCTTGTGTTCGACCGGCCACGGTCAAAATGGGATCCTGTTCATTGGGAGGGGTCTGGCGTACCGCAAAATGGAGGAAACGGACTTCTGTTGGACCTCCTATGGTCGAAATGGGGTCCTGTTGATCGGGAGGGGTGTGGTATACCGTAAAACGGAGGAAACGGACTTGTGTTGGAGCGCTACGATCGAAACAGGGGTCCTATTCATCAAGAGGGGTGTGGCGTACCGCAAAACGGAACTCAACGGGATACGGTTCATCTCCACCGTCGACCTCCTCCAGCCTCCACGGGCTACCGTTCATCCACCATCGACCTCCTCCAGCCTCCACCTGCGACTGTTCATCCACGGGCTCGTGTTCATCCAGCCTCCACCACGCGCTCCTCCACCGGCTACTGTTCAACCAGCCCTCTCCACAGGGTCCTGTTCAACCACCCCTCCACGGGCTACTGTTCATCCAGCCCTCCATCGGCTACTGTTCAACCAGCCCTCCACCGGCTACTATTCAACCTTCCCTCCATGGGGTCCTGTTCATCCAGCCCTCCATGGGGTCATGTTCATCCAGCAGCAACACCATGGGGTCCTGTTCATCCAACCCCCACCGGGAACTATTCATCCAACCCCCCCCCCAGCAATGCTCACTGTTCATCCAGAGGCAGCATCGATCGGCTTTAGTTAGCAGCAGTAGCTAAGGAATCTCTCAATCGCTTGGATTCAGTAATGCGTAGCCTGCAGTACAACCGCTCGGGTTCAGTTAGGCGAATGCCTCGCTCGGATTCAGTTAGATCCCAACGCCTCGCACACACGCGCGTGTGTGTACGAGAGAAACGCGCAAACCTCCATGCATCGCTCGGCCCCGACCACCCACCATAACCGGGAACACCCCGATATTTTCCTCTCCCTCGCTTCTACCACTCCATCATGGACGGCCCAAAGAATGTCATGCAGCTGCGTCTCCGGCCCGCCCAGGACGAAAAGCCCATTTTCTGTCATCATTTTTTTCATAGAAGTAGGAGGCCACCACATCTATGATGATACCGAGTTTTGTCACAATGATCGTCATAGAAGTGTCATAAGTATGATAGAATTTTTTTTCGTTTGGCCCAAAATGTCACGGATTTGTCTTTTTTTGTAGTGATTAGAGCAATATTGTCTAGCTCAAAAGATATAAGTGAAGCACATAGAGTATTATAATAAATTCTGATTCATGCGTGTCTCTCCCAAAAGGTGTGTACAGCAAGGATGATTGTGGTAAACTAAAAAGCAAAGAGCCAAATCATACAAGACGCTCCAAGCAAAACACATATCATGTGGTGAATAAAAATATAGCCTCAAGTAAAGTTACCGATAGACAAAGATGAAAGAGGGGATGCCTTCCGGGGAATCCCCAAGCTTAGACTTTTGGTTGTCCTTGAATTTTACCTTCGGGTGCCTTGGGCATACTCAATCTTAGGCTCTTGCCACTCCTTATTCCAAAATCCATCAAATCTTTACCCAAAACTTGAAAACTTCACAACACAAAACTTCAACAGAAAATCTCATGAGCTCCGTTAGTATTAGAAAATAAACAACCACTTTAAGGTACTGTAATGAACTCATTCTTTATTTATTTTTGTATTAAACCTACTGTATTCCAACTTCTCTATGGTTCATACCCCCCGATACTACTCATAGATTCATCAAAATAAGTAAAGAAAACACGAAAAATAGAATCTGTTAAAAACAGAACAGTATCTATTCCAAGGAGTAATGCCTTCACCAAAATTCCTCTGGTAATGGCATTATAAGAATCAAAAGTATGGCTTCCCAAGAAATTTCCTCTAGTAATGGTGTCAAGAACATATCTATTCCAAGGAGTAATGCCTACATAAAAATTGCGAAGAAGAACGTAAGTGGATTGCTTTTTAGTAGATCTATTTTGAGCATTGCAAATTCTATACCAAGCATCTTTTAGATTTTCTCCCTCCCTTTGTTTAAAATTGAGAACTTTATTATCGGGAGTACTAACAATGATAGGAGGACTAGCCATGAGGGTGAAACAAACGATCTAACACACGAACGCACAAGAAACAAGCAAAAAGAGACGAATGAAAGAGGGGCGAAGAAAAGGCAAAGTTTTTTGAAAATCATTTTAGAAGTGGGGGAGAGGAAAATGAGAGGCGAATGGCAAATAATGTAATGCAAGGGAGAAGAGTTTATGACGGATACTTGGTATGGCTTGACTTGGCATAGATCTCCCCGGCAATAGCGCCATAAATCCTTCTTGCTACCTCTTGAGCTTGCGTTGGTTTTACCTACAAGAGGAAAGGGTGATGCAGCAAAGTAGCGTAAGTATTTCCCTCAGTTTTGAGAATCAAGGTATCAATCCAGTAGGAGACGACGCACAAGTCACCATATACCTGCACAAACAATCAAGAACTTGCAACCAACGCGATAAAGGGGTTGTCAATCCCTTCACGTTCACTTGCAAAAGTGAAAACTGATATAGATAATAAAGTAAATATTTTTGGTATTTTTGTTGTATAGAATGGAAAGTAAAGATTACAAATTAGTAAACGAGATTCAACAATATGGAAAAGAGATACAATATAATGGAAAAGAGACCCGAGGGCCATAGGTTTCACTAAGGATGGCAAATTTTATCCATGGACATGGTTACCCGCGGATACCCGACCCGAATGGGTAGGGTTTGGGTACATTTTTTACGTCCATGGGTAGCACTTGAACCCAACCCGACTATTCATGGGTCCGTGGATATGGACATAATTATGTATTCGTGGATATACCTGAACCCGACCCAATAGTATGACATATGGGGCAAAATTCAATGATCCACACTATCCCACCTTCCAATTTATTTCTTTTCTTTATAAAAATGATAAATAAATTTCGCAATCCCCACCTAACCGTAACTTACTCCACCGTCGCTTCACATTCTTTTATTTTTTTGAACAGACTCATTGTTGTATCTCCTCGTTAAACGAGTCAACATTAAGCAGCGACTCTGTCTCCTCGACTTGCTCCTCCTGCAGCCCTAGGTACAGCCACCGAGGACTACTTATGGTGCAACATTTCAGCAGCCAACGCCACAACTTATAGTGGAAGCCCAACGCCCCAACTCGATATACCCTCGACCCCTCCATCTCCGCTTCTGCACGCACGCACGGGAATGATAGCGGCCCGGTGACGGGGCCGGTGCTAGGCTCTGAGCTGTGATGCGGAGTGGTATGACGTACAAGAACGCTGCTACGTGCAGGACTAGGAGCACGACGGCACCTGTGAGGGGAGGCAGACACAGACCACGACGAGGAGCTTGACCGTGCTGAGGAGGTAACGGACACACCAAACAGCCAGACACTTAGGGTAATCTTTTGTTCCATCAATCCCTCTCTTGTATGTCTAGTGTTCCTATACGTGGGTGTGCAGCTTCTGCTGTTCATGAATTTCTACAAAGTACTCTTGTACTTCAGTTTACAACAGCAATTCGAGCAGAGTACTCTATTTCTTCAGTTTACAGTACCAATTTCTGCAAAGTACTCTATAACATCAGTATTAATTTTCCATGTTTACTAATTGAGTCACAATTCGTTTTAATTTCCACAGGTTACTAATTGAGTCACACTTTATTTTTGGTACATGGTATGATCCATAATATGTAGATGTGCAGGTTAATTAGTAATTAGCTATTGCCACATAAGTGAATTTCAATCTGACATGTAATTTTAGCAGGTCTACCTTATTCGCTGAAAGAATAAAGATGGAAAAAAATAATTGATGTTGCTAGTTATCGTTCACTACATACTGATCACAATATTTTCAAATATGTACAGTTTATTTTTTTGACTGAAACTATACAGTCTAGATATTATGTACCTTGTTTCACTTTAATTGAAACTGAAGACTTTTTTTGCATGTATAGATCAGTAGCTTCTCAGATGGAGCACAAGGCCCTGTTGTGATCACCCTAGAAATGTTAACACCGCTGGTAGCCCAACATCTAAATATTTGCATTAGGGGATAGAAACTCCACTCTATTTGGGGCATTTCAAAATGTTCCTGATGATGAATAAGAAACTATGGTAACATATTCCACCTCTAATGTTGCAAACTTGCAATCTTTTTGTTCTATGATTTTAATAGTTGTTCTTTTGTTATGTTCACTTCAAGGATGAGTCTGATTCCAATCTGCCTGGTGCTCTAGGCTTCAGTGTCTGGGCCTTGTGTCGCCTTGTCTCTCACGAGGTGCAATGTAATATGTTTCTTGCTGGGTCACCAAACCGGCTAGTTTCTGAACCTTGTGTCTCCCTTGATGTTCTCAGGATGTTGTTTTAGCCTGCTGGTACCTCTTTTCTTTACTATAGTTGCAACTGTTATTGCTCTATACTTGAATCTTGGTCTGAGGGCCTCAATCAAAAGTCGGGCAATAGCCTATTGCCTAAAAAAATGTTGTGTTATTGCTACGCTATGCACTTGTGAATCTAAGAGATTATTTGGTAATGTCAGAATCTGAGAGATTATTCGGTGATGTGCACTTTTCTATGTCATTTTGTTTGATTCAAAGAGATGATTTGATATTGTGCACTTGTGCTATGTCATTTTGTGTAAATTTGAGAGCTTATGTGAATCTCGTGTACTTGTGCTATGTTTCATGTATATGTGTTGAAAGGACCTGATGGATATCCATACCCGATGGATATTCATCGGGTTTGGACATGGACATTGTTTTTGGCCCATGGATTTTTTCATGGACGGGCACATAATGTCTTCATGGATTTGGATATGGATTTCATATTGTTCAATCCGGGCTGAACCCAATCCATTGCCATCCTTAGGTTTCACTAGTGGATTCTCTCGAGATAGCATGTATTATGGTGGGTGAACAAATTACCGCCGAGCAATTGATAGAAAAGCGCATAATTATGATGACATCTAAGGCAATGATCATGAACATAGGCATCACGTCTGTGTCAAGTAGACCAAAATGATTCTGCATCTACTACTATTACTCCACACACCGACCGCTATCCAGCATGCATCTAGAGTATTAAGTTCATAAGAACGGAGTAACGCATTAAGCAAGATGACACAATGTAGAGGGATAAACTCAAGCAATATGATATAAACCCCATCTTTTTATCCTCAATGGCAACAATACAATATGTGCCTTGCTGCCCCTACTGTCATTGGGAAAGGACACCGCAAGATTGAACCCAAAGCTAAGAACTTCTCCCATGGCAAGAAAGGTCAATCTAGTAGGCCAAACTAAACCGATAATTCGAAGAGACTTGCAAAGATATCAAATCATGCATATAAGAATTCAGAGAAGAACCAAATAACATTCATAGATAATCTTGTTCATAAATCCACAATTCATCAAATCTCGGCAAACACACCACAAAAGAGTATTACATCGAATAGATCTCCAAGAACACCGAGGAGAACTTTGTATTGAGAATCAAAGAGAGAAAAGAAGCCATCTAGCTAATAACTATGGACCCGAAGGTTTGTGGTAAACTACTCATGCTTCATCGGAGAGGTGATGGTGTTGGTGTAGAAGCCCTCCATGATCGATTCCCCCTCTGGCAGATCACCGAAAAGGCCCCAAGATGGGATGTCACGGATACAGAAGGTTGCGGCGATGGAAAAGTGGTTTCGTGGCTCCTCTTGATGTTTTTAGGCTATAAGAGTATATATAGGCGAAAGAAGTAGGTCGGTGGAGCTACAAGGGGCCCACAAGGGTGGGGGCGCACCTACCCCCCTCGGCGCGCCCTCCTGCCTCGTGGACGCCTCATTGCGTCTCTGACTTCAACTCCAAGTCTTCTGGTTTTCTTTCGGTCCAAGAAAAATCATCGCGAAGGTTTCATTCCGTTTGGACTCCGTTTGGTATTCCTTTTCTGCAAAACTCTAAAATAGGGGAAAAACAGAAACTAGCACTGGGCCTCCGGTTAATATGTTAGTCCCAAAAATAATATAAAAGAGCATGTTAAATCCCATTAAACATCCAAAACAGATAATATAATAGCATGGAACAATCAAAAATTATAGATACGTTCGAGACGTATCAAGGCATACTAGGGACAATATGTTTTGTCTATGTATTCACACATGTACTAAGTTTCCGGTTAATACAATTCTAGCATGAATAATAAACATTTATCATGAAATAAGGAAATAAATAATAACTTTATTATTGCCTCTAGGGCATATTTCCTTTAGTCTCCCACTTGCACTAGAGTCAATAATCTAGATTACATAGTAATGATTCTAACATCCATGGAGCTCTGGTGCTGATCATGTTTTGCTCGTGGAAGAGGCTTAGTCAATGGGTCTGCAACATTCAGATCCATATGTATCTTGCATATCTCTATGTCCCCTTCCAACACTTGATGAAAAATGGAATTGAAGCGTCTCTTGATGTGCTTGGTTCTCTTGTGAAACCTGGATTCCTTTGCCAAGGAAATTGCACCAGTATTGTCACAAAAGATTTTCATTGGACCCGATGCACTAGGTATGACACCTAGATCGTATATGAACTCCTTCACCCAGACTCCTTCATTTGCTGCTTCCGAAGCAGCAATGTACTCCGCTTCACACGTAGATCCCATCACGACGCTTTGCTTGGAACTGCACCAACTGACAGCTCCTTGATGTCTACTACACAACCTTCTTCTTGTAGATGTTGTTTGGCCTCCAAGTGTAGAGGTTTGTAGGACAGTAGCAAATTTCCCTCAACTAGAAGACCTAAGGTTTATCAATCCGTGGGAGTCGTGGGGTGAAGATGATCTCTCTCAAACAACCCTGCAACCAAATAAGAGTCTCTTGTGTCCCCAACACACCCAATACAATGGTAAATTGTATAGCTGCACTAGTTCGGTGAAGAGAAGGTGATACAAGTGCAATATGGATGGTAGATATAGGTTTTTGTAATATGAAATTATAAAAACAACAAGGTAGCAAGAGCTAAAACGGTATTGCAATGGGAGGAAACAAGGCCTAGAGTCATACTTTCACTAGTGCAAGTTCTCTCAACAATAATAAAATAATTGGATCATATAACTATCCCTCAACATGCAACAAAGAGTCACTCCAAAGTCACTAATAGTGGAGAACAAATGAAGAGATTATTGTAGAGTAGGAAACCACCTCAAAGTTATCCTTTCTGATCGATCTATTCAAGAGTCCGTAGTAAAATAACACGAAGCTATTCTTTCCGTTCGATCTATCATAGAGTTCGTACTAGAATAACACCTTAAGACACAAATCAACCAAAACCCTAATGTCACCTAGATACCCCAATGTCACCTCAAGTATCCATGGGTATGATTATATGATATGCATCACACGATCTCAGATTCATCTATTCAACCAACACAAAGAACTTCAAAGAGTGCCCCAAAGTTTCTACCAGAGAGTCAAGACGAAAACGTGTGCCAACCCCTATGCATAAGTTCATTGAACCCGCAAGTTCATCGCCAAAACATACATCAAGTAGATCACGTGAATATCCCATTGTCACCACAGATAAGCACGGCAAGACATACATCAAGTGTTCTTAAATCCTTAACGACTCAATCCAATAAGATAACTTCAAAGGGAAAACTCAATCCGTTACAAGAGAGTAGAGGGGGAGAAACATCATAAGATCCAACTATAATAGCAAAGCTCACGATACATCAAGATCGTATCACCTCAACAACATGAGAGAGATCGTATCTACTGGAGAGTCAAGACGAAAACATGTGTCAAGACGAAAACAAAACATGAGACCTACACCAAAAATTCCTATAAATACTGAAACATCCAGAAAATAACCTAGATCGGGAGTTCCGCCGCCGCAAGCCTCCGTAGCCACCAAAAACCTCTCGGGAGCCCGTTCCAGCACCCTGTCGGAGGGGGAATCCATCACCGGTGGCCATCTTCATCATCTCGGCAATCTCCATGACGAGGAGGGAGTAGTTCACCCTCGGGGATGTGGGTATGTACCAGTAGCTATGTGTTTGATATCTCTCTCCCGTGTTGTTGAGGTGATACAATCTTGATGTATCGCGAGCTTTGCTATTATAGTTGGATCTTATGATGTTTCTCCCCCTCTACTCTCTTGTAATGGATTGAGTTTTCCCTTTGAAGTTATCTTATCGGATTGAGTCTTCAAGGATTTGAGAACACTTGATGTATGTCTTGCCGTTCTTATCGGTGGTGACAATGGGATATTCACGTGATCTACTTGATGTATGTTGTGATCAACTTGCAAGTTCAATGAACTTATTCATAGGGGTTGGCACACGTTCTCGTCTTGACTCTCCGGTAGAAACTCTGGGGCACTCTTTGAAGTTTTTGTGTTGGTTGAATAGATGAATCTGAGATTGTGTGATGCATATCGTATAATCATACCCACGTATACCTGAGGTGACACTGGACTATCTAGGTGACATTAGGTTTTTGGTTGATTTGTGTCTTAAGGTGTTATTTTACTACGAACTCTAGGGCTGTTTGTGACACTTATAGGAATAGCCCGATGGATTGATCGGAAAGAATAGCTTTGAGGTGCTTTCATACCCTACAATAATCTCTTCGTTTGTTCTCCACTATTAGTGACTTTGGAGTGACTCTTTGTTGCATGTTGATGGATAGTTATATGATCCAATTATGTTATTATTGTTGAGAGAACTTGCACTAGTGAAAGTATGACTCTAGGCCTTGTTTCCTACCATTGCAATACCGTTTTATCTCTTGCTACCTTGTTGTTTTTATAATTTCATATTACAAAAACCTATATCTACCATCCATATTGCACTTGTATAACCATCTCTTTGCCGAACTAGTGCACCTATACAATTTACCATTGTATTGGGTGTGTTGGGGACACAAGAGACTCTTTGTTATTTGGTTGCAGGGTTGTTTGAGAGAGACCATCTTCATCCTATGCCTCCCATGGATTGATAATCCTTAGGTCATCCACTTGAGGGAAATTTGCTACTGTTCTACGTGTGAAGCGGAGTACATTGCTGCTTATCTTATCGGATTGAGTTCTCCCTTTGAAGTTATCTTATCGGATTGAGTCTTTAAGGATTTGAGAACACTTGATGTATGTCTTGTTGTGCTTATCTATGGTGACAATGGGATATTAACGTGATCTACTTGATCTATGTTTTGGTGATGAACTTGTGGGTTCAATGAACTTATGCAGAGGGGTTGGCACACGTTTTCGTCTTGACTCTCCGGTAGAAACTATGGGGCACTCTTTGAAGTTATTTGTGTTGGTTGAATAGATGAATCTGAGATTGTGTGATGCATATCGTATAATCATACCTGCGAATACTTGAGGTGACATTAGAGGATCTAGGTGACTGTAACATCCCAAATTTTCAATTTGGAATGTTATACATTAGATCATCATTGCCTATCATATTTTATTGCATTTTGGCTTGATCCTAGAAATTCTACGCAACTCAAGGACCCACGGAGAGAGTTGGGGATTTCGTTATTTTCATAATTGAGTTTTCTCAAATTTTGAAAATAGGATCATTTGATTTTTATTATTTTATCTTCAATTTTTCTATCATAAAAATAAGAGAGAGGGAATAAAATGACTTTCCCAAAATAAACAAATATTGAGAATTTAATAAAAAATCAAATAACATTTTATTTCGGAGTTTATCGCTATTTTATTTGAATTTAGGAAAAAAATGCATTTTACAAAATTGCATTTAGGCCCCAAATGAATGTTCATCTTGTCCGGCTTGATTTTAGAGGAAGGGGAAAACTTCTTTCGGGATTTTTGGAGTCCGTTTAGTATTTCTTTTAATTGTTTTTTCTGCGCAAAATTATTTTTTTGAAAAAGCTAACCGACCTAGGTGCCGTGGGCGACCCGGACTCCGCCGCCCCGGGCCTTTATAAGCCGCACCCCCACCCCTGCAGCCCACCAGCCCGCCGCCGCCACCTAACCCTAACCCTAACCGCCGCCGCCGCCACACGCTGCCGCCGCCGGAGTAGCCCGTCGCCGGACCACGCCGCCGCCGCCGACCCCGGACCCCGCCGCCGCCGGAGTATCCCGCCGCCGCCACCATCACGCATCCCGAGGTAGTCACCGGTTTAAAAAAAATAGTTGTTTGGTTTTTTTCGAAAACAGAGATCGTTTTTTATTTAGATCGGTTTTTTCGATATAGTCTATTTAGCGGATGTTCTTCCGTACATTCATTTTAACGAACGATTTTCGTCGTTTAGCTGAAGACACCGAACGTTCGTTCGTTAGCATGTTCGTCCATTTTTCCCTTTTTCTCGGATTTTCCGCGATTATTCCAGATCGCGATTTCTGATCCAATTTTCGTTTTAGTATAACTTTTCGCTCGTTTATCGGAATTAGGCGATTCAAGCGCCTAGAGTTTCATCTCGAAACCCTCTTTCCGTTTAACCAACTCAAACAAGTTTTTGTTATTGTAAAATTTGACTTAGGTCCAGATTAGTAAATGAAGCTTGTTTCTTTCGCCGTTTGACTTTCGTTGCTTCGTTTGATTTGATTCTTTTTGCAAACCAGAGTTCTTAGGTTGAACTTTCTGGTTAGATCTCTTATTTGAGTTTTACATGTCCATTAGATGAGTGCTTATTGTATGCTTGTTTGATTGCGATAGAGTACCCGGAGTGCTCCGCTTGCTACTACGAGTCTCTAGGTTTCACGGATCATCAGCAAGGCAAGTATCACTTTGATCATACCTTTTTACTACCCAGTTTTATTGCCTTAGATCAATCCTCAAACAATTGCATGACTAGGATCTGATTTAATATGTGGGTTTTGGGAAGTAGTTGAGGTAGTACCTATTACCTGTTTTATTATCAAACCTTTGGGAGTTACTTCTACGTTTGCTTATATTGCCATGCTATGCTAGTAGACGTGGATTGGGTGAGTGTATTCATGACAGATGTGAGATTGTTATTTAATGGTTTACTTAAGGTGGCAACTTAAACTCACATCTGGGTGGATTGAGGCACCTGGGGAACCCAGTGTTGCCTGTATTTTTGGAAATCCCGGGGTACCGTGTGATTCTCCTATGGACCGCCACCCATGCTCAAAGGGATCATGAGATTATTCATGCTAGAAACTTCCGTGTGCAGCCGCAAGCTACTATGGGCTCTAGCATAGTGGAGTAGGTTACAAGACCTCTTTCAGTGGTGGGCTAGCAGATGTAGGGGAAAGTAGGTGTAACTGTCCACCCGGAGTAAAGAGTTATTGTTTCTGAAAGACTGTGTCTCGGTCATCCCTTTCTCAAACACCATGTAGTGTGAGAAATCCAACGGAGGAGATCGAGTCTTGTGGGGAAAAGTGCGCAAACCGCTAAAGAGTTTATAAACTAATCATGGTTAGTCGTGTCCCCGGTTATGGACGTTTTGAGTATCTAGTACTTGGATTATCATGTGAATCTCATCATGTTACTTAGATTTAATCTTGTTGGGTTAATTTTTTTACTTAATTGGGACTGAGTTGGAGGAACCTTCTCAATGTTTAACAACCACCATGATAGTTAAATAAAATTTATTCCTTTGCAGTAGGGAAAAATTGGCTTTATGCAAAACTGTAACCATAGAGCTTTCCACCAGCCATATATGCATGTAGTGATAGCATATTTCTGTTCATTATTCTCTATGTGTTAGATTGCCAGCATATTCCATGTGCTGACCCGTTTTCGGGCTGCAACATTCATGTTGCAGACTTTTCAGACGATGAGTAAGGAGCCTTAGGTCGTGGTCTATACTCAGTGATGCCGTTGGAGTTGATGGACTCGCTTATCTTCCAAGCCTTCCGCTGTTATCGTTATTAGATAGCCTTAAGCCATATTTATTGTATTAAGTTCTCTTTTGAGACATTCAATGTAATAAGTGTGTGATTTCTACTCTGTTATAAATCCTTCAAGTACTGTGCGTGTCAGCATTACCGATCCAGGGATGACACTGATGCATAGAGATCAGATTGTTTGAGGTCTAGTCGCTACAAGATGGTATTAGAGCACACACTGACTGTAGGACACGACCACTAAGCTAAAGCCATAGATCACTACTCTCTCTTCTCATTTCTGACTCCTCATCTTTTCTACTCTTTTAGGAATGGTAGATGCAAGGAACAAGTTCACACAACCGGATGAAGATACACCCTTTGGACGCCACTTGAAGGAAGTCACTAAGTACCTAAACATCGGAGTACCAAGCTTCACCAGGACCTACATCGCCACTTTACCAGAAGAGGAGCATTGGATGATCCAAGTTCAAGTTCCAGGAAGGACGTTCATGCCCGTCACTGAGCCCATAGAGTTTTCCTTTGACGCACCAACCTGGAGTCTAGGAAGGAGCATGGCAGCCCACATCACAATGGGACACATTAGAGAAGTTTACCACAAGGATCTCAAGGATACTATCTACCAGATTTGTGGGCGCCAAGATGAGAAATGGGAGATGATCAGCACCTGAAAGGATAGATCAATTGCAGCTTTCATCCAGGAGTTAAACCAGCACATTCGTCGCTAGGAGAACCAGATGTGTGCAGGCATGATAGATCTGAAGAAGGCTATGACTAAGATCACGGAGCTAGAGGAAGAACTTAAGTCTACACATGATGGTTATGAGGAGGAAATGACAACACTCGTGGAGAAGAAGGAAGATCTGAAGAAGAAGCTAAAGGTGTTTATGGGATTTCCCGCGACTGGAGGAGAAGACGATGATTGCACTTGTCCGAAGAACTACATCATCATCGATGACACCGACTCGGACCCAGACGATAGCGATGATGACTTTGTTGATGAAGCTGGAGCGGATATCATGGAGTCTTCGAGCGATCAATTTTTCTAGTCGACCACCATAACAGTAGTAGTATTTCCCCCATGTATATAGCATAGTCCGAGCACTTTTGTAACGATAGTTAGACCGTTGTATGCCCTTGTTTGTTTTGATTGAAGTGAAATTGTTTGCATTTTTCTCATGTGCATATGGGTAGTGTTTTTTCTATAGACCTCATTCTATTCTATATTCTCATCTTTTCTAAACCCTCAGATGCCTCCGAGACGTGACAATGGATTTGCTTTCCCACCGGAGCTCACTCAGTTGATCCAGCAGCAGAATGCATTGATGCAAATACTAGTCTAGAATCAGAATCAAGGGAACAACAACAACAACAACCCACCACCACCACCACCTGTTGATCACCTAGCCCATTTCTTGAGGCTGAATCTGTCGGTGTTCTCCAGTAGCACCGAGCCGACAGTTGCAGATGATTGGATCCACAAGATGGGGAGGGAGTTGACCACTGGAGGATGCATAAATGCGGAGAAGGTGCGTTTTGCCGCACATCAGCTTGATGGACCCGCAGCATCATGGTGGGAGAATTTCACAGCCACTTACCCTATCAACACTGTCACATGGGATCAGTTTCAGCAGGCTTTCTGTACTAGCCATGTTTCAGCAGGAGCTATGGCCATGAAGAAGCGTGAGTTTCGTAACTTGCGCCAAGGAGGACGTACCGTTGGCTAGTATGTGGATGACTTTAGTAAGCTAGCACGTTATGCCCTAGATGATGTTGCTATAGATGCAGCTAAGCAGGAGAAGTTTCTTAAAGGACTGAATGATGAGTTGAGCATGTAATTGATGGTAGCAACTTTCAACAACTACTAGGAGTTGGTAGA
This sequence comes from Triticum dicoccoides, assembly GCF_002162155.2. Lineage (NCBI taxonomy): Eukaryota > Viridiplantae > Streptophyta > Magnoliopsida > Poales > Poaceae > Triticum > Triticum dicoccoides. Next base: position 117,362,472 of record NC_041383.1, read on the forward strand.
TTGTCCTCTCATGATTGAAGGGAAGCAGCAGTAGACTAACAGCCGCAAGAGGAAGTATGGCCAAGGGAAGTACAATTCTGGAGCTCAGCAAAAGCCTCATTTTACCCCAAACTCCGGAGGACCTTTTCAGCATACCCATGGAGGAGGTAGTTTGCACAACCATAGTGGTCCCAAGAATGGTAATGGAAATGGAGGGAGCAACAGACAGAATCATACCAACCCATCAACCCCAGCCAAGAGAGATCTAAGCCACATTACCTGTTTCAAATGCCAGAAGACTGGACATTATGCCACTGAATTTCCTGAAGCTAAGAATGGAAATGGCAATGGAATCTCTAGGAAGAAGCCTAACCCTTTCAACCAGGGACAGGTGAACCACGTTAGCGTGGAGGAGGTTGAAGCCCAGCCAGATGCAGTAATAGGTAAGTTTTTGGTTAAGTCATTTACTGCAATCGTTCTTTTTTATACTGGTGCATCGCATTCATACATATCAAGGGGATTTGTGGATAAATATAAGCTGTGCACCAAGGTTCTTAGAACACCTATGTTAGTAAGCTCACTAGGAGCAGAGTATATGGCCAGTCAAGGATGTTTTCAAGTGCCATTGGCCATAGGCAGGCATGTTTTCCCTTCGGATTTGATAGTTTTGGAGTCGCAAGGTTTGGATGTGATTCTGGGTATGGATTGGCTGTCAATGTATGGAGGAAACATCGATTGCGCCAGTAAGTCGATTTTGCTTACCACCCCAGAAGGAAGAAGGATCAAGTATGTATCCCGGCATGTGCCGAAGAGGAATCAAGTGAATTCCTTATCAGGAGTTGTACAGGAGGAAGTACCAGTGGTGAAGGATTTTCCTGACGTATTTCCAGAAGAGTTGCTAGGCATGCCACCGGATAGAGACTTGAGTTTTTGATTGAACTTTTGCCAGGCACAGGGCCAATATATAAGAGACTGTACAGGATGCCCGCACAAGATTTGGAGGAAATTAAGAAGCAGATTAAGGAGTTACTGGATAAAGGATATATTCGCCCAAGTTCCTCACCTTGGGGATCGCCAGTGCTTTTAGTGGAGAAGAAGGATGGATCTTTAAGGATGATTGTTGATTATCGAGGATTGAATGAAGTGACAATCAAGAACAAGTACCCACTGCCAATGATCAATGATTTGTTTGACCAATTACAAGGGGCTAAGGTATTTTCGGAGATCGATCTGCGATTAGGGTACCACCAGTTGAAGATTCGAGAGCAGGATGTACCTAAGATTGCTTTTACCACAAGGTATGGGCTGTATGAGTATACCGTTATGTCATTTGGTCTGACTAACACACCTGCCTATTTCATGAACATGATGAACAAGGTGTTTATGGAGTTTCTGGATAAGTTCGTCGTGGTGTTCATTGATGACATTTTGGTCTATTCGAAGAATGAAGAGGAGCATAAGGAGCATTTGCGTTTGGTACTTGGGAATCTCAGAGAACATCAGTTATATGCCAAGTTTAGCAAGTGTGAACTCTGGTTGAAGGAAGTTGGATTCCTCGGACATGTCATATCTGGTGAAGGAATGGCAGTAGAGCCCACCAAAGTTGTCACTATGACAAATCGGGAAGCACCAATGACAGTTGGAGAGATCCGGAGTTTTCTTGGACTCGCATGATACTACCAGAGGTTCATTGAGAATTTCTCGAAGATTGCGAATCCCATGACGAAGTTGTTAAAGAAGGACACCAAGCTCAAATGGACTGAGGAATGTGAGGCCAGTTTTTAGGAGTTGAAGAAACATTTGGTTACATCACCCGTGTTGATTCTGCCAGACCAGCGCAAGGATTATGAAGTGTATTGCGATGCTTCACGTCGAGGACTTGGAGCAGTGCTTATGCAGGAGGGAAGAGTTGTTTTGTATGCCTCACGACAGCTTAAGCCCCATGAGTTGAACTATGCTACACATGATTTGGAGTTAGCGGCCGTTGTGCATGCATTGAAGACATTGAGAAATTTTCTCATCGGGAATCATTGTGAGTTGTACACGGATCACAAGAGTTTGAAGTACATCTTCACACAGAAGGAGTTGAATCTCAGGCAAAGGAGATTGTTGGAGCTCATCAAGGATTATGATATGAGATTGCATTATCATCCCGGGAAGGCTAATGTAGTAGCCTATGCGTTGAGCCGCAAGAGCCATGTCAACACACTCTTGACCGAAGAGTTACCGAAGGAGTTAGCCGAGGACCTTCGCGAACTATGTTTGGAGATAGTTCCAAGAGGCTATGTTGCAGCATTGGAGATTCAGTCGACTTTGATGGATAAGATCAGAGAAGCTCAGAAGACTTACAAGGAGATTGCCGAGATAAAGGAGAGGATGAGCAAAGGAAAAGCTAAAGGATTTCGTGAGGATGAGCACGATACCTTATGGTTTGAAGATCGCGTTTATGTGCCTAATGACCCGAAGATTAGGAAGTTGATTCTGCAAGAGGCCCATGATTCGCCGTATTCAATTCACCCAGGGAATACCAAGATGTATCTGGATTTGAAGGACACTTTCTGGCAGACCAGAATGAAGAAGGATATTGTGGAGTATGTAGCAATGTGTGATGTTTGTCAGAGAGTGAAGGCAGAGCATCAGAAGCCAGCAGGATTGCTATAGCCATTGACGATACCCAAATGGAAGTGGGATAAGCTAGGCATGGATTTTATCATAGGATTGCCCAGAACTCGCTCAGGCTATGACTCGATATGGGTTGTAGTCAATCGATTGACGGAGGTAGCTCATTTCATCCTAGTGAAGACCACTTACACCAGTGCTAAGTTGGCAAAGATATACATGACCAGGATCGTATGTCTGCATGGAGTTCCGAGGAGCATCGTATCAGATAGAGGAACCCAGTTTACCTCAAAGTTCTGGAATCAGTTGCACAAAATTTTGGGTACTAGGCTAGAGTTCAGTACAACATTTCATCCGCAGACAGATGGACAAACCGAGAGAGTCAATCAGATTCTGGAAGACATGCTGAGAGCTTGTGCGCTAGATTATGGATCTAGTCGGGACGAGAATTTGCCATATGCAGAGTTCTCTTACAACAACAGTTATCAATCCAGTTTGAAGATGGCCCCTTTAGAAGCCTTGTATGGAAGGAGGTGCAGGACACCGTTGTTGTGGGACGAAGTTGGACACCGTTAGTTGTTTGGGCCAGATTTGATTAAAGAGTCTGAACTGAAGGTGAAGTTGATTCACGATAGGCTCAAGGTAGCCCAGTCCAGGCTGAAGAGATATGCAGATTCTAAACGCAAGGAGACAGTTTACGAAGTTGGAGACAGAGTTTATCTTCGTGTATCTCCACTTGAGGAGTTAAGCGCTTTTGAGTTAAGGGAAAGTTAGCGCCACGTTTTGTGGGACCATACAAAGTTTTGGAGCGTATGGGAGAAGTTGCTTACAAGTTGGAATTGCCCGAAGGTTTATCAGGAGTTCATGATGTTTTCCACGTTTCTCAGTTAAAGAAGTGCCACGCAGAGATGGCTGACATACCACTGAGAGATACAGTGCCGCTGGAAGAGATTCAGCTGGATAGAGATTTGACCTATGAGGAGAAACCAGTCAAGATTCTCGAGTTTGCCAGCCGAGTCACACGCAGCAAGGTTATCAAGTTTTTCAAAGTTCAGTGGAGCCACCATACTGAAGATGAAGCCACCTGGGAGCGAGAGGAAGATCTACTGAAGGACCACCCTCACCTATTTTCTAGCCAACCCGAATCTCGAGGGCGAGATTCATCTTAAGGGGGGTAGGTTTGTAACATCCCAAATTTTCAATTTGGAATGTTATACATTAGATCATCATTGCATATCATATTTTATTGCATTTTGGCTTGATCCTAGAAATTCTATGCAACTCAAGGACCCACTAAGAGAGTTGGGGACTTCGTTATTTTCATAATTGAGTTTTCTCAAATTTTGAAAATAGGACCATTTGATTTTTATTATTTTATCTTCAATTATTTCTATCATAAAAATAAGAGAGAGGGAATAAAATTACTTTCCCAAAATAAAGAAATATTGAGGATTTAATAAAAAAACAAATAAGATTTTATTTCAGAGTTTATCGCTGTTTTATTTGAATTTAGGAAAAATGCACGTTTTTCAAAATTGCATTTAGGCCCCAAATAAATGTTCATCTTGTCCGGCTTGATTTTAGAGGACGAAGAAAAATTATTTCGGGATTTTTGGAGTCCGTTTAGTATTTCTTTTAATTGTTTTTCTGCGAAATTATTATAACAAAGGCTAACCGACCTACGGGCCGTGGGCGACCCAGACTCCGCCGCCCCGGGCCTTTATAAGCCGCACCCCCACCCCCGCAGCCCACCAGCCCACGCCGCCACCTAACCCTAACCCTAACCGTCGCCGCCGGAGTAGCCCGCCACCGCCGACCCCGGACCCCGCCGCCGCCGACCCCGCCGCTGGAGTAGCCCGCCGCCGCCGTCACGCATCCCGAGGTAGTCACCGGTTTTTTAAAAAAATAGTTGTTCGGTTTTTTTTTCAAAAACCGAGATGCGTTTTTTTATTTAGATCGGTTTTTTTCAGGTTTAGTCTATTTAGCGGATGTTCGTCCGTACGTTCATTTTAATGAATGGTTTTTGTCGTTTAGCCGCATACAGCGAATGTTCGTTTGTTAGCCTGTTCGTCCGTTTTTTTCTCGGATTTTCCGCGATTATTCCAGATCGTGATTTCTGATCCGATTTTCATTTTAGTATAAATTTTCGCTCGTTTATCGGAATCAGGCGATTCAAGCGCCTAGAGTTTTGTCTCGAAACCCTCTTTTCGTTTAACCAACTCAAACAAGTTTTTGTTATTGTAAAATTTGACTTAGGTCCAGATTAGTAAACGAAGCTTGTTTCTTTCGCCGTTTGACTTTCGTTGCTTCGTTTGATTTGATTCTTTTTGCAAACCAGAGTTCTTAAGTTGAACTTTCTGGTTAGATCTCTTATTTGAGTTTTACCTATGCATTAGATGAGTGATTATTGTATGCTTGTTTGATTGCGATAGAGTACCCGGAGTGCGCCGCTTGCTACTACGAGTCTCTAGGTTTCACGGATCATCAGCAAGGCAAGTAACACTTTGATCATACCTTTTTACTACCCAGTTTTATTGCATTAGATCAATCCTCAAACAATTGCATGACTAGGATCTGATTTAATATGTAGGTTTTGGGATTTAGTTGAGGTAGTACCTATTACCTGTTTTATTATCAAACCTTTGGGAGTTACTTCTACGTTTGCTTATATTGCCATGCTATGCTAGTAGACGTGGATTGGGTGAGTGTATTCATGACAGATGTGAGATTGTTATTTAATGGTTTACTTAAGGTGGCAACTTAAACTCACATCTGGGTGGATTGAGGCACCTGGGGAACCCAGTGTTGCCTGTATTTTTGGAAATCCCGGGGTACCGTGTGATTCTCCTATGGACCACCACCCAGGCTCAAAGGGATCATGAGATTATTCATGCTAGAAACTTGCATGTGCAGCCACAAGCTACTATGGGCTCTAGCATAGTGGAGTAGGTTACAAGACCTCTTTCAATGGTGGGCTAGCAGATGTAGGGGAAAGTAGGTGTAACTATCCACCCGGAGTAAAGAGTTATTGTTTCTGAAAGACTATATCTCGGTCATCCCTTTCTCAAACACCATGTAGTGCGAGAAATCCAACGGAGGAGATCGAGTCTAGTGGGGAAAATTGTGCAAACCTCTGCAGAGTGTATAAACTAATCATGGTTAGCCGTGTCCCCAGTTATGGACGTTTTGAGTATCTAGTACTTGGATTATCATGTGAATCTCATCATGTTACTTAAATTTGATCGTGTTGGGTTAATTTTGTTACTTAATTGGGATTGAGTTGGAGGAACCTTCTCAATGTTTAACAACCACCATGATAGTTAAATAAAATTTACTCCTTTGCAGTAGGGAAAAATTGGCTTTATGCAAAACTGTAACCATAGAGCTTTCCAGGGATGACACTGATGCACAGAGATCAGACTGTTTGAGGTCTGGTCGCTACAGTGACATTAGGGTTTTGGTTGATTTGTGTCTTAAGGTGTTATTCTAGTACGAACTCTATGATAGATCGAACGGAAAGAATAGCTTCATGTTATTTTACTACAGACTCTTGAATAGATCGATCAGAAAGGATAACTTTGAGGTGGTTTCATACCCTACAATAATCTCTTCATTTGTCCTCCGCTATTAGTGACTTTGGAGTGACTCTTTGTTGCATGTTGAGGGATAGTTATATGATCCAATTATGTTATTATTGTTGAGAGAACTTGCACTGGTGAAAGTATGAACCTTAGGACTTGTTTCCTAGCATTGCAATAATGTTTACGCTCACTTTTACCTCTGGTTACCTTGCTGTTTTTATATTTTCAGATTACAAAAACCTATATCTGCCATCCATATTGCCCTTGTATCGCCATCTCTTCGCCGAACTAGTGCACCTATACAATTTGCCATTGTATTGAGTGTGTTGGGGACACAAGAGACTCTTTGTTATTTGGTTGCAGGGTTGTTTGAGAGAGACCATCTTCATCCTACGCCTCCCACTGATTGATAAACCTTAGGTCATCCACTTGAGGGAAATTTGCTACTGTCCAACAAACCTCTGCACTTGGAGGCCCAACAACGTCTACAAGAAGAAGGTTGTGTAGTAGACATCAAGCTCTTTTCTGGCGCCGTTGCCGGGGAGGTGAGTGCTTGAAGGTATATCTTTAGATCTTGCAATCGAATCTTTTAGTTTCTTGTTTTATCACTAGTTTAGTTTATAAAATAAAACTACAAAAACATGGAATTGAGTCTGCCTCGTACGCTTCATCTTTTTAATATCTTTCATGAGAATGATGGAAAGGAAAATTGTGCTCAAATGCTAGAAGAAGAAGTCTATAAAATGTTTGGCACCAAATCTTTGAATGATGAGCATGATTGCAATGTTGTTAGTATGAACTCTTTGAATATCCGTAGTACTAATGGTGATTGCACTAGTCATGATGAAAGTGTCTCTTATAAGCATGTCAATTTTTGTGGAGTGCATAGAGTTTGCAATTACACACCAAATAGGGAAGATAGATTTTGCAAGAGGCATAAGTATTTAGAAATAAAATGGTTGCAAGAAAGGCTAGATGTTTGTGCTGAAGATTTAAAATATCTTTGCCATCCTTGTGAACTTTGAAATGAACGTGATCATTTAAATCCCCAATGCAAATTGTTTCATGATCGTATTGTGTCCAAAAATTGAGATGACTTGATTTCCCTTGCACATCATAATGAACTTATTTTTCTTATGGGTTATGAAGAAATGAAACGTTTAACTAAGGATCTTCCAGAATTTGTCCTTGATAAAGTTCTTGATTTTGATCTAGAGGAAGTTTATATGTATTGTGTGGTGAATTGCATTGAAAATCCTTATATTGCCAATTACATAAAGAAAAGAAAGCAAATAGAAGATGAAGAGAATACTAATGAAAGTTAAGAGAGTTCCCAATATCCTCCTATTATTTCTTAAGATGAATCAGGTAACGAGGAGGAGATTTCTATTGAACCAATCTCATCAATAAGGAGTTCAGAAAGGAGGGTTAAACCCACACATTATGTGAAGAAGAAAAAGAAAAGACGGAGCTCCCAAATGATGTTGCTCCTAATGCTCATTGTGATGATGATAATTGCTATACTATTGGTGCTACCCATACTATTAATGATGAGAGTGATTATGCTTATGATATGAAAAGGCCCAAGCTTGGGGATGCTATGTTTGAGAATATATTTGCTACAATTAATGTTTGTCCCAATCTTGGGGATGCTATGTTAAATGAAGATGATATTTTTAGCCTCCCAAGTTTTGATGAGCAAATTTATTATGATGATAGCTTGCCTCCTATTTATGATGATTATTGTGATGAAAGTTATGCTATAAAAAGTAGTGATGATTATAGTTATAAAACTTATCATGATTATGATTACCCTTTTTCTGAACATTACTCTTTTAATGTGGAAACAATTTATAGTATTCGAGTCTCTTATGATACTCCCACTATTCCGAATGACAAGAATTTTGCTTATGTGGAGAATAGTAAAATTTCTATGCAAGTAGATCATGAAAAGAATGCTTTATGTGCTGGTTATATTGTTGAATTCATTCATGATGCTACTGAAAATTATTATGAGGGGGGAACATATGCTTGTAGGAATTGCAATAATATCAAGTTTCCTCTCTATGTGTTGAAAATTTTAAAGTTACGCTTGTTTTGCCTTCCTGTGCTAGTTGATTATTGTTCCCATAAGTTGTTTGCTCACAAAATACCTATGCATAGGAAGTGGGTTAGACTTAAATGTCCTAGTCATATTCTTCATGATGCTCTCTCTATGTTTCAGTTCTTATCCTTTTATGTGAGCATCATTGAAATCATCATGCCTAGCTAGGGGCGTTAAACGATAGCGCTTGTTTGGAGGCAACCCAATTTTATTTTTGTCCTTTGCATTTACTCCTGGTTAGTAATAAATAATTCATCTAGACTATGGTTAGATGTGGTTTCATGTTTTAATAAGTGTTTGTGCCAAGTAGAACCTTTGGGAAGACTTGGGTGAAGTCTTTATGATCTTGCTGTAAAAAATAGAAACTTTTGCGCCCACGAGATTAGCTGACATTTTTACTGGAGAGTGATATTAGGTTGATTCTTTTTGAATATGATTAATAAACAAATTCCTCAGGTCCAACAATTTATTTCAGAATTTTTGGAGTTACATAAGTATTCGAATGATACAGATTACTACAGACTGTTCTGTTTTTGACAGATTCTATTTTCTATGTGTTGTCTGCTTATTTTGATGAATCTATGAGTAGTATCGGAGGGTATGAACCATAGAGAAGTTGGTATACAGTAGATATTACACAAATATCAATTTAGAATGAGTTAACAACAGTACCTAAGTGGTGGATTTATTTTCTTATACTAACAGAGCTCATAAGATTTTCTGTTGAGTTTTGTGTTGTGAAGTTTTCAAGTTTTGGGTGAAGTTTTGATGAACTACGGAATAAGGAGTGGCAAGAGCCTAAGCTTTGGGATGCCCAAGGCACCCCACGGCAATATTCAAGGACAACCAAGAGCCTAAGCTTGGGGATGCCCCAGATGGCATCCCCTCTTTCGTCTTTGTTCATCGATAACTTTACTTGGCGCTATGTTTTTATTTACCACATGATATGTGTTTTGCTTGGAGCGTCATTTTATTTTGTTAGTATTTGCTTTCTTTTATTTAGAATAATGTTTTGCATCTATATTTTCAATAAAAATGTCAAGGATAGCCTTTACCATGCTTATTTTGCAAGTATACATGTTGCTGTTTCAAAACGGAAAATTTACCGCTGCTGGAAAAATTCCCTAGAAAAGTCAGAGAATGATATAATATGGAAACTTTTAGCACATTGAGCTCTGATAAATCTTATACAGTGTAGTATTTATTTCATAATTTTGGAGTTAGAGAAGTATGATGAATCTTGCATTCTTTACAGACTATACTGTTTTGGCAGATTGCTGTTATGTTTGCATTGTTTGCATATGTTTGCTTGTTTAATGATTCTATTTGAGGATAAGAGTATTAAATATGCAGAGAAATTTAGTATGAAATGTTGAATAATATTTTTTGTGATTTTCTACAGTAGAGAATGATAAGGTTTTTGCATTTGTTTATACTAACTTATCTCACAAGTTCTTGTTGAGTTTTGTGTGGATGAAGTGTTCGAGATTTAGGGAAACCGAGATATAAAAGGAATTAAGGAGACGCAAAAGTTCAAGCTTGGGGATGCCCAAGGCACCCTAAGATAATATTTCAAGAAGTCTCAAGCATCTAAGCTTAGGGATGCCCTGGTAGGCATCCCAACTTTCTTCTTCAACAATTATCGGTTAGTATCGGTTGAGCCTAAGTTTTTGCTTCTTCACATGAGTAGTGCTATCCTTGAAATGTCGTTTTGTTTTGTTTTGCTTGCTGTTTGAATGAAATCCTAAGATCTGAAATTCTTAAATGAGAGAGAGTCTTCACATAGCTACATAATTATTTAACTACCCATTGATCTTCACTTATATCTTTTTAGAGTAGTTTGTCATTTACTCATGTGCTTCACTTATATCCTATGAGTAAATGGTTGAATGAGTTGAATATCATAAATCTGAAATTATATATGTTTCATATGCTTATCCCATGGGGAGTAATGACTTCACATATAAGAAGTAGAGGTGGTAAATTTATTGAATGTTAGCAAACATTGTGTTGGTCACTTGAACAATTCATGAAAGAATAATGAAGGAAGAGAGATTTCACATATAAATATACTATCTTGGACATCTTCTATGATTGTGAGCCCCATTAATTATTTTCAAACCTGAGCAAATTAGTTGAAGTTGGACAAGGAAGACAACATAATGAGTTATGCTTGGGTATATTTTTATAGAAGTTATATTGTTATGGATCCTCTAACATGTGGTGCTTGCTATTTAGAATCCTTTGCTAGACAAAATATCTGTACTAAGCGGGAATGCTGCTTGTGCATCCAAATTCCTTGAACCAAGTTTCTTCCATGAGTGTCCACCATATCTACCTATATGCGGTATTTACCTGCCGCTCCAAGTAAATTTGCATGTGCCAAACTCTAAACCTTCAAATAATAATCTGTTTTGTATGCCCGAATCACTCATGTAGCGACTATGGGTTGTCAGTACCTTCCATGCTAGGTGGGTTATTCTCACGATGAGTGGACTCCGCTCATCATTCATGAGAAAATGGCTGGTAACTGGGATGCCCAGTCCTATGATCAAAAGATCAAAAACAAATCACAAATAATTTAAACAAAACTCCCCCAGGATTGTTGATAGTTGTAGGCACCCGTTGTTTCGGACAAGCCATGGATTGATGCTTGTTGGTGGTGGGGAGAATAAACTTTACCTTTCTGTTTGGGAACCACCTATAATGTATCTAGTATGGAAGATATTGGGAACTCTTGGTTCTTATGTTGACAATGAAAGGATACCTCTCAAAATTATTTTCATCTCTGTTTAAAAGCTTCGAGCTCTGGCACCTCTGCAAATCCCTGCTTCCCTCTGCGAAGGGCCTATCTTTTACTTTTATGCAAGAGTCAGTAGTATTCCTTCTCATTCCAACCTACTCTTTAGTTGGAAAGCATCATGTGATGGAGAAAGATCTAAGCATATATGGCCATTCAAATATATTTGATCATGAATTATTATTGTTGACAATTATCTATATGATAAATAAGTTGGGAGGCGAAACATTAAGCCCCTATCTTTCTCTGTGTTCGATGGATGCTATTTGTTCTAAAGAATATGCTTTGAGTGGTAGCAATCATGGAAGACTATATGATAGTTGAGTATGTCGGATTTGCTAAATCAAAGCTCTTACATAGACCCTTCCTGAAAATAAGATAAATTGCAATTGTTTGATGACTCAGAACATAGTTTGCTAGTTTTCAAGAAAGTTTATGGTCTATGCTCTAACATTTGAATAGCTTGTTACTTGATCATGAGAAGTTTTATGAGATGAGTTACTGTTTGACATATAATGATGCTAGAAAAGGTGATTGAAATTATCATTGATCGAACTGGTGCACCTGCTAGCATTCACACTTGACAAATTATTTCTTTTATCATTTACCTACTCGAGGACGAGCAGGAATTAAGCTTGGGGATGTGTATACGTCTCCAACATACCTATAATTTATGAAGTATTCATGCTATTATATTATCCATCGTAGATGTTTTATATGCATTTATATGCTGTTTTATATGATTTCTGGGACTAACCTATTAACCTAGAGCCCAGTGCCAATTTCTATTTTCTCCTTGTTTTTGATTTTTACAGAAAAGGAATACCAAATGGAGTCCAATTGACGTGCCAATTTTTGACAAATTTTTATGGACCAAAAGAAGCCCCTAGAGTGCAAGAGTTGGGCCAGAAGAGTCCCGGGCTGCCCACGAGGGTGGGGGCGCGCCCACCGCCATAGGGCGTGCACCCTGCCTCGTGGACAGCCTAGAGGCCCCCTGTCGGTGTCAAAACCGGCGGATCTCGGGTAGGGGGTCCCGAACTGTGCGTCTAGGCGGGTGGTAACAGGAGACAAGGGACACGATGTTTTACCCAGGTTTGGGCCCTCTTGATGGAGGTAAAACCCTACGTCCCGCTTGATTAATATTGATGATGTGTGTTACAAGAGTAGATCTACCACGAGATCAAGGAGGCTAAACCCTAGAAGCTAGCCTATGGTATGATTGTTCTTCGTCCTACGGACTAAAGCCATCCGGTTTATATAGACACCGGAGAGGGCTAGGGTTACGCAGAGTCGGTTACAATGGTAGGAGATCTACATATCCGTATCACCAAGCTTGCCTTCCACGCCAAGGAAAGTCCCATCCGGACACGGAACGAAGTCTTCAATCTTGTATCTTCATAGTCTGGGAGTCCGGCCGATGATGATAGTTCGGCTATCCGAACACTCCCTAGTCCAGGACTCCCTCAGTAGCCCCAGAACCAGGCTTCAATGACGACGAGTCTGGCGCGTATGTTGTCTTTGGCGTTTGCAAGGCGGGTTCTCATCCACGCTCCATGTGTTTGCCGGATAGTGTCCGGTTGCTTCATAAATGTTGCGCTCCTTGGCTTCTACGTCCAATAATGGCCTTCTTCCACGTGCCGTACGAATGCGAAAAGCCAGGGTATTCTTACGTTTTTCCCCCTAGCTGCGCGAATAAGCTGCCTATAAGAGAGGCGAGGATCCAGATCCAAATCACACCATCCTCCTTCCGCAAGTACTCATCGAGGCGCATTTGACAGAAAATCCATTCCAACATGGACAGTCGACGCGGCTCCTCTTCTCGCGCTCCCAGTCCTCAGCCAGGAGATTGGAGGAGATGCTCAGTCCCGCATAGTGAGTTAGTGACGCTCCAAACAGAGGGATACCTTCCCCTGGCCTTTATGGTTCCAGTTCGAGCCGGACTGGCCACCTACAAGGGTGGGAAGGAGGCGGAGAGCGTCCCCAATCCCTCCAAAGGAGAGCGGGTATGCTTTGTCCCCTCCTTAATAAGGGGACTCGGATTTCCTATACATTTGTTTCTCCGGGGGCTCCTGGAGTTCTATGAACTCCAACTTCACCACCTCACGCCTGCCTCCATTTTGCACACCGCGGGCTTTGTAGCTCTTTGCGAGCTGTTCTTGGGCATCGAGCCCCATTTTGCGTTGTGGAAGAGACTATTTTGCCTCGTACCCCGTTCTCACGGGGGGTCAATATATCAAGTGGGCGGAGCCGAAATATGGTGCATCGCCGGGACCGGATATCTATCCAGAACCCCGAAGAAGGCGTCTGAAGACTGGCCTTCAGAGTGGTTCTATATGGAAGACGCCTCGCTGCCGGATCCAGTTCGGATCGTCCTCCCGGAGTTTAGCAACGCTCCTCTGAAGAAACGCCTGAGTTGGCACCCGCGGAGCCCTCAACGGGAAGATGATAGGGGCGTCCACTATCTGATGGGTCGGATACGGCTACTAGCCCATTCCGGATTAACCATGATTGGAGTCATGGCCACATGCATTATGCGAGGGGTGCAGCAGCTCCAATATAGGGGCCACCCCATGTGGGATTTTAACGGGGAGAATGACGCCACCAGTCATGGCCGCACGGGACCGGGATCGGCCGCCGATCTGGTGAAGATCCTGTCCGGCTTGTACAAGGGGGAGGAGGAGGACTTTCTCCGCACGAGTCCATTGAATGGATTCTCCATGAATAACCCTCGAAGCTGGGTAAGCGGACGTTTAAATATTCGATCCGTGCTCTCAAAGATAAGTATCTTACCTTGTGATTTCGACGCAGGAACTGCGCCAGGATGTGGAGGGCATAAAAAGCCCAACTCCACAACCCGAGGATCCGGGAAGATCCCTTGATCCGGCCTCCGAAGAGGATCCGGACATTAAGGTGGATTTTATTGACGGGGTTTTCCACCAGCTCAGCATAGACAATGCTCTAGTCGCCATTACGGCTGACTACCCTGGTTTATGTCCGGCTTCCCAGGTGAGTATGACCGAAGTCCTGACACCGTTACTTTTTTAATGCTTATTCCTGACCACCTTGTACCAATGGTGCTTGGCAGGAGGTGTCTTCACGGCAGGAAGCCGAGCCTGCGGCGACTGATCAAGCGAGGTCAGTGCGGCCTAGCAGGCGGAAGAGGAGTGTGGCGTGAATCGAAACGTCGCCGCAAAGGTATGGTGCACCATCATCTTTTAAGGGAAAGACTCCTAGAAGGCCTATTAATGCTCATGATTCTTCCAGGAGAAAGAGCGTTCGCCGGACTGAGTCCGGAGAGGGTGCCCACCAAGCCTCCGCCAGCCAGGCTCCAACGCCTGGTCCGGAGGGGGAGGCGAGCGCAAGGCGCGAGCCGGATGCTCCTCCAACGGAGGATGCCGACAGGTTGTCCGCCACCAGATCTGAGGTGGAGAGCGCCATGAATCACAGGCGCCATCGGACAGTTCTTCGTGACGCGTGTTTCTCCCCTGAGGCATTAAATGCCTCTAATGCGGGAGACGCGCACCTCCGTGCTGCTCAAGATGGTTTAACTAGAGCCACGGAGAAGTATGTAAAGGACATACGGGTAAGGAATTTTAATAGTTATATATGCCAGTAGCCCCCGAGACTTAAAATAGTTAAACTAACTGATTTAAGGATCATTTGTTATGCAGGATCTTACTGAGAAGAATACCCACCTGTCTCAGGAGCTTCAAGAATGCAAGGCCCAACTTGAGGCCGCACTAGCCGCTACTGGGGGAGCCACGGAGACCCCCTCTGGTAATTCATATTTTGAAGGAAGTAGTTTATGAAGTGCGGCGTGTGTGTATAGTCTGACAATAATATTGCAGAGGATGCCGGACTAGATCCAGACAAGCAACAGCTGCTGCGCCAGTTGAAGGCCGGCGAGAGGGTGCTTATGAGGGTGCAGTAGGAGAGGAACAAACTCCAAGATGCCAACACCCAGCTGGGCGAAGAACTAAAAGACGTTCGGGTCCAGCTGTCTAACTCCATAAAGGAGAATCGGCGGCTTCGTCGCGGCATTTATAGTAAGTGCTTGAGCAAACTCTTTTGAAAAGAAGAGTTCAGCGAGGAAGTCGATTGACAGAAATGTGTCTGTAGGTGTGCTCACGGGTCGTCCGGCGGAGGAGATGCCTGGTTCCACGGGAGATCCTCTTCCCGAGCTGCTGCAACTGCACGAACGTGTTCGGCAGGCGATGAGCGGCGTCGTGCAGGCTTTATGGCCTTCCGTCTCCCTACCCGAGGGTCTTGGAGGGCTTGCTGAGAAGCTTCAGGGAGTACGGCGGTGTCTCCGTCTGTGGAAGATATCGGCCTGCCGTCAAGGCGCCAGGGAGGCCTGGGCCATGGTGAAGACGCGGTACCCGAAGACTGACCCAAACCACATGGCCGAGGTCGGACCTGTGGGGCCCGATGGGAAGGAGATCCCTGTGAGCCTGATGTACGACCAAGTAGAGTTGGCCGCGAAATATTCCCAATAGGACTGTAAATTAGACAGCTTGTTAGATGGGATTAAAGAGGAGTACAATCAGTCTGTTTGACGATGTAATTTTAAAATGACATGTAAAATGCCTTCTAGCTGGATTGTAGATCGTTTGCCTTTGCGGACCTTTTCGATTCAACCTCGGGACCCAACAGTCCGGAGTGTGTCCGAATACCCTTACGGCTATAAAAGAACCGGGGCCTGCATGGAGACAAGGCGTAGGGGTCATAATTGCTTTATCAGACAAGTGCCCAACTAGCCATGTTATATTACATGGTTAGTAAGAAACATCTTCCAGGGAGAATAGTTCCGTTAAGGGTTCCTTTCCTTGGGAGGCATGCCCTAAAGTGCATGTCCGGACTGCGAAAATAGCAGAAAAAGCATCTGGGGGCAGATAAATAAGCAAGTAATAAATCATCTTTCAGGTCACCGACCGAATATTCCCTGAAGAACGCTAGCCTTCGGCTTCACCCAGTCTGAGGTACACATCCGGCTGACCCGGCAGTAACAATCGCAGAGGTGCTCCCTTTACCTCCTAGCCGAACAATCGAGAACGTAGGGGTAAGCACAGCAGCCAGGCAACCTGGCTTGGCCAAAACTTAAGTCATATCGATGCATATAATGGTGATCAAAAGGTACATGCGGAAGTGTGACACACGTGGTGGGCATAAAGCCCATATAAATAAGCTTCTGTTAAAGAAGCCCCCAGGTATAACGAGTGCGAGTAGCACATCGAGTGAGTGCGAACAAAGCGCAGATTAGCCCTCAAGAGGTTTGTACTGAAAGAGGGAGGAAAAAGGAGGGAAAACAAAGACAGCGAAAAACATGAAAGGTGGACGGAGGAAGGAGACAAACCCTGAGTCTGGCGCTAAGCGTAAAATCTTCGGAGACGGGCTGCGTTCCATGGGTTTGGCTCGAGTCAGTTGTCAGATGCGTTGCGTAGACGGTATGCGCCGCCGTAAGGACTTGGTCGATGATGAAGGGACCTTCCCATTTGGGCTTAAGTTTGTCCTTTTTCTTGTCCGGCAGGCGTAGAACTAGCTCGCCAACATTGTAAGTTTTGGCTCGTACTTCTCTGCTTTGATATCTTTGAGCCTGCTATTGATAGAATGCGGAACGGGATTTTGCCACGTCGCGCTCCTCCTCTAAAGCGTCCAAACTGTCCTGCCGATCCAACTCAGCTTCTATTTCCTCGTACATGCGCACGCGAGGTGAGTCATGAATTATATCGCAGGGCAAAACTGCCTCAGCGCCGTATACCATAAAAAATGGTGTGAATCTGGTTGTGCGGTTTGGCGTGGTCCACAGCCCCAGAGTACGGAGTCGAGCTCCTCTACCCAGTGCGTGTTAGATTCCGTGAGGGACCGCACTAATCTGGATTTAATGCCGCTCATGATGAGACCATTTGCCCGTTCCATTTGACCATTAGTTTGAGGGTGGTAGACTGAAGCGTAGTCGAGCTTGATGCCCATGTTTT
This sequence comes from Triticum dicoccoides, assembly GCF_002162155.2. Classification (NCBI taxonomy): domain Eukaryota; kingdom Viridiplantae; phylum Streptophyta; class Magnoliopsida; order Poales; family Poaceae; genus Triticum; species Triticum dicoccoides. The sequence continues at coordinate 117,379,530 of NC_041383.1, forward strand.
TGCACCAGAGTTTAACCTTGTTGGCTGTGAAATTCGTGCCGTTATCAGTGATGATGCTGTGGCGGACGCCAAAATGGTGTACTACCCCGGATGTGAAGTCTATCACAGGTCCGGATTCTGCCGTTTTAACCGGCTTGGCCTCTATCCATTTGGTGAATTTGTCCACCATGACCAATAAGTATTTGTGCTTGTGGGTTCCCCCTTTAAGGGGTCCAACCATGTCAAGCCCCCAGACCGCAAACGGCCAAGTAATGGGTATAGTTTTGAGGGAGGTGGGTGGCATGTGGCTCTGATTAGCAAAGAGCTGGCAACCGACACATCATTGGACTAAGTCCTAAGCATCTGCCCGGGCGGTTGGCCAATAAAATCCTGTACGGAAGGCCTTGCCTACAAGGGCCCGGGCGGCGGCGTGGTGCCTGCCGAGTCCGGCGTGAATTTCAGCCAGGAGATTTCGCCCTTCCTCTTCGGAGATACACCTTTGAAGGACTCCGGTTGTGCTTTTCTTATAAAGTTCTCCCTCATGGACCTTGTAGGCTTTAGATCGCCGAACTATGCAGCGGGCCTCATTTTGGTCTTCGGGAAGTTCCTGCCGGATTAGGTAGGCTAGGAATGGTTCCGTCCACGGGGCAATTACTGCCAGTATTTCATGGGCTGAATCTGTTATTTCATTGGCTGAGCCACCGATTGTGTCTGAATGTTCTGCATTAGGTGATGCAGTTGGTTCCGGATTGTTATTTCCGGACTCCTCTTCCCATAATACGGATGGCTTAAAGAGCCGCTCCAGGAAGATGTTTGGAGGGAAGGCGTCGCGTTTTGTGTTGATGCGTGCCAACACGTCTGCTGCCTAGTTATTATCCCGGGCTACATGGTGGAATTCGAGTCCTTCGAACCGGGCTGACATTTTGAGGACAGTGTTACAGTAGGCTGCCATTTTTGGGTCCTTGGCGTCAAAGTCTCCATCTACTTGGGATATTGCGAGGTTTGAATCCCCGCGCACCTCTAGGCATTGAATACCCATGGAGATTGCCATCCGGAGGCCATGTAGAAGGGCCTCGTATTCGGCTGCATTGTTGGAGTCCGTGTACATTATTTGAAGCACATATTGGACTGTCTCTCCGGTTGGGGACATCAAGACGACGCCAGCTCCCAAGCCAGCCAACATTTTGGAGCCGTCGAAATGCATGATCCAATTGGAGTATGCGCCGTACTCTTTAGGGAGTTCGGCTTCGGTCCATTCGGCGATGAAGTCAGCTAGAACTTGCGACTTGATAGCTCGCCGTGGTTTGTAGGTTATATCAAATGGTAAGAGCTCAATGGCCCATTTTGCAATCTGGCCCGTCGCATCGCGATTGTTTATAATGTCGTTGAGAGGTACTTCGGAGGCCACCGTTATGGAACATTCTTGAAAGTAGTGTCGCAGCTTCCGGGACGCCATGAACACTGCATACGCTATCTTTTGATAGTGTGGGTACTGGGACTTGCATGGAGTTAAGACAGTGGATACGTAGTACACTGGTTTTTGAAGAGGGAATTTGTGCCCTTCTGTTTCTCGTTCGACGACGAGTACCGCGCTGACAACTTGATGTGTTGCTGCGATATATAACAACACTGGTTCGCCCAGGTTGGGTGCGGCCAGGACCGGATTTGTTGCCAATACAGCCTTTATTTCTTCGAGTCCGGTCGTGGCAGCATCCGTCCATTTGAAATGTTCGGTGCGCCGGAGGAGGCGATAGAGGGGCAGTGCCTTTTCTCCCAAACGGGAGATGAAGCGGCTTAGAGCCGCCACGCATCCAGTTAGTTTTTGTATTGGCTTGAGGTCTTTTGGGATATCCAATTGTGACAGAGCTCGGATCTTGGCTGGGTTTGCTTCAATTCCTCTACCGGATACAATGAAGCCCAAGAGCTTTCCGACTGGTACGCCGAAAACGCATTTTTCTGGGTTGAGCTTAATGTCATATGCTCGGAGGTTGTCGAATGTCACCCTCAAGTCGCCTACTAGAGTTTCGACGTGTTTGGTCTTGACGACCACATCGTCTACGTATGCCTCTACCGTTTTGCCTATCTAGGTGGCCAGACATGTCTGAATCATGCGCTGATATGTTGCGCCAGCGTTTTTGAGTCTGAAAGGCATTGTTTTGAAGTAGAATGGTCCGTATGGAGTAATAAATGCCATTGCAGCCTGGTCTTTTTCCGCCATCTTGATTTGATGGTATCCGGAGTATGCATCGAGGAAGCACAATGAATCGTGACATGCGGTAGCATCGATGACTTGGTCGATTCGAGGGAGAGGGAAAGGGTCCTTTGGACAGGCCTTGTTAAGGTCTTTGAAATCGACACAAAGGCGCCTGGTACCATTACCAGGTTGGCTAGCCAGTCCGGATGTTTGATATCTCTGATGAATCCGGCTTCTAAGAGTTTGGCTAGCTCCTCTCCCATTGCCTGTCTTTTGGGTTTGGAAAATCGCCGAAGAGCCTGTTTGACTGGCTTGAATCCTTTTAGGATATTTAGGCTGTACTCTGCCAGCCTGTGTGGGATTCCTGGCATGTCTGAAGGGTGCCAGGCGAAAATGTCCCAATTTTCCTGAAGGAATTCTCGTAGTGCGGCTTCTACATCAAGATTTAATTGTGCCCCAATGGAAGCCGTCTTTGTGGGGTCCGTTGGATGGACCTAGAATTTGACTATTTCATCTGCTGGTTTAAAAGAGGTGGACTTAGACCTCTTATCGAGTATCACATCGTCCCTATCCACCGTGGAGTGCAGCGCAGTGAGTTCCTCTGCCGCTAGGGCTTCGGATAATGCCTCTAGGGCCAGTGCGGCTGTCTTATTTTCAGCGCGGAGTGCTATATCTGAATCACTGATGAGAGTGATTATTCCATTGGGCCCGGGCATTTTGAGCTTCATGTACCAGTAATGGGGTATAGCTTGGAAGATTGTGAATGCCTCTCGTCCTAACAAGGCGTGATATCCGCTGCCAAATGGGGCCACTTGGAACGTGACCTCTTCGGACCTATAGTTGTCCGGCGAGCCGAACACTATGTCTAGTGTGATTTTTCCTGTGCAGCGTACTTCTCGACTAGGGATTATTCCCCTGAAGGTTGTGCTGCTTCGCTCAATGCGGCTCCAGTCAATTTCCATTTTTTGAAGAGTTTCCTCATAGATGAGGTTGAATCCGCTGCCGCCATCCATGAGTACCTTGGTAAGACGAAAGCCTTCCACTATCAGACTGAGGACCAATGCGGCTGGTGCTCGAGCTGTTCGGAATTTAGGTTCATCGCTGGCATTGAAGGTGATAGCTGTGTCACTCCATGATTCGTTGTTGCTACTTGGTAGACTTCGGCGAGGCTGCAGATTGTTCGTTTCCGCATGTTATTTGATGCGAAAGTCTCGAAGACTGTTAATACTGTACTGGTACTGTTGGGCTGGTTGTCCGGTGCTAGAAAGCCTTCGCCACTTTTGGCCACCTGCCGTAGTATCCAACATGCTTGAAGGCTATGTGTTGGAGTGGCGCCCTCTATACTGTGGATTTTGCAGGGTCCGTTGAGCCATCCCTCCAGTACGGTTCCGTGCCCTTTAGGGGGTTTTTGCTTTTTGGTTTTTAATCCAGGTGCTTGAGTATGACGCACCCTTTTATTCCGGACTGGGGTTGTATTCAGAGCCGGATTGTCCCAAAACCTGGTTTTGGTTTTCCAGGCACTCTTCATCGCACAGTATTTTTGTACAATGGTCGCTAGGTCGGCGAAGCGTGTAACTTCGCGACGACTTATGGCGTCTATGATTCCCTTGTCCGTGCAATTGTTGCAAAAAATTGAAATCGCGCTTTCTTCATGGCAGTCCTTTATCCTGTTCATGACCAGGAGGAATCTGGCCCAGTAATGATGTATTGTTTCAGCGGGCTCTTGCCGTATTTGAGATAGATCGCTTATGCTTGGGTGGGCGGGTGGAATTAAGTTCGGAACCCCGCCCGACCTGAGGCTCAAAGGCCAAGAAGTTTCCGGATTTGGAAGCTTGGTTTGTTGGATGCCTTCCAACAAATCTGGTTCGATGCCTGACTTTAGGTTCAGTATTTGATTGACGTCCGTCCCTCCGCGGGAATCCGGCATGGAGGGGTCGGGAATCCAGACATAGCTGGTTTTTAACATAGAAGAAGAGTCGCCGCATTGTTCCTCTACCACAATAATGTGGTGGGTAGCCTGGGGAGAGTTAATTTCTCTCAGATCGGTTTTAAGACCAATCTGATCGTAGTCTGTAGCGACTCCCAGGGCGGCGATGCGATCCAAGATCTCGTTTACAGAGGAGAGCTCAATCGGATCTAGCTGCTCGGCGAATTCCGAGCTGACGTGAAGATCGCTTTTGATGACCTGAGAGGTCATCGTCGGAGTGGTGGCCGAACAGGCGGTCATAAGAAAACCACCTAGCCGGATAGTTTGGCCGGCGGCCAAAGCTCCCTTGACGATGGCGCCATCTTTAAAGACGGGAAAAGGCATCCTTCCTGATTGCGACGGCACAGAGGAACTCTCAATGAAAGCACCAATGTCGGTGTCAAAACCGGCGGATCTCGGGTAGGGGGTCCCGAACTGTGCGTCTAGGCGGATGGTAACACAAGACAAGGGACACGATGTTTTACCCAGGTTCAGGCCCTCTTGATGGAGGTAAAACCCTACGTCCTGCTTGATTAATATTGATGATGTGTGTTACAAGAGTAGATCTACCACGAGATCAAGGAGGCTAAACCCTAGAAGCTAGCCTATGGTATGATTGTTCTTCGTCCTACGGACTAAAGCCATCCGGTTTATATAGACACCGGAGAGGGCTAGGGTTACACAGAGTCGGTTACAATGGTAGGAGATCTACATATCCGTATCACCAAACTTGCCTTCCACGCCAAGGAAAGTCCCATCCGGACACGGGACGAAGTCTTCAATCTTGTATCTTCATAGTCTGGGAGTCCGGCCGATGATGATAGTTCGGCTATCCGGACACCCCCTAGTCCAGGACTCCCTCACCCCCCTGACGTGAGATTTACGCCAAAAATTCCTATAAATACTGAAACCTCCAGCAAATAACCTAGATCAGGAGTTCCGCCGCCGCAAGCCTCTGTAGCCACCAAAAACCTCTCGGCAACCCGTTCCGCCACCCTGCCGGAGAGGGAATCCATCAACGGTGGCCATCTTCATCATCTCAGCAATCTCCATGATGAGGAGGGAGTAGTTCACCCTCGGGACTGAGGGTATGTACCAGTAGCTATGTGTTTGATATCTCTCTCCCGTGTTCTTGAGGTGATACGATCTTGATGTATCGCGAGCTTTGCTATTATAGTTAGATATTATGATGTTTCTCCCCCTCTATTCTCTTGTAATGGATTGAGTTTTCCCTTTGAAGTTATCTTATCGGATTGAGTCTTTAAGGATTTGAGAACACTTGATGTATGTCTTGCCGTGCTTATCTGTGGTGACAATGGGATATTCATGTGATCTACTTGATGTATGTTTTGGTGATGAACTTGCGGGTTCAATGAACTTATGCATAGGGGTTGGCACATGTTTTCGTCTTGACTCTCCGGTAGAAACTTTGGGGCACTCTTTGAAGTTATTTGTGTTGGTTGAGTAGATGAATCTGAGATTGTGTGATGCATATCGTATAATCATACCCATGGATACTTGAGGTGACATTGAAGTGTTATTCTAGTACGAACTCTATGATAGATCGAACGAAAATAATAGCTTCGTGTTATTTTACTACGGACTCTTGAATAGATCGATCAGAAAGGATAACTTTGAGGTGGTTTCATACCCTACAATAATCTCTTCGTTTGTTCTCCGCTATTAGTGACTTTGGAGTGACTCTTTGTTGCATGTTGAGGGATAGTTATATGATCCAATTATGTTATTATTGTTGAGAGAACTTGCACTAGTGAAAGTGTGAACCTTAGGCTTTGTTTCCTAGCATTGCAATACCATTTACGCTCACTTTTACCACTTGTTACCTTGCTGTTTTTATAATTTCAGATTACAAAAACCTATATCTACCATCCATATTGCACTTGTATCACCATCTCTTCGCCGAACTAGTGCACCTATACAATTTGCCATTGTATTGGGTGTGTTGGGCACACAAGAGACTCTTTGTTATTTGGTTGTAGGGTTGTTTGAGAGAGACTATCTTCATCCTACGCCTCCCACGAATTGATAAACCTTAGGTCATCCACTTGAGGGAAATTTGCTACTGTCCTACAAACCTCTGCACTTGGAGGCCCAACAACGTCTACAAGAAGAAGGTTGTGTAGTAGACATCCAGACTCTCTAACATTTAAGAATTTAAGATCTTAAGTACTTTATTCAAATAGCAAGAAAAACAAATTAAAATAAAATGACACTCCAAGCAAAACACATATCATGTGGTGAATAAAAATATAGCTCCAAGTAAAGTTACCAATGAACAAAGACGAAAGAGGGGATGCCATCTGGGGCATCCCCAAGCTTAGGCTCTTGGTTGTCCTTTAATATTACCTTGGGGTGCCTTGGTCATCCCCAAGCTTAGGCTCTTGCCACTCCTTATTCCATAGTCCACCGAATCTTTACCCAAAACTTGAAAACTTCACAACACAAAACTCAACAGAAAACTCGTAAGCTCCGTTAGTATAAGAAAATAAATCACCACTTTTGGTATTGTTGTGAACTCATTCTAACTTCATATTGGTGTTATATATACTATATTCCAACTTTTCCATGGTTCATACCCTCCTATACTACTCATAGGTTCATCAAAATAAGCAAACAACACATAGAAAACAGAATCTGTCAAAAAACAGAAGAGTCTATAGTAATCTGTAACTCTCGAATACTTCTGTAACTCCAAAAATTCTGAAATAAATTGGTGGACATGAGGAATTTGTCTATTAATATTATGCAAAAATAATCAACTTAAAATAACATTTCTGTAAAAATGACAGATAATCTCGTGAGCGCAAAGTTTCTGATTTTTACAGCAAGATCGTATTAACTTTCACCCAAGTCTTCCCGAAGGTTCTACTTGGCACTTTATTGAAACAAAAGCTATAAAACATGATTAATACAGTAGCTTAATCATGTGGACACACAAAAACAGTAGGGTTAAATGTTGGGTTGTCTCCTGATGACCCACAAGTATAGGGGATCTATCGTAGTCCTTTTGATAAGTAAGAGTGTCGAACCCAACGAGGAGTAGAAGGAAATGATAAGCGGTTTTCAGCAAGGTATTCTCTGCAAGTACTGAAATAAGTGGTAATAGATAGTTTTGTGATAAGATAAATTGTAACGAGCAACAAGTAACAAAAGTAAATAAAGTGCAGCAAGGTGGCCCAATCCTTTTTGTAGCAAAGGACAAGCCTGGACGAACTCTTATAATAGGAAAAGTGCTCCCGAGGACACATGGGAATATCGTTAAGCTAGTTTTCATCACGCTCATATGATTCGCGTTCGGTACTTTGATAATTTGATATGTGGGTGGACTGGTTCTTGGGTACTGCCCTTACTTGGACAAGCATCCCACTTATGATTAACCTCTATTGCAAGCATCCGCAACTACAACAAAAGTATTAACGTAAACCTAACCATAGCATGAAACATATGGATCCAAATCAGCCCCTTACGAAGCAACGCATAAACTATGGTTTAATCTTCTGTCACTCTAGCAACCCATCATCTACTTATTACTTCCCAATGCCTTCCTCTAGGCCCAAATAATGGTGAAGTGTTATGTAGTTGACGTTCACATAACACCACTAGAGGTTAGACAACATACATCTTATCAAAATATTGAATTAATACCAAATTCACATGACTACTAATAGCAAGACTTCTCCCTTGTCCTCAAGAACAAACGTAACTACTCACAAAGCATATTCATGTTCATAATCATAGGGGTAATAATGTGCATATAGGATCTGAACATATGATCTTCCACCAAATAAACCAACTAGCATCAACTACAAGGAATGATCAACACTACTAGCAACCTACTAGCACCAATCCCAGACTTGGAGACAAGAATTGGATACAAGAGATGAACTAGGGTTTGGAGATGAGATGGTGTTGGTGAAGATGTTGATGGGGATTGCCCTCTCCCGACGAGAGGAGCGTTTGTGATGACGATGGTGATGATTTCCCCCTCCCGGAGGGAAGTGTCCCCGGCAGAACAGCTCTGCCGGAGCCCTAGATTGGTTCCGCCAAGGTTCCGCCTTGTGGCGGCGGAGTCTCGTCCCGAAAGGTTGCCTTCTATTTTTTTCTCATCGAAAGACTTCATATAGGAGAAGATGGGCGTCGGAGAGCCACCAGGGGGCCCACGAGGTAGGGGGCGTGCCCAGGGGGCGTCCCCCACCCTCGTGAGAAGGGTGTGGGGCCCTTGGCCTTCATCTTTGGCGATGATTTTTCTTTATTTATTTTAAGACATTCCGTGGAGTTTCAGGACTTTTGGAGTTGCGCAGAATGGGCCTCCAATATTTGCTCCTTTTCCAGCCCAGAATTCCAGCTGCCGGCATTCTCCCTCTTCATGTAAACCTTGTAAAATAAGAGAGAATAGCCATAAATATTGTGACATAACATGAAGTAACAGCCCATAATGCAATAAATATTGACATAAAACCATGATGCAAAATGGACGTATCAACTCCCCCAAGCTTAGACCTCGCTTGTCCTCAAGCCAAAAGCCGATAACAATAAATATGTCATCATGTTTAGAGGTAGAGGCATCGATAAAAACAAAATACGGACATGAAGGCATCATGATTATTTCATAATAGCAACGTAAATAGATTTTGTCATATGATTACTCATGTTCAAGTGATGATCTTTTCACAAATCCAAAGTATGAGTCAGAAACCTTATTTGGCACCAACAAATTATACGCTCGGTCATTGAAGCAATTGCAATTTATCATAACATCGAAAAGAGTCTATGTCAGAGCTTAAAAGCAAGTCCACATACTCAACTATCACTTAATCCTTCATAATTGCTAACACTCACGCAATACTTGTGGTTACGGAGTTTTAATCGGACACAGAGAAATATAGGGGTTTATAGCTTTTCCCCACAACCTTTTACCTCAAGGGTAATGTCAACAATAATAATTCATGCTCCCCCACATCCAATTAGATATATATATCATGTTCTTTCCAACATGCTGAGCTTGCCAAAGGATAAAATGAAAAAGGAAAGGTGAAGATCACTGTGACTCTTGCATAAGGTAGAGGATAATAATAAAAGATAGGCCCTTCGCAGAGGGAAGCAGAGGTTGTCATGCTCGTTTAGGGTTGATGCACAAAATCTTAATGCAAAAGAACATCACTTTATATTGCCCCTTGTATGTGAACCTTTATTATGCAGTCCGTCGCTTTTATTGCGTCCACAACAAGTTCGTACAAAGCTTATTTCTCTACACTAATAAGTCATGCATATTTAAAGAGCAATTTTTATTGCTTGCACCGATGACAACTTACCTGAAGGATCTTACTCAATCCATAGGTAGATTTGGTGGACTCTCATGGCAAAATTGGTTTTAGGGGTATTTGGAAGCACAAGTAGTATTTCTACTTGGTGCTGAGAATTTGGCTAGCAAGAGGGGGAAAGACAAGCTCAACACGTTAGAGGATCCATGAAAACATACTTTATCTCATATGTAAGAAAACATAACTCATCATGTTGTCTTCCTTGCCCAACATCAACTCTTTAGCATGTCATATTTTAATGAGTGCTCCCAATCATAAAAGATGTCAATGATAATATATCTATATGTGAAACCTCTCTTTCCTTATTACCTCCTATTAATTGCAACGATGACCAAAGCTATATTTGCCAACTCCCAACAACTTTTAATCATCAAACTCTTTCTATGTGAAGTCATTACTTTCACTAAGATCAATATGAACTCTTTGATTCTTTTTATTCTTTTTCTTCTAATCACCCAAGATCATGGCCAAATACTCAAGCCCTTGACTCAACACTAATCTTTATTATATAGCTCACGGACTCGATTACAGAGAAGGATCATAAAGCGAAACTCAAAACTAGATCATGCCATAACTTTATTCTACTAAATCAAGATACTACTAATAGGATCAAACTAAGAAATACGGTAAAGATAGGAGTTGTGATGATGATATGATACCAGGGCACCTCCCCCAAGCTTGGCAGTTGCCAAGGGGAGTGCCCATCCCCATGTGATTATGTCTCCTTCTTTGTTGTTGACGTAATATTCTTGGCAATGATTCCCCTCAGAATACGGTTCTCCTCCTCGAGCTTATTGACTTGCTGCTTGAGGTCCATTATTTCCTCGCGAAGCTTTCCTGTAACGGCTAAAGCTCCTTGTACCCAAGGGTGTTGCATAGCTGCGGGAGAACCAGAGACACTCCTCCTCATATTAAGAAAGAAATTTAACATTGGAAGGGATAACCGAGTTTGGAATAGCTGAGCTCTGTAGCTCCCCCATCGCAAGCCCAGCTCGGAGGTGAGAGGTGACTTCTTGATCCTCCGTGGCATCTACTCTCATCAGGTCAGCCTCCATCTCTTCCTCTGTTGCTGGCCCAAGGTGGTCAGCGTCATTGTTTGCCCTTGGTTCTGGTGCCGGGTTGGATACCCGGCTCTCCCCGACTGACTCTTGAGAAGACATCTCGCTCTAATCTGCAGCAGCAACAGCTCGAAAACAAAAATAGAGGATATTTGTGTGATACGAGAGTCAAAACCTTCGGGAGTATATATAATGAATTTTTACCGACCAAAATATGTATCGTGCAAGGAAACGGAGTCCGGAGGGCACACGAGGTGCTCACGAGGTAGGGGGCGCGCTCAGGGGGGTAGTGCGCGCCCTCCACCCTCGTGGAGGCCTCGTGTCCTCCCCGGACTGCTACTTATTTTTCTATTTTTCTAAATATTCCAAAACAGAGAAATGTTGCCTTAAAATTGTTTTGGAGTCGGTTTTCTTACCATACCACATACCTATTCCTTTTCGGAGTCTGGGACGTTCTGGAAAGTGTCCTTTATGTATTCCTCTGGGGTTACGGTCTCAATAATATTAGTTTCAACATTTATAGGATTACCTGAGATATAGTGTTTGATCCTTTGACCGTTTACCACCTTCGGATTTGTGCACTGGAACGATAGACCTCCTCGATAACATAGGGACCTTCCCATTTGGAGAGAAGTTTTCCTGCAAAACATCATAAATGAGAGTTGTATAGCAATACATAATCACCTACATTAAACTCACGCTTTTGTATCCTTTTGTCATGCCATCTTTTGACTTTTTCTTTAAACAACTTGGGTTCTCCATTCATCAAGTGAGATAATATCAAATAACCTCTTGTCACCGGCAAGTTTGAAATCATAGTTGAGCTCTTTAATAGCCCAGTATGCCTTATGTTCTAGTTCGAGAGGTAAGTGACAAGCTTTCCCATAAACCATTTTATACGAGACATACCCATAGGATTCTTGTATGCAGTTCTATAGGCCCATAATACGTCATCCAGTTTCTTGGACCAATTCTTTCTAGACCTATTCACAGTATTTTGCAAAATTAATTTGAGCTCTCTGTTGCTCAACTCTACTTGACCACTAGACTGCGGGTGATATGGAGATGCAATTCTATGATTAACACCGTATTTAGCAAGCATCTTACGGCAAGCACCATGAATAAAGTGTGAACCACCATCAGTCATAAGGTATCTAGGGACTCCAAACCTCGGAAAAATAATGTCCTTAAGCATTTTAATAGAGGTGTTATGATCAGCACTACTAGTTGGAATAGCTTCTACCCACTTAGTAACGTAATCAACAGCAACTAAAATATGAGTATATCCATTAGAGGCAGGAAAAGGTCACATATAATCAAAGCCCCAAACATCAAATGGTTCAATAACAAGTGAATAATTCATAGGCATTTCTTGACGTCTACTAATATTACCAATTCTTTGACATTCATCGCAAGACAAAACAAACTTACGGGCATCCTTGAAGAGAGTAGGCCAATAAAACCCGGATTGCAATACCTTATGTGCAGTTCTATCTCCAGCGTGGTGTCCTCCATAAGTTTCAGAGTGACACTTGCATAGGATCTGTTCCTGTTCATGCTCAGGTACACAACGTCTAATAACACCATCTACTCCTTCTTTATAAAGATGTGGGTCATCCCAAAAGTAATGTCGCAAGTCACAGAAAAACTTTCTCTTTTGTTGGTATGTGAAGCTAGGTGGTATAAATTTGGCAACAATATAATTAGCATAATCAGCATACCATGGGGTGCTCAGAGAGGTACTTATGACATTTAATTGTTCATTAGGAAAGCTATCATCAATAGGTAGTGGGTCATCAAGAACATTCTCTAACCTAGACAGGTTGTTTGCAACGGGGTTCTCAGCTCCCTTTCTATCAACAATATGTAAATCAAATTCTTGCAGCAGGATAACCCATCTAATGAGTCTAGGTTTTGCATATTTCTTCTCCATAAGATATTTAATAGCAGCATGATCAGTGTGAATAGTAACTTTGGAATCAACGATATAAGGTCTAAACTTATCACAAGCAAACACGACTGCTAAAAGTTCCTTTTCGGTAGTAGCATAATTTCTTTGAGCACTATCTATAGTCTTACTGGCATAATGGATAACATTTAATTTCTTAGCAAATCTTTGCCCTAGAACAGCACCTACAGGATAATCACTAGCATCACACATAATTTCAAAGGGTAAATTCCAATCAGGTGGCTGAACAACAGGTGCAGAGACTAATGCTTTCTTAAGTATTTCAAATGCTTCTACACAATCATCATCAAAGACAAATGGTACATCTTTTTGTAATAAATTAGTCAGAGGCCGAGAGATTTTTGAGAAGTCCTTAATGAACCTCCTTTAAAATCCGGCATGACCAAGGAAACTTCTTATACCTTTGATGTCCTTGGGACATGGCATCTTTTCAATAGCATCAACCTTGGCTTTATCAACTTCAATACCTCTTTCAGAAACTTTGTGCCCCAAGACAATACCTTCATTAACCATAAAGTGGCACTTCTCCCAATTCAAGACAAGATTAGTTTCTTCACATCTCTGCAAAACTCGAGCAAGATTGCTCAAGCAATCATCAAAAGAGGAACCATAGACGGAAAAGTCGTCCGTGAAAACCTCACAAATTTTCTCGCAAAAGTCAGAGAATATAGCCATCATGCATCTTTGAAAGGTAGCAGGTGCATTACATAAACCAAAAGGCATACGTCTATAAGCAAAAGTACCAAAAGGGCATGTAAAAGTAGTCTTTGATTGATCTTTAGCCGACACAGGTATTTGAGAAAAACCGGAATAACCATCTAGAAAGCAATAGTGTGTATGTTTGCATAATCTTTCTAGCATTTGATCAATAAAAGGTAAGGGGTAATGATCTTTCTTAGTAGCCTTATTTAATTTACGGAAATCAATTACCATCATATAACCTGTGATGATTCTTTGCGGAATCAATTCATCTATATCATTAGGGACAACAGTAATATCTCCCTTCTTAGGGACACAATGGACAGGACTTACCCACTGACTATCAGCAATGGGATAAATTATACCTGCCACCAGAAGCTTGAGTATTTCTTTTCTTACCACTTCTTTCATTTTAGGATTCAAACGTCGTTGAGGATCACAAACTGGTTTGGCATCAGCTTCCAAATTTATTTTATGTTGACATAGAGTGGGACTGATGCCCTTAAGATCATCCAGAGTATATCCAATAGCAGCACGATGCTTCTTCAGAGTTTTCAATAATCTTTCTTCCTCATGCTCTGAAAGGTTAGCACTAATAATAACAGGATATATTTTCTTTTCATCAAGATAAGCATATTTAAGATTATCAGGCAACGGTTTAAGCTCAAACACGGGATCACCCTTGGGTGGAGGAGGATCCCCTAGAATTTCAACAGGCAAATTGTGTTGCAGAATAGGTTCCTGTTTAAATAATACTTCATCTATCTCCCTTCTTTCATTCATGAACATATCATTTTCATGGTCTAGCAAATATTGTTCTAAAGGATCACTAGGAGGTACGGCAACAGAAGCAAGACCAATAATTTCGTCCTTACTAGGCAATTCTTCCTCATGATGTTGTTTACTAAATTTAGAGAAATTAAACTCATGAACCATATCATCCAAGCCAATAGTAACAACATTCTTTTCGCAGTCTATCTTAGCATTAACAGTATTCAAGAAGGGTCTACCAGATATAATGGGACAAAAGCTATCTTGTGGAGAACCAAGAACAAGAAAATCAGCGGGATATTTGGTTTTCCCACACAAGAATTCAACATCTCTAAGAATTCCCACTGGCGAAATAGTGTCTCTATTGGCAGGTTTAATTGTAACATCAATACCTTCTAACTCAGCAGGTGCAATATCATGCATAATTTCTTTGTATAAGTCAATGGGTATAACACTAGCACTAGCACCCATATCACATAAGCCATGATAACAATGATCTCCTATTTTAACAGAAATAATAGGCACGCCTACCACAGGTCTATGTTTATCTCTATCACAGGGTTTAGCAATTCTAGCAGTTTCACCAGAGAATTGAATAACATGCCCATCAATATTATCAGACAAGAGATCTTTAACAATAGCAATATTAGGTTCTACTTTGACTTGCTCGGGAGGGATATAAGTTCTAATATTGCTTTTACGAACAACAGTTGAAGCTTTAGCATGATCCTTCATTCTAACAGGGAAAGGTGGTTTCTCAACATAAGAAGTGGGAACAATAGGATCATTATAAGTGACAATCTTTTCTTCAACTTTAACAGGTGCAACTACTTTTACTTCTATGGGAGGATGATATTTAAACCACTTCTCCTTGGGGAGATCAACATAAGTAGCAAAAGATTCACAGAAATAAGCTACTATCTTAGAGTCAAGTCCATATTTAGTGCTAAACTTTCGGAAAATATCGGCATCCATAAAAGATTTAACACAATCAAACTTAGGTATCATACCTGACTCCTTACCTTCGTCGAGGTCCCAATCTTTAGAGTTGCGTTTAATTCTATCCAATAAATTCCATCTAAATTCAATAGGCTTCATCATAAAAGAGCCAGCACAACAATTATCGAGCATGGTGTTATTGTTACCAGAAAGCTGAGCATAAAAACTTTGCATCATTACTTCTTTTGAGAGCTCATGATTGGGGCATGAATATAACATTGATTTAAGCCTCCCCCAAGCTTGAGCGATGCTTTCTCCTTCGCGAGGCCAAAAATTATATATATAATTGCGATCACGATGAACAAGATGCATAGGGTAATACTTTTGATGAAATTCCAATTTCAATCTTTTATAGTTCCATAATCTCATATCATCACATGGACTATACCATGTCAATGTGTATCCCTCCAAAGATAAAGGGAAAGCCTTCTTCTTAACAACAACATCGGGTATATCTGCAAGCTTAAATAGTCCACAAATATCATCCACATAGCGTAGATGTTCGTCAGGATGCTTTGTTCCATCTCCTGCAAAAGTGTTAGCTAGCAGTTTTTCCATCATACCCGAAGGAATCTGAAAAGGAGTTTCATTTTCAGTAGGTTCAATCGGTTCAGTAGGTTGAGGAGCAGCTCTTGGCTCAACTGGATGGGGTGAAGATACCCCGAACAAACCCCTCAGACAATTACTTTCCATAGTAACAAGTGACAGAAAATTTTAGCACACTAAATAAATTTTTCCTTACCAAATTCCACCTACCAAAGGCGCTTCACTCTCCGGCAACGGCGCCAGAAAAGAGTCTTGATGACCCACAAGTATAGGGGATCTATCGTAGTCCTTTCGATAAGTAAGAGTGTCGAACCCAACGAGGAGCGGAAGGAAATGATAAGCGGTTTTCAGCAAGGTATTCTCTGCAAGTACTGAAATAAGTGGTAATAGATAGTTTTGTGATAAGATAAATTGTAACGAGCAACAAGTAACAAAAGTAAATAAAGTGCAGCAAGGTGGCCCAATCCTTTTGTAGCAAAGGACAAGCCTGGACGAACTCTTATAATAGGAAAAGCGCTCCCGAGGACACATGGGAATATCGTCGAGCTAGTTTTCATCACGCTCATATGATTCGCGTTCGGTACTTTGATAATTTGATATGTGGGTGGACTGGTGCTTGGGTACTGCCCTTACTTGGACAAGCATCCCACTTATGATTAACCTCTATTGCAAGCATCCGCAACTACAACAAAAGTATTAAGGTAAACCTAACCATAGCATGAAACATATGGATGCAAATCAGCCACTTACGAAGCAACGCATAAACTAGGGTTTAAGCTTCTGTCACTCTAGCAACCCATCATCTACTTATTACTTCCCAATGCCTTCCTCTAGGCCCAAATAATGGTGAAGTGTTATGTAGTCGACGTTCACATAACACCACTAGAGGTTAGACAACATACATCTTATCAAAATATCAAACGAATACCAAATTCACATGACTACTAATAGCAAGACTTCTCCCTTGTCCTCAGGAACAAACGTAACTACTCACAAAGCATATTCATGTTCATAATCAGAGGGGTAATAATGTGCATATAGGATCTGAACATATGATCTTCCACCAAATAAACCAACTAGCATCAACTACAAGGAGTAATCAACACTACTGGCAACCTACTAGCACCAATCTCGGACTTGGAGACAAGAATTGGATACAAGAGATGAACTAGGGTTTGGAGATGAGATGGTGCTGGTGAAGATGTTGACGGAGATTGCCCTCTCCCGACGAGAGGAGCGTTGGTGATAATTTCCCCCTCCCGGAGGGAAGTGTCCCCGGCAGAACAGCTCTGCCAGAGCCCTAGATTGGTTCCGCCAAGGTTCCGCCTCGTGGCAGCGGAGTCTTGTCCCGAAAGGTTGCCTTCTATTTTTTTCTCATCGAAAGACTTCATATAGGAGAAGGTGGGCATCGGAGAGCCACCAGGGGGCCCACGAGGTAGGGGGCGTGCCTAGGGCAAGGGGCGCCCCCAACCCTCATGAGAAGGGTGTGGGGCCCCTGGCCTTCATCTTTGGCGATGATTTTTATTTATTTATTTTAAGACATTCCGTGGAGTTTCAGGACTTTTGGAGTTGCGCAGAATGGGCCTCCAATATTTGCTCCTTTTCCAGCCCAGAATTCCAGCTGCCGGCATTCTCCCTCTTCATGTAAACCTTGTAAAACAAGAGAGAATAGCCATAAATATTGTGACATAACGTGAAGTAACAGCCCATAATGCAATAAATATTGACATAAAAGCATGATGCAAAATGGACGTATCATCTCCCAACAAGCACTTTTCTTTAATGCCTTTCTAGCTAGGCATGATGATTTCAATGATGCTCACATAAAAGATAAGAATTGAAACACAAAGAGAGCATCATGAAGAATATGAGTAGCAGATTTAAGTCTAACCCACTTCCTATGAATAGGGATTTTGTGAGCAAACAACTTACGGGAACAAGAATCAACTACCATAGGAAAAAAAGGAAAACAAGCATAGCTTCAAGATTTTCAACACATAGAGAGGAAACTTGATATTATTGCAATTCCTACAAGCATATATTCCTCCCTCATAGTAATTTTTAGTAGCATCATGAATGAATTCAATAATATAACTATCACATAAAGCATTCTTTTCATGAGGCATACGCATAGAAATTTTATTACTCTCCACATAAGCAAATTTCTTCTCATTCGGAATAGTGGGAGCAAACTCTATAAAATAACTATCATGGGATTGAAAATTAAGATCAAGATGACAAGTTTCATGGTTATAATTCTTCTTTATATAATACATGGCATCACAATAATCATCATAGATAGGAGGCATGCTTTCATCATAATAAATTTGCTCATCAAAACTTGGGGGACTAAAAATATCGTCTTCATCAAACATAGCTTCCCCAAGCTTGTGGCTTTGCATATCATTAGCATCATAGATATTCAAGGAATTCATACAAACAACATTGCAATCATGCTCATCATTCAAAGATTTAGTGCCAAACATTTTAATGCATTCTTCCTCTAGCAATTGAGCAAAATTTTCCTTTCCACCATTTTCACGAAAGATATTAAAAAGATGAAGCATATGAGGCACCCTCAGTTCCATTTTTTTGTTTTCTTTTATAGACTAAACTAGTGATAAAACAAGAAACAAAAAGATTCAATTGCAAGATCTAAAGATAAACCTTCAAGCACTAACCTTCCCGGCAACAGTGCCAGAAAAAAGCTTGATGTCTACTACACAACCTTCTTCTTGTAGACGTTGTTGGGCCTCCAACTGCAGAGGTTTGTGGGACAGTAGAAAATTTCCCTCAAGTGGATAACCTAAGGTTTATCAATCTGTGGGAGGCGTAGGATGAAGATGGTCTCTCTCAAACAACCCTGCAACCAAATAACAAAGAGTCTCTTGTGTCCCCAACATACCCAATACAATGGTAAATTGTATAGGTGCACTAGTTCAGTGAAGAGATGGTGTGTGCAATATGGATGGTAGATATAGGTTTTTGTAATCTGAAATTATAAAAACAACAAGGTAGCAAGCGATAGAAGTGAGCGTAAACGGTATTGCAATGGTAGGATCATATAACTATCACTCAACAATACTTTCACTAGTGCAAGTTCTCTCAACAATAATAACATAATTGGATCATATAACTATCCCTCGACATGAAACAAAGAGTCACTCCAAAGTCACTAATAGTGGAGAACAAATGCAGAGATTATTGTAGAGTATGAAACTACCTCAAACTTATTCTTTCCGATCAACCCATTGGGTTATTCCTATAAGTGTCACAAACAGCCCTAGAGTTCATAGTAAAATAACACCTTAAGACACAAATCAACCAAAACCCTAATTTCACCTAGATACTCCAATGTCACCTCAAGTATCCGTGGGTATGATTATATGATATGCATCACACAATCTCAGATTCATCTATTCAACCAACACAAAGAACTTCAAAGAGTGCCCCAAAGTTTCTACCAGAGAGTCAAGACGAAAACGTGTGCCAACCCCTATGCATAGATTCCCAAGGTCACGGAACCCGCAAGTTGATCACCAAAACATACATCAAGTGAATTAATAGAATACCCCATTGTCACCATGGGTGTCCCACGCAATACATACATCAAGTGTTCTCAAATCCTTAAAGACTCAATCCAATAAGATAACTTCAAAGGGAAAACTCAATCCATTACAAGAGAGTAGAGGGGGAGAAACATGATAAGATCCAACTATAATAGCAAAGCTCACAATACATCAAGATCGTGTCGTATCAAGAAGACGAGAGAGAGAGAGAGAGAGAGAGATCAAACACATAGCTACTCCCTCCTCGTCATGCAGAGCGTCGGGGTGATGAAGATGGCCACCGGTGATGGATTCCACCTCCGGCAGGGTGCCGGAACAGGCTCCGAGAGGTTTTTGGTGGCTATGGAGGCTTGCCGCAGCGGAACTCTCGATCTAGGTTATTTTCTGGGGGTTTCTGTATGTATAGGAGGGTTTGGCGTCAAGAACAAGTCAAGAGGACCCACGGGGTGTCCATGAGGCACAGGGGTGCGCCCTAGGGGGGCGCCCTCCATCCTTGTGGGCCCCATGGGACTCCTTTCCGATAACTTTTTGTTCCAGTATTTTTATATTTTCTAGAAAAAATCTCCGTTGATTTTCAGCACATTCCGAGAACTTTGATTTCTCCACAAAAACAACACCACGGTAGTTCTGCAGAAAACAGCGTCAGTCCGGGTTAGTTCTAACCAAATCATACGAAAATCATGTAGAAATATTATAAACATGGCATGAATACATAAAAAATTATAGATACGTTGGAGATGTATTACTCCTCCATTTAATAAAAATACGTATCTGGTTTGCGACTTAGAGTCATCCGGATCAGTGTCAAAGCTTGCATCGACGTAACCATTTATGACGAGCTATTTGTCACCTCCATAAACGAGAAACATATCCTTAGTCCTTTTCAAGTATTTCAGGATGTTCTTGACCGATATCCAGTGCTCCACTCCGGGATTACTTTGGTACCTCCCTGCTATGCTTATAGAAAGGCACACATCAGGTCTGGTACACATCATTGCATACATGATAGAACCTATGGCTGAAGCATTGGGAATGACTTTCATTTTCTCTCTATCTTCTGCAGTGATCAGGCATTGAGTCTGACTCAACTTCACACCTTGTAATACAGGCAAGAACCCTTTCTTTGACTGATCCATTTTGAACTTCTTCAAAACTTTATCAAGGTATGTGCTTTGTGAAAGTCCAATTAAGCGTCTTGATCTATCTCTATAGATCTTGATGCCCAATATGTAAGTAGCTTCTCCGAGGTCTTTCATAGAAAAACTATTATTCAAATATCCTTTTATGCTATCCAGAAATTCTATATCATTTCCAATCAATGATATGTCATCCACATATAATATTAGAAATGCTACAGAGCTCCCACTCACTTTCTTGTAATACAGGCTTCTCCAAAAGTCTGTATAAAACCATATGCTTTGATCACACTATCAAAGAATTTATTCCAACTCCGAGAGGCTTGCACCTGTCCATAAATGGATCGCTGGAGCTTGCACACTTTGTTAGCACCCTTTGGATCGACAAAACATGTTGGTTGCATCATATACAACTCTTCTTCTAGAAATACATTCAGGAATGCAGTTTTGACGTCCATCTGCCAAATTTCATAATCATAAAATGCGGCAAGTGCTAACATGATTCGGAAAAACTTCAGCATCACTACGGGTGAGAAAGTCTCATCATAGTCAACTCCTTGAACTTGTCGAAAACCTTTCGCAACAAGTCGAGCTTTGTAGACATTAACATTATCATCAGTGTCGGTCTTCTTTTTGAAGATCCATTTATTTTCTATGGCTTGCCGATCATCGGGCAAGTCCACCAAAGTCCACACTTTGTTCTCATACATGGATCCCATCTCAGATTTCATGGCCTCAAGCCATTTTGCGGAATCTGGGCTCATCATCACTTCCTCATAGTTCGTAGGTTCACCATGGTCTAGTAACATGACTTCTAGAACAGGACTACCATACCACTCTGTTGCGGATCTCACTCTGGAAGACCTACGAGGTTCGATAGTAACTTGATCTAAAGTTTCATGATCATCATCATTAGCTTCCTCACTAATTGGTGTAGGAATCACCAGAACTGATTTCTATGATGAACTACTTTCCAATAAGGGAGAAGGTACAATTACCTCATCAAGTTCTACTTTCCTCCCACTCACTTCTTTCGAGAGAAACTCCTTCTCTAGAAAGGATCCATTTTTAGCAACAAATATCTTGCCTTCGGATTTGTGATAGAAGGTGTACCCAACAGCTTCCTTTGGGTATCCTGTGAAGATGCACTTCTCCGATTTGGGTTCGAGCTTATCAGGTTGAAGCTTTTTCACATAAGCATCGCAGCCCCAAACTTTAAGAAACGGCAACTTTGGTTTCCTGCCAAACCACAGTTCATAAGGCGTCGTCTCAATTGATTTTGATGGTGCCCTATTGAAAGTGAATGCAGCCGTCTCTAAAGCATAACCCCAAAATGATAGCGGTAAATCAATAAGAGACATCATAGATCGCACCATATCCAATAAAGTACGGTTACAGCGTTCGGACACACTATTTCACTGTGGTGTTCCAGGTGGCGTAAGTTGTGAAACTATCCCATGTTGTTTCAAATAAAGACCAAACTCATAACTCAAATATTCTCCTCCATGATCAGATTGTAGAAACTTTATTTTCTTGTTACGATGATTTTCCACTTCACTCAGAAATTGTTTGAACTTTTCAAATGTTTCAGACTTATGCTTCAATAAGTAGATATACCCATATCTTCTCAAATCATCTACGAAGGTAAGAAAATAACGATACTCGCCACGAGCCTCAACATTCATTGGACCGCATACATCTGTATGTATTATTTCTAATAAGTCAGTAGCTCATTCAATTGTTCCGGAGAACGGAGTTTTAGTCATCTTGCCCGTGAGACACGGTTCGCAAGCACCAAGTGATTCATAATCAAGTGATTCCAAAAGTATATAAGCATGGAGTTTCTTCATGCGCTTTACACTGATATGACCCAAACGGCAGTGCCACAAATAAGTTGTACTATCATTATTAACTTTGCATCTTTTGGCTTCAATATTATGAATATGTGTATCATCACTATCGAGATTCAACAAAAATAGACCACTCAGCAAGGGTGCATGACCATAAAAGATATTACTCATATAAATAGTACAATGATTATTCTCTGATTTAAATGAATAACTGTCTCGCATCAAACAAGATCCATATATAATGTTCATGCTCAACGGTGGCACCAAATAACAATTATTTAGGTCTAAAACTAATCCTGAAGGTAGATGTAGAGGTAGCGTGCTGATGGCGATCACATCGACTTTGGAACCATTTCCCACGCGCATCATCACCTCGTCCTTAGCCAATCTTCGTTTAATTCGTAGCCCCTGTTTCGAGTTGCAAATATGAGCAACGGAACCAGTATCAAATACCCAGGTGCTACTACGAGCATTAGTAAGGTACACATCAATAACATGTATACCAAATATACCTTACACTTTGCCATCCTTCTTATCTGCCAAATACTTGGGGAAGTTCTGCTTCCAGTAACCAGTCCCTTTGCAGTATAAGCACTCAGTTTTAGGCTTTGGTCCATACTTGGGTTTCTTCTCTTGAGCAGCAACCTTTTTGCCATTCTTCTTGAAGTTCCCCTTCTTCACTTTTCCCTTTTTCTTGACACTAGTGGTCTTGTTGACCATCAACACTTGATGCTCCTTCTTGATTTCTATTTCCGCAGCCTTTAGCATTGCGAAGAGCTCAGGAATAGTCTTGTTCATTCCTTGCATATTATAGTTCACCATGAAGCCTTTATAGCTTGGTGGCAGTGATTGAAGAACTCTGTCAATGAAACTATCCTCAGGAAGATTAACTCCCAGTTGAGTCAAGTGGTTATGGTACCCAGACGTTCTGAGTTTGTGTTCACTGACAGAAATATTCTCCTCCATTTTGCAGCTATAGAACTTGTTGGAGACTTCATATCTCTCAACTCAGGCATTTGCTTGAAATATTAACTTCAACTCTTGGAACATCTCATACGCTCCATAACATTGTAAACGTATTTAAAGTCCCGATTCTAAGCCGTGGAGGATGGCACACTGAACTATCGAGTAGTCATCAACATGTGTCTGCCAGGCATTCACAATGTGTGCAGTTGCTGGCGCGGGTGGTACACCTAATGGTGCTTCCAGGATGTAATTCTTGTATGCAGCAATGAGGATAGTCCTCAAGTTACGGACCTAGTCTGTGTAGTTGCTGCCATCATCTTTCAACTTAGCTTTCTCTAGGAACGCATTAAAATTCAAAGGATGGTAGCACGGGCCATTGATCTACAATAACATAGACATGCAAAATAACTATCAGGACTAAGTTCATGATAAACTAATTAAAGTTCAATTAATCATATTACTTAAGAACTCCCACTTAGATAGACATCCCTCTAGTCATCTAAATGATCACAGGATCCAAATCAACTAAACCATGTCCGATCATCACGTAAGATGGAGTAGTTTTCAATGGTGAACATCACTATGTTGATCATATCTACTATATGATTCACGTTCGACCTTTCGGTCTCAGTGTTTCAAGGCCATATCTGCATATGCTAGGCTCGTCAAGTTTAACCCGAGTATTTTGTGTGTGCAAAACTGGCTTGCACCCGTTGTATGTGAACGTAGAGCTTATCACACCCGATCATCACATGGTGTCTCGGCACGATGAACTGTAGCAACGATGCATACTTAGGGAGAAAACTTATACCTTGAAATTTAGTAAGGGATCATCTGATAATGCTACTGCCATCCTAAGCAAAATAAGATGCATAAAGTATAAACATCACATGCAATCAAAAATATGTGACATGATATGGCCATCATCATCTTGTGCTCATGATCTCCATCACCAAAGCATCGTCATGATCTCCATCGTCACCGGCCTGACACCTTGATCTCCATCGTAGCATTGTTGTCGTCTCGCCAACTATTGTTACTACGACTATCAACACCACTTAGTGATGAAGTAAAACAATTACATGGTGGTTGCATTGCATACAATAAAGCGACAACCATATGGCTCCTGCCAGTTGCCAATAACTTTGTTAGAAAACATGATCATCTCATACAACAATTTATATCGCATCATGCCTTGACCATATCACATCACAGCAAGCCCTGCAAAAACAAGTTAGACGTCCTCTACTTTGTTGTTGCAAGTTTTACGTGGCTGCTACGGGCTTCTAGCAAGAACCGTTCTTACCTACGCATCAAAACCACAACGATTTTTCGTCAAGTGTGCTATTTTAACCTTCAACAAGGACCGACAATAGTCAAACTCGATTCAACTAAAGTTGGAGAAACAGACACCCGCCAGCCACCTATGTGCAAAAACACGTCGGTAGAACCAGTCTCATGAACATGGTCATGTAATGTTGGTCCGGGCTGCTTCATCCAACAATACCGCCAAATCAAAGTAAGACGTTGGTAGTAAGCAGTATGACTATTATCGCCCACAACTCTTTGTGTTCTACACATGCATATAACATCTACGCATAGACCTGGCTCAGATGCCACTATTGGGGAATGCGGTAATTTCAAAAAAAATCCTACGATCACGCAAGATCTATCTAGGTAATGCATAGCAATAAGAGGGGAGAGTGTGTCCACGTACCCTCGTAGACCAAAAGCATAAGCATTTCAATAACGCGGTTGATGTAGTCGAACTTCTTCGTGATCCAACCGATCAAGTACCGAACATACGACACCTCCGTGTTCAGCACACGTTCAGCTTGATGACATCCCTCGTGCTCTTGATCCAGTTGAGGACGAGGGTGAGTTCCGTCAGCATGACGGCGTGGCGATAGTGATGATGATGCTACCGGCGCACGGCTTCGCCTAAGCACTACGATGGTATGATCGAGGTGTGTACCTGTGGAGGGGGGCACCGCACACGGTTGGGAGAGAAACTTGTGTGTTCTAGGTGAAGGAAATATGCCCTAGAGGCAATAATAAAGTTATTATTTATTTCCTTATAATCATGATAAATGTTTATTATTCATGCTAGAATTGTATTTACCGGAAACATAATACATGTGTGAATACATAGACAAACAAAGTGTCACTAGTATGCCTCTACTTGACTAGCTCGTTAATCAAAGATGGTTATGTTTCCTAACCATGAACAATGAGTTGTTATTTGATTAACAAGGTCACATCATTAGTAGAATGATCTGATTGACATGACCCATTTCATTAGCTTAGCACCCGATCGTTTAGTATGTTGCTATTGCTTTCTTCATGACTTATACATGTTCCTATGACTATGAGATTATGCAACTCCCGTTTACCGGAGGAACACTTTGGGTACTACCAAACGTCACAACGTAACTGGGTGATTATAAAGGAGTACTACAGGTGTCTCCAATGGTCGATGTTGGGTTGGCGTATTTCGAGATTAGGATTTGTCACTCCGATTGTCGGAGAGGTATCTCTGGGCCCTCTCGGTAATACACATCACATAAGCCTTGCAAGCATTACAACTAATATGTTAGTTGTGAGATGATGTATTACGGAACGAGTAAAGAGACTTGCCAGTAACGAGATTGAACTAGGTATTGGATACCGACGATCGAATCTCGGGCAAGTAACATACCGATGACAAAGGGAACAACGTATGTTGTTATGCGGTCTGACCGATAAAGATCTTCGTAGAATATGTAGGAGCCAATATGGGCATCCAGGTCCCGCTATTGGTTATTGACCGGAGACGTGTCTCGGTCATGTCTACATTGTTCTCGAACCCGTAGGGTCCGCACGCTTAAGGTTACGATGACAGTTATATTATGAGTTTATGCATTTTGATGTACTGAAGGTTGTTCGGAGTCCCGGATGTGATCACGGACATGACTAGGAGTCTCGAAATGGTCGAGACGTAAAGATTGATATATTGGAAGCCTATATTTGGATATCGGAAGTGTTCCGGGTGAAATCGGGATTTTACCGGAATACCGGGAGGGTTACCGGAACCCCCCGGGAGCTATTTGGGCCATAGTGGGCCTTAGTGGAAAAGAGAAGGGGCTGCCCTAGTTGGGCTGCGCCCCCCCCCCTTCCCCTAGTCCTATTAGGACTAGGAGAGGTGGCCGGCCCCCTCCTCCTCTTTTCCCCTCCGAGGAATCCTAGTTGGACTAGGATTGGAGGGGGAATCGTACTCCCAGAGGGAGTAGGACTCTCCTGCGCCTCCCCCCCTTGGCCGGCCAGCCTCCCCTCCTCTCCTCCTTTATATACGGAGGCAGGGGCACCTCTAAACACACAAGTTGACACAAGTTGATCCACGTGATCGATTCCTTAGCCGTGTGCGGTGCCCCCTGCCACCATATTCCTCGATAATACTGTAGCGGAGTTTAGGCAAAGCCCTGCTGCTGTAGTTCATCAAGATCGTCACCACGCCGTCGTGCTGACGAAACTCTTCCCCGACACTTTGCTGGATCGGAGTCTGGGGATCGTCATCGAGCTGAACGTGTGCTCGAACTCGGAGGTGCCGTAGTTTCGGTGCTTGATCGGTTGGATCGAGAAGACGTACGACTACTTCCTCTACGTCGTGTCATCGCTTCCGCAGTCGGTCTGCGTTGGGTACATAGACAATACTCTCCCCTCGTTGCTATGCATCACATGATCTTGCGTGTGCGTAGGAAATTTTTTGAAATTACTACGAAACCCATCAGTGGCATCCGAGCCTAGGTTATTGATGTTGATGTTATATGCACGAGTAGAACACAAGTGAGTTGTGGACGATACAAGTCATACTGCCTACCAGCATGTCATATTTTGGTTCGGCGGTATTGTTGGACGAGACGACCTAGACCAACCTTACGCGTACGCTTACGCGAGACCGGTTCCCTCGACGTGTTTTGCACAGAGATAGCTTGCGGGCGACTGTCTCTCCAACTTTAGTTGAACCAAGTATGGCTACGCCCGGTCCTTGCGAAGGTTAAAACGGAGTCTATTTGACAAACTATCGTTGTGGTTTTGATGCGTAGGTGAGATTGGTTCTTACTTAAGCCCGTAGCAGCCACGTAAAACAAGCAACAACAAAGTAGAGGACGTCTAACTTGTTTTTGCAGGGCATGTTGTGATGTGATATGGTCAAAGCATGATGCTGAATTTTATTGTATGAGATGATCATGTTTTGTAACCGAGTTATCGGCAACTGGCAGGAGCCATATGGTTGTCGCTTTATTGTATGCAATGCAATCGCGATGTAATGCTTTACTTTATTACTAAACGGTAGTGATAGTCGTGGAAGCATAAGATTGGCGAGACGACAACGATGCTACGATGGAGATCAAGGTGTCACGCCGGTGACGATGGTGATCATGACGGTGCTTCGGAGATGGAGATCACAGGCACAAGATGATGATGGCCATATCATATCACTTATATTGATTGCATGTGATGTTTATCTTTTTATGCATCTTATCTTGCTTTGATTGACGGTAGCATTATAAGATGATCTCTCACTAAATTATCAAGAAGTGTTCTCCCTGAGTATGCACCGTTGCCAAAGTTCGTCGTGCCCAGACACCACGTGATGATCGGGTGTGATAAGCTCTATGTCCATCTACAACGGGTGCAAGCCAGTTTTTGCACACGCAGAATACTCAGGTTAAACTTGACGAGCCTAGCATATGCAGATATGGCCTCGGAACACGGAGACCGAAAGGTCGAGCGTGAATCATATAGTAGATATGATCAACATAACGATGTTCACCATTGAAAACTACTCCATCTCACGTGATGATCGGTTATGGTTTAGTTGATTTGGATCACGTAATCACTTAGAGGATTAGAGGGATGTCTATCTAAGTGGGAGTTCTTAAGTAATATGATTAATTGAACTTAAATTTATCATGAACTTAGTACCTGATAGTATCTTGCTTGTTTATGTTGATTGTAGATAGATGGCTCGTGCTGTTGTTCCGTTGAATTTTAATGCGTTCCTTGAGAAAGCAAAGTTGAAAGACGATGGTAGCAATTACACGGACTGGGTCCGTAACTTGAGGATTATCCTCATTGCTGCACAGAAGAATTACGTCCTAGAAGCACCGCTGGGTGCCAGGCCTGCTGCTGGAGCAACGCCAGATGTTATGAACGTCTGGCAGAGCAAAGCTGATGACTACTCGATAGTTCAGTGTGCCATGCTTTACGGCTTAGAATCGGGACTTCAACGACGTTTTGAACGTCATGGAGCATATGAGATGTTCCAGGAGTTGAAGTTAATATTTCAAGCAAATGCCCGGATTGAGAGATATGAAGTCTCCAATAAGTTCTATAGCTGCAAGATGGAGGAGAACAGTTCTGTCAGTGAGCATATACTCAAAATGTCTGGGTATAATAATCACTTGATTCAATTGGGAGTTAATCTTCCGGATGATTGCGTCATTGACAGAATTCTCCAATCACTGCCACCAAGCTACAAGAGCTTCATGATGAACTATAATATGCAAGGGATGAACAAGACTATTCCCGAGCTCTTCGCAATGCTGAAAGCTGCGGAGGTAGAAATCAAAAAGGAGCATCAAGTGTTGATGGTTAACAAGACCACTAGTTTCAAGAAAAAGGGCAAAGGGAAGAAAAAGGGGAACTTCAAGAAGAACGGCAAGCAAGTTGCTGCTCAAGAGAAGAAACCCAAGTCTGGACCTAAGCCTGAAACTGAGTGCTTCTACTACAAGCAGACTGGTCACTGGAAGCGGAACTGCCCCAAGTATTTGGCGGATAAGAAGGATGGCAAGGTGAACAAAGGTATATGTGATATACATGTTATTGATGTGTACCTTACTAGAGCTCGCAGTAGCACCTGGGTATTTGATACTGGTTCTGTTGCTAATATTTGCAACTCGAAACAGGGACTACGGAATAAGCGGGCACTGGCAAAGGACGAGGTGACGATGCGCGTGGGAAAACGGTTCCAAAGTCGATGTGATCGCAGTCGGCACGCTACCTCTACATCTACCTTCGGGATTAATATTAGACCTAAATAATTGTTATTTGGTGCCAGCGTTGAGCATGAACATTATATCTGGATCTTGTTTAATGCGAGACGGTTATTCATTTAAATCAGAGAATAATGGTTGTTCTATATATATGAGTAAGATCTTTTATGGTCATGCACCCTTGAAGAGTGGTCTATTCTTATTGAATCTCGATAGTAGTAATACACATATTCATAATATTGAAGCCAAAAGATGCAGAGTTGATAATGAAAGTGCAACTTATTTGTGGCACTGTCGTTTAGGTCATATCGGTATAAAGCGCATGAAGAAACTCCATGCTGATGGACTTTTGGAACCACTTGATTATGAATCACTTGGTACTTGCGAACCATGCCTCATGGGCAAGATGACTAAAACACCGTTCTCCGGTACTATGGAGAGAGCAACAGATTTTTTGGAAATCATACATACCGATGTATGTGGCCCGATGAATATTGAGGCTCGTGGCGGATATCGTTATTTTCTCACCTTCACAGATGATTTAAGCAGATATGGGTATATCTACTTAATGAAACATAAGTCTGAAACATTTGAAAAGTTCAAAGAATTTCAGAGTGAAGTTGAAAATCATCGTAACAAGAAAATAAAGTTTCTACGATCTGATCGTGGAGGAGAATATTTGAGTTACGAGTTTGGTGTACATTTGAAAAACTGTGGAATAGTTTCGCAACTCACGCCACCCGGAACACCACAGCGTAATGGTGTGTCCGAACGTCGTAATAGTACTTTACTAGATATGGTGCGATCTATGATGTCTCTTACTGATTTACCGCTATCTTTTTGGGGATATGCTTTAGAGACGGCCGCATTCACGTTAAATAGGGCACCATCAAAATCTGTTGAGACGACGCCTTATGAACTGTGGTTTGGCAAGAAACCAAAGTTGTCGTTTCTTAAAGTTTGGGGCTGCGATGCTTATGTGAAAAAGCTTCAACCTGATAAGCTCGAACCCAAATCGGAGAAATGTGTCTTCATAGGATACCCAAAGGAAACTGTTGGGTACACCTTCTATCACAGATCCGAAGGCAAGACATTCGTTGCTAAGAATGGATCATTTCTAGAGAAGGAGTTTCTCTCGAAAGAAGTGAGTGGGAGGAAAGTAGAACTTGACGAGGTAACTGTACCCGCTCCCTTACTGGAAAGTAGTTCATCACAGAAAACTGTTTCAGTGACACCTACACCAGTTAGTGAGGAAGCCAATGATAATGATCATGAAACTTCAGATCAAGATACTGCTGAACCTCGTAGATCAACCAGAGTAAGATCCGCACCAGAGTGGTACGGTAATCCTGTTCTGGAGGTCATGCTACTAGATCATGATGAACCTACGAACTATGAAGAAGCGATGGTGAGCCCAGATTCCACAAAGTGGCTTGAAGCCATGAAATCTGAGATGGGATCCATGTATGAGAACAAAGTATGGACTTTGGTTGACTTGCCCGATGATCGGCAAGCAATTGAGAATAAATGGATCTTTAAGAAGAAGACTGACGCTGATGGTAATGTTACTGTCTACAAAGCTCGACTTGTCTCAAAAGGTTTTCGGCAAGTTCAAGGGATTGACTACGATGAGACCTTCTCACCCGTAGCGATGCTTAAGTCCGTCCGAATCATGTTAGCAATTGCCGCATTTTATGATTATGAAATTTGGCAAATGGATGTTAAAACTGCATTCCTGAATGGATTTCTGGAAGAAGAGTTGTATATGATGCAACCAGAAGGTTTTGTCGATCCAAAGGGAGCTAACAAAGTGTGCAAGCTCCAGCGATCCATTTATGGACTGGTGCAAGCCTCTCGGAGTTGGAATAAACGTTTTGATAGTGTGATCAAAGCATTTGGTTTTATACAGACTTTCGGAGAAGCCTGTATTTACAAGAAAGTGAGTGGGAGCTCTGTAGCATTTCTGATATTATATGTGGATGACATATTACTGATTGGAAATGATATAGAATTTCTGGATAGCATAAAGGGATACTTGAATAAAAGTTTTTCAATGAAAGACCTCGGTGAAGCTGCTTACATATTAGGCATTAAGATCTATAGAGATAGATCAAGACGCTTAATTGGACTTTCACAAAGCACATACCTTGACAAAATTTTGAAGTAGTTCAAAATGGATCAAGCGAAGAAAGGGTTCTTGCCTGTGTTACAAGGTGTGAAATTGAGTAAGACTCAATACCCGACCACTGCAGAAGATGGAGAGAATATGAAAGATGTTCCCTATGCATCAGCCATAGGCTCTATCATGTATGCAATGCTGTGTACCAGACCTGATGTGTGCCTTGCTATAAGTTTAGCAGGGAGGTACCAAAGTAATCCAGGAATGGATCACTGGACAGCGGTCAAGAACATCCTGAAATACCTGAAAAGGACTAAGGATATGTTTCTCGTATATGGAAGTGACAAAGAGCTCATCGTAAAAGGTTACGTTGATGCAAGCTTTGACACTGATCCGGACGATTCTAAATCGCAAACCGGATACGTGTTTACATTAAACGGTGGAGCTGTCAGTTGGTGCAGTTCTAAACAAAGCGTCGTAGCGGGATCTACATGTGAAGCGGAATACATAGCTGCTTCGGAAGCAGCAAATGAAGGAGTCTGGATGAAGGAGTTCATATCCGATCTAGGTGTCATACCTAGTGCATCGGGTCCAATGAAAATCTTTTGTGACAATACTGGTGCAATTGCCTTGGCAAAGGAATCCAGATTTCACAAAAGGACCAAACACATCAAGAGACGCTTCAACTCCATCCGGGATCTAGTCCAGGTGGGAGACATAGAGATTTGCAAGATACATACGGATCTGAATGTTGCAGACCCGTTGACTAAGCCTCTTCCACGAGCAAAACATGATGAGCACCAAAGCTCCATGGGTGTTAGATTCATTACAGTGTAATCTAGATTATTGACTCTAGTGCAAGTGGGAGACTGAAGGAAATATGCCCTAGAGGCAATAATAAAGTTATTATTTATTTCCTTATAATCATGATAAATGTTTATTATTCATGCTAGAATTGTATTTACCGGAAACATAATACATGTGTGAATACATAGACAAACAGAGTGTCACTAGTATGCCTCTACTTGACTAGCTCGTTAATCAAAGATGGTTATGTTTCCTAACCATGAACAATGAGTTGTTATTTGATTAACGAGGTCACATCATTAGTAGAATGATCTGATTGACATGACCCATTCCATTAGCTTAGCACCCGATCGTTTAGTATGTTGCTATTGCTTTCTTCATGACTTATACATGTTCCTATGACTATGAGATTATGCAACTCCCGTTTATCGGAGGAACACTTTGGGTACTACCAAACGTCACAACGTAACTGGGTGATTATAAAGGAGTACTACAGGTGTCTCCAATGGTCGATGTTGGGTTGGCGTATTTCGAGATTAGGATTTGTCACTCCGATTGTCGGAGAGGTATCTCTGGGCCCTCTCGGTAATACACATCACATAAGCCTTGCAAGCATTACAACTAATATGTTAGTTGTGAGATGATGTATTACGGAACAAGTAAAGAGACTTGCCAGTAACGAGATTGAACTAGGTATTGGATACCGACGATCGAATCTCGGGCAAGTAACATACCGATGACAAAGGGAACAACGTATGTTGTTATGCGGTCTGACCGATAAAGATCTTCGTAGAATATGTAGGAGCCAATATGGGCATCCAGGTCCCGCTATTGGTTATTGACCGGAGACGTGTCTCGGTCATGTCTACATTGTTCTCGAACCCGTAGGGTCCGCACGCTTAAGGTTACGATGACAGTTATATTATGAGTTTATGCATTTTGATGTACCGAAGGTTGTTCGGAGTCCCGGATGTGATCACGGACATGAGGAGGAGTCTCGAAATGGTCGAGACGAAAAGATTGATATATTGGAAGCCTATATTTGGATATCGGAAGTGTTCCGGGTGAAATCGGGATTTTACCGGAATACCGGGAGGGTTACCGGAACCCCCCGGGAGCTATTTGGGCCATAGTGGGCCTTAGTGGAAAAGAGAAGGGGCTGCCCTAGTTGGGCTGCGCCCCCCCCCCCCCCTTCCCCTAGCCCTATTAGGACTAGGAGAGGTGGCCGGCCCCCTCCTCCTCTTTTCCCCTCCGAGGAATCCTAGTTGGACTAGGATTGGAGGGGGAATCCTACTCCCAGAGGGAGTAGGACTCTCCTGCGCCTCCCCCCCTTGGCCGGCCAGCCTCCCCTCCTCTCCTCCTTTATATACGGAGGCAGGGGCACATCTAAAGCATATTTTCCTACGCACACGCAAGATCATGTGATGCATAGCAACGAGGGGAGAGTATTGTCTACGTACCCAACGCAGACCGACTGCGGAAGCGATGACACGACGTAGAGGAAGTAGTCGTACGTCTTCTCGATCCAACCGATCAAGCACCGAAACTACGGCACCTCCGAGTTCGAGCACACGTTCAGATCGATGATGATCCCCGGACTCCGATCCAGCAAAGTGTCGGGGAAGAGTTTCGTCAGCACGACGGCGTGGTGACGATCTTGATGAACTACAGCAGCAGGGCTTCGCCTAAACTCCGCTACAGTATTATCGAGGAATATGGTGGCAGGGGGCACCGCACACGGCTAAGGAATCCATCACGTGGATCAACTTGTGTCAACTTGTGTGTTTAGAGGTGCCCCTGCCTCCGTATATAAAGGAGGAGAGGAGGGGAGGCTGGCCGGCCAAGGGGGGAGGCGCAGGAGAGTCCTACTCCCTCTGGGAGTAGGATTCCCCCTCCAATCCTAGTCCAACTAGGATTCCTCGGAGGGGAAAAGAGGAGGAGGGGGCCGGCCACCTCTCCTAGTCCTAATAGGACTAGGGGAAGGGGGGGCGCACAGCCCAACTAGGGCAGCCCCTTCTCTTTTCCACTAAGGCCCACTATGGCCCAAATAGCTCCCGGGGGGTTCCGGTAACCCTCCCGGTATTCCGGTAAAATCCCGATTTCACCCGGAACACTTCCGATATCCAAATATAGGCTTCCAATATATCAATCTTTACGTCTCGACCATTTCGAGACTCCTCGTCATGTCCGTGATCACATCCGGGACTCCGAACAACCTTAGGTACATCAAAATGCATAAACTCATAATATAACTGTCATCGTAACCTTAAGCGTGCGGACCCTAGGGGTTCGAGAACAATGTAGACATGACCGAGACACGTCTCCGGTCAATAACCAATAGCGGGACCTGGATGCCCATATTGGCTCCTACATATTCTACGAAGATCTTTATCGGTCAGACCGCATAACAACATACGTTGTTCCCTTTGTCATCGGTATGTTACTTGCCCGAGATTCGATCGTCGGTATCCAATACCTAGTTCAATCTCGTTACTGGCAAGTCTCTTTACTCGTTCCGTAATACATCATCTCACAACTAACATATTAGTTGTAATGCTTGCAAGGCTTATGTGATGTGTATTACCGAGAGGGCCCAGAGATACCTCTCCGACAATCGGAGTGACAAATCCTAATCTCGAAATACGCCAACCCAACATCGACCATTGGAGACACCTGTAGTACTCCTTTATAATCACCCATTTAGGTTGTGACGTTTGGTAGTACCCAAAGTGTTCCTCCGGTAAACGGGAGTTGCATAATCTCATAGTCGTAGGAACATGTATAAGTCATGAAGAAAGCAATAGCAACATACTAAACGATCAGGTGCTAAGCTAATGGAATGGGTCATGTCAATCAGATCATTCTACTAATGATGTGACCTCGTTAATCAAATAACAACTCATTGTTCATGGTTAGGAAACATAACCATCTTTGATTAACGAGCTAGTCAAGTAGAGGCATACTAGTGACACTCTGTTTGTCTATGTATTCACACATGTATTATGTTTCCGGAAAATACAATTCTAGCATGAATAATAAACATTTATCATGATTATAAGGAAATAAATAATAACTTTATTATTGCCTCTAGGGCA
Organism: Triticum dicoccoides; assembly: GCF_002162155.2. Taxonomy (NCBI): domain Eukaryota; kingdom Viridiplantae; phylum Streptophyta; class Magnoliopsida; order Poales; family Poaceae; genus Triticum; species Triticum dicoccoides. The sequence continues at coordinate 117,414,630 of NC_041383.1, forward strand.
TATTTCCTTCACAAAGAATTTCAGAGTGAAGTTGAAAATCATCGTAACAAGAAAATAAAGTTTCTACGATCTGATCGTGGAGGAGAATATTTGAGTTACGAGTTTGGTGTACATTTGAAAAATTGTGGAATAGTTTCGCAACTCACGCCACCCGGAACACCACAGCGTAATGGTGTGTCCGAACGTCGTAATCGTACTTTACTAGATATGGTGCGATCTATGATGTCTCTTACAGATTTACCGCTATCATTTTGGGGATATGCTTTAGAGACGGCCGCATTCACGTTAAATAGGGCACCATCAAAATCCGTTGAGACGACGCCTTATGAACTATGGTTTGGCAAGAAACCAAAGTTGTCGTTTCTTAAAGTTTGGGGCTGCGATGCTTATGTGAAAAAGCTTCAACCTGATAAGCTCGAACCCAAATCGGAGAAATGTGTATTCATAGGATACCCAAAGGAAACTATTGGGTACACCTTCTATCACAGATCCGAAGGCAAAACATTTGTTGCTAAGAATGGATCATTTCTAGAGAAGGAGTTTCTCTCGAAAGAAGTGAGTGGGAGGAAAGTAGAACTTGACGAGGTAACTGTACCTGCTCCCTTACTGGAAAGTAGTTCATCACAGAAAACTGTTTCAGTGACACCTACACCAGTTAGTGAGGAAGCCAATGATAATGATCATGAAACTTCAGATCAAGATACTACTGAACCGCGTAGATCAACCAGAGTAAGATCCGCACCAGAGTGGTACGGTAATCCTGTTCTGGAGGTCATGCTACTAGATCATGATGAACCTACGAACTATGAAGAAGCGATGGTGAGCCCAGATTCCGTAAAGTGGCTTGAAGCCATGAAATCTGAGATGGGATCCATGTATGAGAACAAAGTATGGACTTTGGTTGACTTGCCCGATGATCGGCAAACAATTGAGAATAAATGGATTTTTAAGAAGAAGACTGACGCTGATGGTAATGTTACTGTCTACAAAGCTTGACTTGTCGCAAAAGGTTTTCGGCAAGTTCAAGGAATTGACTACGATGAGACCTTCTCAGCCGTAGCGATGCTTAAGTCCGTCCGAATCATGTTAGCAATTGCCGCATTTTATGATTATGAAATTTGGCAAATGGATGTCAAAACTGCATTCCTGAATGGATTTCTGGAAGAAGAGTTGTATATGATGCAACCAGAAGGTTTTGTCGATCCAAAGGGAGCTAACAAAGTGTGCAAGCTCCAGCGATCCATTTATGGACTGGTGCAAGCCTCTCGGAGTTGGAATAAACGTTTTGATAGTGTGATCAAAGCATTTGGTTTTATACAGACTTTCGGAGAAGCCTGTATTTACAAGAAAGTGAGTGGGAGCTCTGTAGCATTTCTGATATTATATGTGGATGACATATTACTGATTGGAAATGATATAGAATTTCTGGATAGCATAAAGGGATACTTGAATAAAAGTTTTTCAATGAAAGACCTCGGTGAAGCTGCTTACATATTAGGCATTAAGATCTATAGAGATAGATCAAGACGCTTAATTGGACTTTCACAAAGCACATACCTTGACAAAATTTTGAAGAAGTTCAAAATGGATCAAGCAAAGAAAGGGTTCTTGCCTGTGTTACAAGGTGTGAAATTGAGTAAGACTCAATGACCGACCAATGCAGAAGATAGAGAGAATATGAAAGATGTTCCCTATGCATCAGCCATAGGCTCTATCATGTATGCAATGCTGTGTACCAGACCTGATGTGTGCCTTGCTAGAAGTTTAGCAGGGAGGCACCAAAGTAATCCAGGAGTGGATCACTGGACAGCGGTCAAGAACATCCTGAAATACCTGAAAAGGACTAAGGATATGTTTCTCGTATATGGAGGTGACAAAGAGCTCATCGTAAAAGGTTACGTTGATGCAAGCTTTGACACTGATCCGGACGATTCTAAATCGCAAACCGGATACGTGTTTACATTAAACGGTGGAGCTGTCAGTTGGTGCAGTTCTAAACAAAGCGTCGTAGCGGGATCTACATGTGAAGCGGAATACATAGCTGCTTCGGAAGCAGCAAATGAAGGAGTCTGGATGAAGGAGTTCATATCCGATCTAGGTGTCATACCTAGTGCATCGGGTCCAATGAAAATCTTTTGTGATAATACTGGTGCAATTGCCTTGGCAAAGGAATCCAGATTTCACAAAAGGACCAAACACATCAAGAGACACTTCAACTCCATCCGGGATCTAGTCCAGGTGGGAGACATAGAGATTTGCAAGATACATACGGATCCGAATGTTGCAGACCATTGACTAAGCCTCTTCCACGAGCAAAACATGATCAGCACCAAAGCTCCATGGGTGTTAGAATCATTACAGTGTAATCTAGATTATTGACTCTAGTGCAAGTGGGAGACTGAAGGAAATATGCCCTAGAGGCAATAATAAAGTTATTATTTATTTCCTTATAATCATGATAAATGTTTATTATTCATGCTAGAATTGTATTTACCGGAAACATAATACATGTGTGAATACAAAGACAAACAAAGTGTCACTAGTATGCCTCTACTTGACTAGCTCATTAATCAAAGATGGTTATGTTTCCTAACCATGAACAATGAGTTGTTATTTGATTAACGAGGTCACATCATTAGTAGAATGATCTGATTGACATGACCCATTCCATTAGCTTAGCACCCGATCGTTTAGTATGTTGCTATTGCTTTCTTCATGACTTATACATGTTCCTATGACTATGAGATTATGCAACTCCCGTTTATCGGAGGAACACTTTGGGTACTACCAAACGTCACAACGTAACTGGGTGATTATAAAGGAGTACTACAGGTGTCTCCAATGGTCGATGTTGGGTTGGCGTATTTCGAGATTAGGATTTGTCACTCCGATTGTCGGAGAGGTATCTCTGGGCCCTCTCGGTAATACACATCACATAAGCCTTGCAAGCATTACAACTAATATGTTAGTTGTGAGATGATGTATT